>NC_064241.1:7405940-8005940 GCF_023101765.2 Spodoptera frugiperda | reverse complement strand
ATTTGTTTTATCTTTTCCGGCCAACTGCGTTTTCCAGTCTGCCACATTTATAAATTGTCTGCATACATCAATGGCCGGTGTTTATACGGCGGGAGCTGTGTATGTGTGAGTGCGGCACGTGTAACGGAGGCTGCTCGCGATTCTGTGCCCCTGGTAGCTCGCTCCCTGCGCTGTAAACGATCTAGTTTGCGAGAACTTTGAAGCGGAAAATTTATCTGACAGTTAAGTGAAGTGTGTACACAGCACATAAATTTTATTGAGAATGGATTGAGGTAGAATTATTGTCTTATCTGACTATCGATTTCTTGTCGTAAAATTAGACGTCAAAACACATTGTTGTAAGTCTCAGGTATATATTAAGTGGTCAAACACTTGTTGCTCAGTATTTTAGTTCACCTTTACAAGATTTTTGTTGGGCATTTAGTTTAGATAAAACTAGACATGTTTCGGTACTTGAACCATATTTCGAAACAAAATCTTTTTACAATTAAAACGGTTATGTTGCAAAACACTTTTATTATTTCATGATTAATTACGTTTCCATGTAGAGGTTAAATAATAACAGGAAATGTGTTTTTCTTAAGCTGCTAACTTTGTATTTGGTTACATACATATTTGTAAAAAGTTGAATTTCACATTTCAACGAAGTAACCTACGTATTTCATATTCATATCGGAATACGTCATTTTTAACACCGTCACGTCTAAGCCAGTCATGTTTCTCGCTATTAATTAACCAGATGAACAGCATCTTCGTCACGTAATCCGCATGTGTAAGATGGCGTCTGCAATCAAGCCTCTTCACTGATGACCGTGAACCGCGGTTACACCGAGCGACAATAAAGCAAGCCAAATTAGCGGGACCGCTACGCCTCGCTACGAGCGCTCGTAGCAACTTCGTAGAACTCAAACATGTGTATAACGCCACATTGAAAGCGAAATGCGCTCTTAGTATGTTGTGATAAGTTCGTAATTTGATTAAACTAGCTACCGTAGCACCGCCACCGGTGAGTTACAGGCATAATTGACAAGCTTGATTGGCATTTCGATTGATGTTGTGGAGTGATGCTATGGGAATATTCTTTCATCGCCGATGTGTTCACATTATAAAAAATCAATGACATGACTGAACATGGATAAAGAATATACTAGTAATACTACTTCTGTAGAAAATTGATCCGCATTTTATTTCAAGAACATCAGTTACATCACGGCTATTTTCAGTCGGTCAGGCAGCGATTTGTTGGCCTAGTATTAGAATTGGGTTATTTATGTAACCTAAAGCTCATAATTTCGATGGTTTGGATGGTAAAAAAAAATCTGGAAAAGCCGCTTCGTTGTCTACCCTAGTGTAGTGAAAGTGCCCTAATAGAAACTATTAGGGCACTATGCTAATAGAAACTATTAGGGCACTTTGAATTCTTAAAAACTATGCGACAACATAGCCTTTCTACCCCTTTGTAAAATAGCAACTTCGGCTAGGGTATCACTAGGGGAAACACAATGTTAAATTATTTAAGCGTTTTTTACGTTACATACTCATTGCTACTGCTTAGTTCGACAGTAGAAAAGGTTGCTACATAGGATTTAGAAGCAAAGTTGAAATATCATTAGAACTTAAGACGGGATATTTACCATGTTTATTAATGTCTATGAGTTTCCTATATTTCGGCACTGTTGCAAGCGCCATGAACATCGGTATTTAAATAAAGTGCGTACTTTGTTCCACGAACAGATCAAAAATAGAAGGGTTTGCCTTCTTACTCATGCAAACTGTAAACGAATTAATCAATCAATAATGAGTTTTAATAATTCACAAATAGAATCCAAAGTTGCAATCTTCACAGTGATGTAACAATCGTTGATGGACTTAATAGGACCGATTACCGTACATGTTTGTCGAGTAACCACCGTATAATGGTTGATCTAGTCTGAAATAATTGTTCAGCCAATGTAATTGTAGCTGTGAAACTCCTTTTGCTTAGAATTAAAATAATTACACCGTATTACGTAAGACGTATGTAGTACGTGGCGTATGTTACTAATTCATTGGTCTAGTTAGTAATAGCTCACTGTCTAATTAGCCTTGTGTACTTGATGGTGTCATGGTGGCCCGAAGGTGTTTGCTTTTCAAACGTAAGGGGTGGATTTCAAACCTTGCAAGTACCCATGTAACTTTTTCAAGTTTTTTCTTCTTTCTTTTTTTCTTCTGCTGCCTCGTTGGTCGAGTGGTCGCAAGTGCAACTGCCGAACAAGGGGTCTCGGGTTCGATTCCCGGGTCGGGCAAAGTATTACTGGGATTCTTTTAATTTTCGATGTGATCTTCTTTCTAAATTTATTTTAGATTAATTTACGTTCACATAGCAAGCGTTGGACGCGCGTTTTGATAACGCGCTCTTGTATTTAGTTGATATGCATTTTACATACATGTAATGCATAATAATGTCACATGTGTAGAAAAATGTATGTAGTTGTAAGCGCAAGCTGTTATGATAACGCGCGCTTAATTGTAAAAAGGCTTCATCGTAAGGAAATCTAGACATATTTGAAATATCTTTACTTTTTTTTTCTTCTCCTCTAATAATAAATCTTCTGATTTATTTCGTTACGGGATATCCATGATAGTCATACATGACCCTGGGACTTCAGTGTAGAACCTGGTTTAAAGGAGTTGCAGCAGTTTTGAAAGGTTGTGGCAGACTTGTCCCATTAAAAAAACATGTTTTGCAATATTAAAAATTTTAAGTCTAAAATCAACCAACCCACTTAGGCAGGCGTTGTCATAAATGCTCATTTTTCATGCGAGTATGAAGCTGGTACCAATTGATATTTAGTCAAACGACTGCAAATCAAATATGATATTCAATTTTGTAAATGTGTCCAAGTTTTAAAAGTAACCATCATTCCTGGTAGTTTGCGTAGTACATATAGTATATGCACTTACGAGAGTCGTTACACTTTTATATGACGAAACTAAAAATATAGTAACATCTCAACTGTTACATTGTGTAAAATACTTTCATATCGCATTTATGGTTGGTACTCACTATGACTATGACTCCAACCTATTTGGAAAAATGCCAGAGAGAAAAAATAGAGATTAAGATTTAGTATCAAGAAAAGTAGTACCTGAAAAGTTGAGTATGAGTCGGTTTACTTTTGAAAAGTCAAGCTCAACTGCTGATTTCTTGAATCGTGGCCAACTTTACATTTACAATATTTATGTACGTGTCTCAAATATAAGAAATATACTGCTTGCTGTATTGTAAAAATGCATTCGAGTCTCTGTTGTCGCAACAAAATAATTTAGAAATGTAGGTAAGGAAATTATTCCAACACCCTGACATTGTCTTAAAAATTCTCAGTAGTAGCACAGAGTCTGGATTGAGCCCAGTATATGGCAATAGGCTCACCCCCTATTACATGGGACTTATAACACAAATGGTGAAAAGTGGGTGTACATTGTATAGCATCATTACATGACGTAATGGGCATCACTGCCTACCCCTTCGGGGATAAAAAGGCGTGACGTTGCATTGCGTGTCTTAAAAATATTTCAGAAAAAGTGGACATGGCAATTAAAAACTTAATTATAATGTGAAATTCTCGTTACATTCTATTGAAACAGAAGCCTCGGTCGCTTTAGTGTAATAATTTTAACTAACAATTAGAACAATGGAGTCTGGACAAACAATAATACGATGTTGTGTTTTACCACGTTTCCGTTTACTTATACTTGTACTCATATGTAGGTACTAAAGCTTAGTCGTAAAGTCGTCGTAACCATTCTCAAACATCGCAGAATTTAATGTAACCACTTAATGAAAAACGTAGCAAAGACGAGCACATAACACTTGACAACTCCGTTTCTCAGAGAGCACATAAAACCTTTCAGTCGTCATATAAACTACTACGACAACGCTTACACAATGGGTCTGACGAAAATGGCTCATAGACTACTTAAAATGCTGATGTTCAGTTGAATGCAGTGAAAACTCCTAACCTGTTAGGTAGAGTGGAACAAAAGTGATATAGTATTTTATGGTATAAGCCGGTAAACGATCAGACGGATCACCTGATAGTAAGCAATCGCCACCGCCCATGGACACCCAATACACCAGAGGCGTTACAAGTGCGTTGCCGGTCTTTTGAGGATTAGGAATTTAAGGGTTGCTAGGGAATCGGGGATCGGGAAGGAGAATAAGTCCTCCAGTAAGACAACGCAAACGTGGTTTCACGTCGGTTTTCTGTGAGGTCGTGGTATCACTCCTGTCGAGCCGGGCCATTCGTGCCGAAGCATGGCTCTCCCACACTTATGTAGTGACATAAAATAATTAAGTGCATATAGAAACCACCATGTAGATTTGACAACCGGCTGATCTGGAAGACATTGGGAGAAGTCTGTCTTCCGTAGGGGACAAATGGTAATTGACATGATGATGATGATGATAATGAGGGGTGATTATGT
Source organism: Spodoptera frugiperda (assembly GCF_023101765.2). Lineage (NCBI taxonomy): Eukaryota > Metazoa > Arthropoda > Insecta > Lepidoptera > Noctuidae > Spodoptera > Spodoptera frugiperda. The sequence goes on along the minus strand of NC_064241.1, from coordinate 8,001,473 downwards.
CCGAAAGACCTCACACAAAAATTCTTTAAGTAAAAAAAAATATATATGAGAACTACTTTATGCAGCCCTTTGATTAATAACACGCGTAACACTATATCATGAATAAACAAAATAATACTAACACAAAATATCTAAACTTTCTTTGATTTGATTGAATAAAATCGTTTGCGGTCTGTTGTGTAGTAAACAAACTGGGTCCATGATTGGTGTCCATTGTCTCTTCGGTTCGTGCGCCGGTCAATTTATTCCATTGTTACAAATATACGCATTGTAAAGGGATAGCGAGTGCAAAGTTGAAATTTATATCTAACGTAGGATGTGATCTGATTAAAGGAGGATTGATTTATAAATAGCAAGCAAATTAAGAGACCAAAGCAAATAAAATCATGGAGATAGTTATGATAGGATAGAAGTAACTAAAATTAGGATCGATTTTGATTTCAGTGACTATCAAAACTTAAAATATTTGCATAGGCACGTAAAACGACTGTTTTACGACGAGTTTCCAGGTCCCACGAGGACTCTATGATTTAATTTGATAAAATGGCTTAAATATAAGCAGCGTGCATGCTGGTAATCACGTATACTGCTTATGACTACTACCTCGAACAGTTACGATTTAGACCTCAACCAGTGTTATTGACAAACATTTAGAGATTTTTTTTTCTAATTGTCAAGTATTTTAGGCACACACATACTGTAAAAACTGAAGTACGTATCTTAAGCTGTATACCCAACGAAGCACTTAAAAAGATAACTGACAATCGTAACTCAAAACTCTTTTGAATTAATTACATACATTGAGTAAAACAGATTGCACGGTTGGCGCGGTGCCTGGGCAACTGGCTGCCGTGCAACGTGTACCGGGTTCGATTCCCGCACGGAGCAACTCTTTGTGTGATCCACAAATTGTTGTTTCGGGTCTGGGTGTCATGTGCATGTGAAATTGTATGTTTGTAAACGCACCCACGACACAGGAGAAAATCCTAATGTGGGGCAACGATTTTAAAGAAAAAAAAAATGATTAAATGAACTTTATAATAGAAACTACGGTCTTGGACGTCACTTGATCTTCCCATTAATTTGGTCTAAAATGTAAAGTACTCACAAAACAATTAATCTAACATTTTATAACATCTCAATATTAATTCGTAGATTTATTAGCTACCTTAATACTACAGAAAGGAAGAGCAAACCTTACAAATTCTTATATTTTTTAAGTTTTAAAGGTACACAAAGTGAGGGTGTAAAGTGTAATGAATCGTTCCTCGTTACTTGCGGAGTGTGGACACGGCCCATGCACACGTGATGAAAATAACAATTTTACATTACCAAGCCAGTTGGTTGTTTTAATTGACAATATAGCTACATCGCACGCATTCATCAACGCAATTGCAAATAACAGTGTTTTATTCAGTGTAATTAAACTAATTTGCTGATATTTTTTATATCTTTTGTTTATTTGTTGCCGGCAATTTTAAAACTCATACCTGTATTTCAACCTTTTATATGTGTGTAAGAGTTGGACATGATTTTACTGTCGTTTGCTGAAATTCGTGTGATTGCAATATGAGATTTTGGTCACTTGGTTGCTTCTTACGCCCAAGCTCTTAATCAATAAATGATCAATCAATATCGAGGTTTTAATTGACATTCGGATGCACCCTCGGGTTTCTAAAAAGTAATTTTCCACTACAAATAGACTACCTTGTGATTATAATAGAAATCTTCCTTCAATTGAAGGGTTTGATATGTATTGACATTTTCCGATATTGTGGTGAAACGTGCACAGAATCACAATAATAATGTTGTATCCGACATGACCTTTACTGGAACATTCTTCACCACATACCTCTTGACAATAGTTTACCAGTCACTAGACAATAACTAATAGTCTAATACACCTCTCAATCTTCGAAACGTTAACTGTGATAAGTCAGGAGGTGGCTGTACTAATCAAGTCTAATTTTCAAACTAAAAATTAAAACACGAAAAAAGATTTCATCTTAATTTTTCAGACCTGGTGATAAAACCCAAAATCTCGCAGTAGCACGCAGTAACCGTAGTTGTTAGTTTGTTACTACTCCACTCTATAATACAAAAAATAGTTCGTCGGTAGCTACATACAATCACCAAGTTTGGCACAGTGCACGCGTAGCACTAGTATTATGTATTCAATGTAAAAAAGGACAACAACTGCATACATGCATCTAATATTTAAAACCTGGATATGTTATTCTATGGGCAACACATTTGAATTATTCAATGTTTACTAAATAACATTCATATAAAAGGCAAAAATTGCTAAATTACTTTATGTAACGGCTCCCATAATACCGTAGTTAATTACAGATAAGTAATGAAAAATGTTAGTGTTTTAGGGTCTAAATCACAAAATAATTTTGACCTCAAGTACTATTCAGCAATACTAAGTCCCTACTATTTTAAAATTCCAATCAACCGCACTCCGATATTGAACAACAATTCAATAAAGTATCATCCCACTGCAAGATTTGAGGCAGCCAGCAATATGCAGAACACAGATTTAGTATTCCAGTTATTGTCAACGAAAACAAATCCTATGTTACACAAACAGTGCCCATGGTACAGACAGATGTTTCTTTGTTATGCAAATGCATGTATATGTCCCCTCGACTGATGGCGGGCTCTGTCCGTCGTACCGCTGAAGGCTATGGCTCCGATACCTGTAACGCGCTACAAGCTAAATGGTCAATTATGTGACTAAACTGACCACAGGTATCCAAACACAAAGGCTTGTACGAATTCGCTTCCGAGTTCAATCTATTGTTCGACTTATTCAGTTCAGTTATTACGTACTGTTAGGTAAATGTATTCGTTTCTCAATATAATTTAGTTTTCTTATCTTTACGTTCATTTTGTGTAACCGGTTCTTGCTAAATTTGCGAACAGATATTGACTAGAGTTTTGTGAGTTCGTTAGAGGTTGTATAGCATGTGGTATTGGTAATTTAATTCACTATTAGCACTCTTAATTGGATAGATCCAATTAAGAGTGCTAATATAACTTTTTCAGTTTTAGGTAGACCTAAAACTGAAAAATAAACTTCAATGCAAATAAATTGTTATTACTAACTAACTAATACTGTAGCTGGCAATGAGCAAACCGCTAAACACTAGCACAAAAATGTATGAGTGTTGCAATCAATTATTCCCAAACAAAAGCCAACACTCGAGGCCGCCAAGTAACTGAATGTAATTTATTTCCTTAAAAACGAAAATCTTTTACACGTCTTACTTGAAAAATAAGGAGAGCGAGCCATTTGTCTTGTCTTGATTGAAATAAAATACATTCGTAATTTGTGACGCGTCGTTTAAAATGAAGTTAAGCTTGCATGTCACGGAGACACATTTCCTTCCATTTAATTAAGAGGACGGAAAAAGAGTGGCTTGTGAAGTTATGTGCATATAGTTTTCTGGCGTAATACATACCAGGGTTGTGTAAGGTTTAATTACTAGTCGGATAGAACATGTTGTACCATCTGTATAATATAAGTAATTTACATACTACCACACTCAGAGACATTTACTGATTACTTACTTATATTAGTTATGATTTTGTTCCGAAAACAATTGTTAAGAACTGGGTAAAGTAACCATTAATTGACTCTGCGTACGGCTATTAGATACTTAAGATTTACCTCCTTGATCGAATGAATTAGTCTTAACACTGAGGACCAAAATTGTTGTAGTTAATTAAAATATTATTGGTATTTTATCATAACAATCAATAGTTGAACCAAGAGAAGTATTGCCCCAGCGGTACTTGAAAAATTCTTCGTGAAATGTTTATTAAATTATATTACCTGAATATCAAAAAAAAACAGTCGTATCTAGTATTGCTGTGAGGTAAGTAAGTATGGGTACTATACATGTGTACATACTATGAGTAGTATATTCGTATTATAATTTAGCACCTAATTTGAATGTTAATATAATCGATATTCACTTATTCAAATAAACAATTGATCGGACAGCATAAGCGATCACAAGGGTATGTTAATAGCAGGAAAATTAATTTATCCAGGTATATTGGTGTGCAATACAATCTGTGTTATACGTAATACAACGGCATTTGCCCCGGGTAGCATGCATCCTGTGACATGCAAATCTTGGTGATAGTATTAAATCGGATAGTCGGAAGTGTGCAGGCGACTCGATACTGTTAAATTGATGTAACAAGCTAGGGTACGTGGGATGAATGGTGATACCATCCTACATACACTGGTCATCGCAGCTTTGTTAATTGTATTGCGATCTCCTTTGTAGCGTGACTGCGATTGCGACAAACGAACTGGCGTCGGCACTTCGTTACACACATTATTTTATTAGCTCATTGCTTTGTTTAACGCATGCTGATGGACTACTGAAACTAGTTTGGGGTTCATTGAAGTTAGACAAAGGAATTGGAAAGAAGTATGGACAATTTATAGCTTCGTAGTTGGAAAATCAATTAAAAGTTATTTCTGTCTTTAATAGTAATAGGTACTATTGTAGGAATTAAGATTAAGATGATAGCAAATTAGATTAGGATAATAATATCGTGCCTGTGCCCTGCATTCATACAACGGAGTGAAACCGCCTATAAAAAAACTGCATTTAAAAACAGGTTAGAAGGCTCTCGAAAAATAAAAGAATTTTGAAAATCAGTCCACTGTTGGTTCGAATAAATAAAAAAAAACAAACATCCGAATTTAGTACCTCCTCCTTTTTTTTAAGTCGGTAAAAAGTAATTCATAAAGTACCTAAATTATTTTGAATTTTTAGATCCACATGCAATTATTTTAAAAAAAGAAAATCATTTTCCATTGTTGTCAAATAAAAGAAGAACGGTTTTTCTGTTTACTCACAAATTCAGAAAAAAAAACTCTTAACAAGTTTAATCAACGCTAAATTGTTTTGTAGGTTGGAATCCTTCTAAAATAAGGTACCTTAAGAAGACAAATACATGGTAAAGGCGTTATTATTTACTGGAAGAAAACTTTATTTATGTTACCTTCATCACTCAATACAATCTGACGAATGGGTATCTATCGTTTAATATAAACATAAGTACATTTGTATTCACTGGCTTTCTGTAATGCAAGGTAAATTGTCCAGTTTCATACTCGAACACGGGTATTTTGAAATCGCAATTGAAATTCGGATTTACACCAATCTCCGATAATCCGTTTATATTCTTAACACCAATTTCATTTTTTGTTTATAAAAATAATTTTATAAATGTGAAATTGATTTGTTTTGTATTCACACATAAAGCTATTTTACCATAGGAAACTCCAATGTGAGGATGTGTTAGGGAAAAATAAAATTGAAGAAAAATTTGTGCCATAGACTCCTATGGCGTTAATATTTTTATAAACTTTCTTATGTTAATGTAAACGTATACACATTTTCTCATAAATAAGAAAATGTATGTAAAAGAACCTTTTCTCTAAACTGTTTTATTAAATACCTGTGTTCCACCATTACCCTAATTTATAAAATTACTTACTGATATAATAAAGAAATATGCTCATATTTATAGGTAAAATACAACAAAAATATCATTACTTGCTTTACTCGGTCTTTGATCTTGATAATGTAAAAGTATACAGCTTAATTGGTACCTAAGTACATGACTTGATATTCTAAGAGATAGGTATATACCTAGATGGCTAGAAAGCCCACCTACGCACTACTTAGGTCCTTTTGTGCAATGTGTCAATCTTTCACAGCTCCATAAGAGACCATTCTATCAATAGTTTTAAAAACAGGACACAGACAAAAGCATTATGATGCCCTTTGTTGTATGATATGTACACCTATATTGATGGTGATAGTTCGGTTCTTTATATATGGGTGACAGTAATGTTGCTATACCCGAAATCTAAAAATAGTTGTAGAATTCATTCAAATCTTTTTCTTCTCCTCTAATAATATCTTCTGATTTATTTCGTTGCGGGATGCAAGACAGTCATTCATGTCCCTGAGACGCACCGGACTTCAGTGTTCCGGTGTTTTCATAGTTGTATCTACTGTAGATCCTGGCTTACAGGAGTTGCAGCGGTATGGGAGGTTGTGGCAGGCTTGTCTCATTGAGAAAAAATACACATCCTACATGAGGGAATGCCAAATCTCCACGTTTGATTGGCAGATTGGACATCGAAGTTTAAAAAGTGGTTCATCACGCTGCTATCCTCCCTCTCTATCAAATGCGTAGTTCCTTAATCGGCTCTTATTACGACATCTGCAAAAACCTTGGAATAGTGATAACAAGTATAGATATTTATACTCTGCCGTTATCTAGATATATTATTATGATTGTCCTTCAATAGAATAGTTCAAATAGATTACAGACTTAAATAAACAATAAACTAAATTATTGTAGATTTGTATAGCGAATAAACTAATAAAATTAATCTATTCTTACTCCTACAGCAAAACCCTCTCCCAGCAAATACCCTCCCTTAATCACATAAAACCCTTTGCATCCAAACAAATAAATGCGTTTATTGTATAAAAACATTACTAGTGCAGTTTTATTTACAAAACTTTGTTTTTGTTTCAGATAAACAACGAGGAAACTTCATTGCAAACGTACGGAATGAATAATACCTACAACATTCAAACACGAAACACTATCAACTAGATTTCGTTAGCCTAACAAAACCATACTAAAGCACACAAAACTACTTTTCATTCAAACTATGCGGAAACATAGCAAACAAACGCCGCCTTCAACTTTAAGCACGGACTTTACGTCATAGGAGGGAAACTCCGACACGTAAGCCTACATACACAGCAGAAGCCACACTGTCTTACATCAACATCACACTTACACACACAGCCAACTGTGCATATAAATACCCCGCACACCGATTTCATTTCATCCTCGTGTGAGTTAAACGAGAGCTCTTTAGCTGGCATGCTTGCCTAGTACCCGGTGTAACGAAGAGGTGGCACAATTGCGCCAAGTGCCACTCATATCGGTTACGTTGAACGCAACCCACACATACACACTGCTTAATTCATGACACTTGAATGAGTACTTCGCAAATTCACAGGGTAATTAGCCGGCATACCAAAATTAATAAGCCCGCATCCAACGTAAATCGGTGCTGATTGGTTGCGAACACTGAAGAGGGACGGATGAATTTAACTACCAAGGGTAAGCTACGATACTGTTTACTATAATATAAACAGAGCAAGAGTTATCAATTTGTAATATTCTTATCAGTATTGATAAAATTGGTACCTCTACACTTTTTGTTAGAATACAAAATTAATTACACTTTTCTGGTAAAGTGCTTTCAAACTAAATACGTTACCGTATTTCAGGCTTTTAAGTCGTACCAATTTTAAACAATAATTTTATATTAATTAAAAAGATTAATATTTATGTACGTCGCCAAAAATATAAGGTCCAATTTTATATTCTCTTTGTACTGAAATTGTAATAATCTTAACACGACCTGAATCTTAATCTGCCCCATTTTATTGAAGAGGGTAATTCTAACCAATTATTACTAAACCAAAAAAGTATTTCTAACATTATATTTACATATAATTTTCAAAGATACTCTGTTAAAATTCTTATCGTATATATGATGCAGGAATACAAAAAGTTCCCAATGTTACTTACTTTGCCCAACTCAATGATCAAACCCGAGATTTCCTAATGAGAAAAGAGAGACCCAGATTAAAACAAATGGACACGTTACTATTTGTATTGTATTTTGAATAAGAAATTGCAACAAACCCTACAGGATTTATTATGTCGACAATGTCTACTCAACTAAGAGTTCACTTTTAGTTGCGGTTGTAATCCAACTACTTACACTTTTACTGAAATATAATTATTAACAGAGGTACCTAATTATGAAAGTTCACGGAAAGGAGAATAATAACATAATAATTATTCCTTGTGTAAAACCCTTTTTTGATCTCTGTTGGTAGTAAGATTGAGAAAATATTTCTCTCAAAAATTAGATTTGTGTTCAGACACAAATTTAATTTTTCAGCTTCAGCTACAGAGCTTATAATAAATATCTTGTAATTGGTTGACATTTGGTAAAAGTCTTCTAGTTTGTATTAGAAATTATATATTTTCAGTTGTGTCCGGCAAAATGTTACTAGAACTACGTTCATACTTGACTGTAGTTTTATAGTTTTTTTTTGGTACGTTTTGTATTGTAAAGTATTTCTCTGAATATTACACTATCTCAAAAATCCTCATGACTATTGCATCACTTTTTTTAAAGAAACTTTTTACCTCATTCCTTATTCCCATTCTTTTGAGCAATTCTTCCTCAAAATTTACATTCAACTACACACGTAGTGACAAGATCGTTGTCCACTTGGTCCCAAGAAAAGCAATGTTCAAAGAAAAATTCATAACAGGAAAAATCCTCGTGATCACTGCATACTTCTTGCCTTTCCTTATAGTAGGTAGGTATACAAAAACATTCACTTGGCAGAAAATGAGGTATGTTCATGCTGTGTGCTATGAATAATTTATTAAGAACAGCATTTGTATCATGGCAAAGCTTTACTGTAGTAAAATGTAAAATACAAGAAAAACCGCTAGCATCCGTGTTAAGATTCTTACAATTGCGGGGCCCTTTAAAACTTAAACAGGTAAGTATGTAGGATGTACAATTTAATATTTATTTAGTGTCTATTTTATAGTGTTATGTATGGACGGAAGCACATCAACCTACACAAATTCTTAAATAGATTTTCGACTGTATTACAAAAGAATAAAGTTGAGATTCAATCAGAAAAATTCAAAGTTTAGAGTAGGTTGACATGTTGATGTTATACGCACACGTGCTCATACTAACCTTTATTATTTTTTACAGGATGCTGCTAGCGTATCATCAAAGTGCGAAGCGAATTACTCTTTGACACACTCGGACATTTCATTTTTACATTTCCTACGTAGTTATCATAACATGTGGTTAAAATAGAAACATCGACTAAACTAGTTCACATACGTAAGGTACTACATATCAGTTATTTCCATCAAACATTATTCTATGTATGAAATATATAGATGATATCTAGGATTTACATTGTTCTACTAATGTAGTCCCTTACAACCGAAATTAATAACTATCTCGATCAGAATTCTGTGGGTAACGATCGATTTTGGACCACACAACTAAAGGAGACAAATATTAAGTACCTACATAAAAAGGTTTTTTTATGTCAAACGGGCATTTTATGGTCATCAAGGACGTAGTACTTGAGGAAGGGGGTTAATTATTCACCCAAGATGTTTTCTTTATCTAAATAAGTAATACACCTTTATCCAACTAATATAGGTTGATAGCCAACTAAGATAGGTTTGTTATTTACCTATTATCACAACAAAACATTACAGTTTTACACCAGTTGCAAGAAGGTACTTAACCACCACTCCGCCCGTACCGTGCCAGTTGTTGGCGTTTCCTAGGCTGACACCGACTCCAAAAATAACAATAATTGTACTTACTTACATTATAATGTGTGTGATGAGTTAGTAAAGTTAGTTGATTTATTAAGTTGTTGAAAAATACGCAATTATTTCTTTTACTTTTTAGTGCATATTAATTTGTTTTGGAATATTTATTTTTTGAAGTCGGTTTTTTTTTTGTTAAAAATGTTTTTTATTTCTTGATTTTTAGTGAATAACTTATTTGAGTATGGGTCGACCTATTAAACGCGCTGCTCATATGAGACAGCGCCGTTTAAATGAATAATATTAATATCTATTCATATTGACGCATAATTACATTATTTTCAAATGTATATTAACCTGATACCCTTACTTATGATCTGCTGAGCCGACAGCTGACAGTAACCTGTTCATAAGCTACATACATAGTCAGTTGTCAAACACACAAACAGATTAGATACCCACATAGGTATACGGTCATGTAACTCAGACAGCACATCAAGCTTTTTTTTTTGAGGGTGGAAAATCATCCAATGACTTCTCTCGTCTTGGGCGAGGCGAGAGGGAGTGTCAGACTCTTACTGACTAAAAACCACCCCGTTCCTACTCCTGCTTTTCGAACCAGAGCCCTGGTAAACCCGCTAGGTAGTCCGCAGCTCTGGATCAGGCATCAGCCCTACTGGGCCCCATCTGTGGTGGTCTGATGGCTCTTTGAGGCGCGCGCGGAACGCGACGCGCCGCACGCACGGGTCTGGATCTGGTCGGGCGCTACCCCTACTCGCCGTCCGCAGACCCGCACTTACGGTGGCCGGAGATCATCGCGCGATCCCCGACGCCCGGAGTGTCTCTCCCGACGGCTAAGGCGTGAGGTTCGTTCCCTCAGGCACCCCGCCTCCTCCTTAGCTAACATGACTGCTTCGCAGAAGGAGGAGACGGCATCCCAGTCCCCCGCGCTTCGCACCATGGCTTGTATCAGTGCCGGGCGCGAGAGGGCGCCGTCGCCGACCACATCCCTGAGGACACGGCGGTGCTCAGCCCACACAGGGCAGACTGCAAGCGTATGTTCCACCGTATCCTCCGGGCTGTCTTCGCAATGATGACACCCGGGCGTTTCCTCCCGCCCAATCAGAAACAGGAACCTACCGAAACTCCCATGTCCGGTAAGCACCTGTGTCAGGCGGTAGGTGAGGACGCCGTGGCGCCTCTCTAGCCACTCCACAAAGAGGGGACTTACCGCTGCAATGACAGCGAGCCCAGCCCTTGGTTGCGACAGTCGCTGCTGCCATTCCGCCATGAGATCGCGTCGGAGCTCATCCCGCCACGCACTAATCTGGCGCGGCAGTGGAGTTTCGCCCCGGCGACGCGCGTCGGCGCGCAAATTAAAGACGCGCGCGAGCACCTTCGCCTCCAAATTCCACGGCGGGAGTCCGGCAAGGAGGTTAGCCGCATCTCCGGAGATCGTGCGATATCCGCGGATCACTCGAATGGCCATGACCCTCTGGGACGTGAGCAGCGCCCGAGCTGGTCGCCGCATCAGGTTTGGCGCCCACACAGGGGCTCCGTAGAGGGCCATGGACCGCACGATCCCCGCGTACAACCTCCGGCAGCAGGCATTTGGCCCCCTGAGGTTGGGCAGGAGCCGCTTAAGCGCAGCCCCCGTCCGTTCCAACTTAGGAGCCAAACGTCGGAAATGCTCCACGAAGTTCCATCGACTGTCGAGGACGAGTCCTAGGTACTTCATCGTCGTCTCGACGCCGATGGTAACCCCTCCTGCCGTTATTTGGGACCCACCCGGAGGTGGCGCGTTCCCGCGGCCATGAAAGCACATGGCCTCGGACTTGTGGAGCGCCACCTCGAGTCCCAATTGCCGGATCCTTGCAACGACTCCTTGCGCATCAAGCTACCCATCATTCTATACCAGATATGCTACTATCTGTCCTGAATTTTATGGCTACTGAGAAAGATAAGCTAATATACATCACTTAAACTCAAACGCAGAGCACATTCTGTTCATTTTTGAGGAGTTCCCTGGATTATCTTCTACATTTATGGTCAGACTTTAAAAAAATTATATGGGACCACACTGACATCGTACTCTTTCAAACACAAAAAGAATTTCTCAAATCGGTCTATAACTGCCGGAGATATCGATTAACATACATAAAAAAAAAGTTTTTTTTGTTAATTATCTCAAAAAGTGCTGAACCAATTTCGATAAAATTTTAATGGAACAACGTCTGATGTAAGACCTACGAAATACAACAATTATCATCCAAATCAGTTCATAAACGACACAGTTATTCGCGAACAGAAATAGTAAATGTTTGTATTGATATTTGTTTTTGTTAATTATCTCAAAAAGTGCTGAACCAATTTTGATAAAATTTTAATGGGACCACCTCTGGTATAAGACCTACCAAATACAAAAAGAATCATCAAAATCGGTTCATAAACGACAAAGTTATCCGCGAACAAACATAAAAAAAAAAAAAAAAAAAGCATATATACGGTCGAATTGAGAACCTCCTCCTTTTTTTTGAAGTCGGTTAAAAAGAGAGACCCAGATTAAAACAAATGGACACGTTACTATTTGTATTGTATTTTGAATAAGAAATTGCAACAAACCCTACAGGATTTATTATGTCGACAATGTCTACTCAACTAAGAGTTCACTTTTAGTTGCGGTTGTAATCCAACTACTTACACTTTTACTGAAATATAATTATTAACAGAGGTACCTAATTATGAAAGTTCACGGAAAGGAGAATAATAACATAATAATTATTCCTTGTGTAAAACCCTTTTTTGATCTCTGTTGGTAGTAAGATTGAGAAAATATTTCTCTCAAAAATTAGATTTGTGTTCAGACACAAATTTAATTTTTCAGCTTCAGCTACAGAGCTTATAATAAATATCTTGTAATTGGTTGACATTTGGTAAAAGTCTTCTAGTTTGTATTAGAAATTATATATTTTCAGTTGTGTCCGGCAAAATGTTACTAGAACTACGTTCATACTTGACTGTAGTTTTATAGTTTTTTTTTATTTGTACGTTTTGTATTGTAAAGTATTTCTCTGAATATTACACTATCTCAAAAATCCTCATGACTATTGCATCACTCTTTTTTTAAAGAAACTTTTTACCTCATTCCTTATTCCCATTCTTTTGAGCAATTCTTCCTCAAAAATTACATTCAACTACACACGTAGTGACAAGATCGTTGTCCACTTGGTCCCAAGAAAAGCAATGTTCAAAGAAAAATTCATAACAGGAAAAATCCTCGTGATCACTGCATACTTCTTGCCTTTCCTTATAGTAGGTAGGTATACAAAAACATTCACTTGGCAGAAAATGAGGTATGTTCATGCTGTGTGCTATGAATAATTTATTAAGAACAGCATTTGTATCATGGCAAAGCTTTACTGTAGTAAAATTTAAAATACAAGAAAAACCGCTAGCATCCGTGTTAAGATTCTTACAATTGCGGGGCCCTTTAAAACTTAAACAGGTAAGTATGTAGGATGTACAATTTAATATTTATTTAGTGTCTATTTTATAGTGTTATGTATGGACGGAAGCACATCAACCTACACAAATCTATACATATAATAAAATCGTAGAAAAGTGCTGTCTGTACATTGAAAATAAAAATAAAAAAAAATAGCAGGGGTTTTTGTTATGTCGATGTCGAACCCAAAAATGTAATTAACTTTTTTTTTGTCTGTTTGTCTGTTTGTCTGTTTGTCTGTTTGTCTGTTTGTCTGTTTGTCTGTTCGTCTGTGCGCGCTAATCTCAGAAACGGCTGATCCGAGTTGGATGCGGTTTTCACGAATATATTGTGAGATGCTTAAATTTACATTTAGTGTTTGTTTCATGTCAATCGGTTCATAAATAAAAAAGTTATATCAAATTAAAGAATCACGTCGAACATTCTATGCTTATACCATTAATCTCCGCAACTATTTGACGGATTTGGTTGAAATTTGGTACAGATATAGTTTAGAACCTTAGAAAGGACATATATATATTTTTATTTCAAAAATCAAAAACTAAAAATAACAAATAAATTATTTATAAATAATTCTATGTCGATCGTTACACGACTTCGGTTCATGTTATTGTTTTAATTCATCGAAAAAAAGTAAATAAATAGTAAAAAGGTATGAAAAAAATAATATCAATATAATAAAACATTTAGTACAAAGAAAATGCTCTAACGGAGTATAGATAATTCTATGTCGATCGTTACACGACTTCGGTTCATGTTATTGTTTTAATTCATCGAAAAAAAGTAAATAAATAGTAAAAAGGTATGAAAAAAATAATATCAATATAATTAAACTTTTAGTACAAAGAAAATGCCCGAACGGAGTATAAATAAATAATCCAAGTTGTCTTTATCCTCGATAGATGGCGTTGGGATCGAAATAGATCGCGCTATGGTTTCGTTACATTCATTTGGTTGGGTATCGGCCGAGCGCTTCGGTACTATCGTAGAAAAAGTGTATTATCAGTCGTATGATTATTTGTCTGTAGTGGTCCTGCTGTTTCGTATATTCTAAATTGGTTTCGTTGTATTTGTCAATTAATAAGTTTATTTGTTGGGTTTTCCTGGTTTTTTGGTTAAACTATTTAACGTAGGTTTAGTTTGATATCGATTATTAGTAGTTACTGTAGTTAGTTTTTTTAATAAAATTGTAAGTCTAATTTTTTTTTAATTAGATTAGATTTAAGTCGTTTCTTTTAAATTATTTAGTTTAAGCTTGATTATTATAGCATAGAGGATAGGTTGTAATATAGTTTCTTTTTTAATTGTTATAAATTCTTAATTCGTAGCTTTCTTTAGTTTTAAGTTAGTTTAAGTCCGTTTTTAAACTATTTTTTCAATGCCCTAAGTGAGTATACATCTATTAAATTCAAACGCAGAGCTCATTATGGTGATTTTTGAAGAGTTCCCTGGAATATCTTCCACATCTCATTTTTGAAGAGATCCCGCGAGATCGGGAACTATGTGGTTAAAACCAAAAATTTGCCGGAAGTCACTATTCCACGCGAACGAAGTCGCGGGCAAAAGCTAGTTCTTAAATAGATTTTCGACTGTATTACAAAAGAATAAAGTTGAGATTCAATCAGAAAAATTCAAAGTTTAGAGTAGGTTGACATGTTGATGTTATACGCACACGTGCTCATACTAACCTTTATTATTTTTTACAGGATGCTGCTAGCGTATCATCAAAGTGCGAAGCGAATTACTCTTTGACACACTCGGACATTTCATTTTTACATTTCCTACGTAGTTATCATAACATGTGGTTAAAATAGAAACATCGACTAAACTAGTTCACATACGTAAGGTACTACATATCAGTTATTTCCATCAAACATTATTCTATGTATGAAATATATAGATGATATCTAGGATTTACATTGTTCTACTAATGTAGTCCCTTACAACCGAAATTAATAACTATCTCGATCAGAATTCTGTGGGTAACGATCGATTTTGGACCACACAACTAAAGGAGACAAATATTAAGTACCTACATAAAAAGGTTTTTTTATGTCAAACGGGCATTTTATGGTCATCAAGGACGTAGTACTTGAGGAAGGGGGTTAATTATTCACCCAAGATGTTTTCTTTATCTAAATAAGTAATACACCTTTATCAGTCTTCGGACTACTTCTCTTATTTCAAACCAATTTTGTCATTCACAATATTAAGTAAATAACAACAAAAATAATAAAGATGGTGGCCCTAAATAGTCCAATATATATATATCTCTTTATTCTGTCCTTGACTATCTATTCTCCTATTACATCTTAACAATACTAAAAATCCATATTAGCTAGGAATTAAGTACACAACGCTTTTTAAGTATCAGTATTGTCCATTCATAGAAAGGTCCAAATTTTTTGGATAACTTTAAAAATACAAATGTAGTCATTTCTAAATGAAGTCAGGAATAATTTAATTTTAATAAATAATTTATCGATAACATACCTATCACTAGGCTCAGTTACATAACTAAAGAACTACAAAACGAAAGGGTGAAAAGTGAAACTCTTGCCCACATAACTTTTGAAGTGGTTTTTTATTACAAATATTTAAAAATCAACAAAAACCAGTCAGTCGTTATCAGAATATATTAGTTCACAAAGTCCTTAATTATTCTCGACACAACAAGTGGAGACGAATCTTGCTTCTAGACGCGACTAGACAGAATTATCACTCAACCTCGAATAAAAAAATCTTAAAGGTCGTTCTAGAATTGCTAGAAAAAAAGGCCGCCTAATCGGTCGTCTAGTCAGTCCCATATGGACCAATTAGTCGTTCAATCATCGACTCGTTGCTCGCACTGTTCGGCAGTACATCTTCAAATGATCTTGATTTGTTTATGCGTACCTACTTGGTTTATGTCACATAGGAATCTTTTAGTGACTAGGTAATTGTCAAAATGTGTGTAATAGGTAGTTTGTCTTTGAAAATATTAAATTGGATAAATCGATAATCGTCAGAAAAGTGTCAAATAATGAAAGCCTTTCATTATTTGACACTTTTCATAATGAAAGGCTTAAGCCTTTCATTATTTGACACTTTTCTACTTTCATTCTACTAGTCTCTTCTATATCTCGCAGAGATTGACTGAAAGTTGGTTAAAAATACATCAAAGTTTTACTACAGTGGTTAGGCACACAATTAGCTGCGAATAGCGATCACAAGAAAAATGATGAAAAAAAATCACATTCGATAAAAATATTTCAAACATTGACTAAAACAATCACGATCATTCGACATCAGTACCTAAGTTTATTTAGTTAGGAAAATCCATTAACTATAATAGGTACACAGAAACAACACTAACTACGACAGCCTTGCGAACTTTTTTCTACTATCTTGATCTTCCACAGCTGCTATGAAGGATTGGAGAACAGACGACAAGGAGTCCAGCAAGAATATTCTCTACACGCTTTGCGCACATTGCAGATGCGAATTTAATTTAGTATCTTCTATCATGCACTGGTAAGTAAATCCGTACATTAATTAAGTACAAACATTATCATAGAGTTAAAAAAAACAGTCTAAATTATTATTTTTTTAATCTAAGACCATTCTTATTAATCTGTAGAACAGTCTTCATGATAAGGACATGAGTAAGTCGTAAACACAAACACCGGTTATAAGCAGGCTAAAACTAGAATCCCTTTAACCGTCAATCTCCAAAGTAGCAAGTTTGATTGGCTGTGATATAGAAAAAAAAAATGTGTCGCGCCGAGTCGTCGCCTCGCCACGTGCGCGACCTGATGAACGCAAGGCGGTGTTATTTGCCGCATAATTTACATAGAGATAGATCAGCGTCCCCCGGGCCGTGCACCCGTTGAATTTCTATTGTTTAGATTGGAAAACTAAGTGCACCAATGGTCGACTTTCCTCTCACGTCATTATTAGATCGCAGGTGTCATGACGTGACAACGCTGCTTGTTGGATACAATACAAATAGCACTTCTGACTACTTAATTAGTAATCTTACACAAGTTGGCAGTTTTTATTCTTACTTTGTCTCAATTAAAGTAGGCACACAGCTCTGTTCAATGGAATTGTTAAAAAAGTACCTAGATAAAATGTAAAAAATGTGACACAATACTGATTAATTGAAAACGTGCACCACTACCCAACCAGATAAAGATGTGGAAGCCTAGAAGCCGATGGGGTTGAGAACGAATCGATTACCTAATGGCGCTGTGTGACCACCCGGCCCCGTGGAGATTGACTCATTTGCACTGCATTACATTACCGAGTGACACGGCCAGCCACTCTCATCATCGCGGTAATGAACAGATTGTTGTTCACAACACTCAAGCAAAATTCCAATTCAATTGCTAGATACGTTTCTATTAGACCTTACAGCTTTGAACGCACATGATAAAATGAGCACACAAATATACACAATTGCTGCTACAGTTCCTTTGGGTGAATGTTTTGAGGTTTTCAGGACAATGTTTAATAGAGCGTCAAAAATAAGCAAATGGACACGAATCAATTAATTGTACCAATTCACTGTTGTGTCTGTCCATGTGTCCTGTATTTATTGAAAAAACTAACATTGATTGTGTTTCAAAACACACTGTTTGTTAAGCTTAATGCACACGATTAGAAATGTTGAACTAAATTAATAGATAGGTACAAAACTGCGTACACGCTTATAACTAACCACCTGAGGGAGAGCCTTCGGCTTTCGTAATTAGCATTAGGCTATCACGACCACACGCTTCATTGTTCTGTCCCTAGGTTAGTTTTGTCAATAAAATAAATAAGTATACCTAATACTTAGATATACAGTAGAACTCCAATTATCCGAATTAATGGGGACTGGGACCCATTCGGATAATCAAATATTCGGATAATCGGATTTTTTTAAAAAAATTGCCATTGAACAGAATAAAAGCTACGTTTTGATATTGCACTATTTTTTTTATTGAATTAAATTGCGGGGGAAGTCAGTGTAGGCACAACGGCAAGTTAAGACAAGTCAAGTCAAGACTTGACGCGCAAACACTGGCTTTGCGGGGGGGGGGGGGTTGGAATAATAGCGCACTTAGACTTTTTTTGGACAATTTCTGTGATTCGGATAATCGGCGATTCGGATAGTCGGAGTTCGGATAATTGGAGTTCTACTGTATGATCGATTGATTTCAGGGTCCAGGTATTTCAAGGAGTTTTGTAAATGTTTTACACAAGTTTCAAACTCTCTTCTCATACGAGTGTTTAGGATTTAGTTCAGTGTTTCCCAACCGGTGGTAAATAGACCACTAGTGAAATGAAAAGAAGTATCCTAGACTACACCTCTGTCCAATAAATACCACGGTTAAAGCTCGAATTAAACTTATGTCAAAAGAGACAACTGAAAGGAGAAACTGATATCAATAATCCAAAAGTCACTATTTTTATGTGTGTATGAGAAATTCTGAGTGGGAGACCACATAAAAAATTATAGTAAGTATGGTCCCTAACTTAACAAGAATTGTAAAAGTGACCCTTGACCAGGAAAAGGTTGGGAACTCCTGAGTTGGAGTAAAACGATTAAGTTAAACATATACTCAAATTGTTGTTCTTGGGTTATTTACATACTTATACAGACTTTTGGACGTGATGAGTACATTTTTACATCTTGCTCAGTGAAATATTTAATTACAGGTAGTATCGGTACCCAGCATAGATAGGTCACATTTGATTTTAATTGCCCAGTATAGCAAACATGGAGTATAATACTAATATAGGGAAATAGTGAAGCTCAAGTGTCAGAGCAGATAGATCTCCTTCATCTCAATATTACGTCGTTCACCGCAGTGGCTAGTGTAACCAACCCTCCTTGGAGACAAACATGAACTGAACACTCGAGTTGACTCGAATCACGTTGCAAATGTCTAGTAGGCCATATCAGTGGATTGACTAAACGTGCATTTACCTGAATGAGAAGATGGAACACGAATCGTATAAGTTGTGTGACAACGGTATAGGTTACACGTTTTAGTCATCGTCATGTAGGTACAGGTACTACAGGTTATCAATGTCTTAAACGCTGATTCAAAAAGACCAATAGTCTTGGCCAACTTGGTTGGTGGTGAAGATGACTTACCTATGCTAAGTTATTCGCCAGGTAAACTAACGTACCTAGACTTAATGAAACAGAGCTTAAATCACACTAGAAATATTCTAGGTATGTTGTTAGGTATCAGATACTTTTGATATTATCCTTATAAATTGATGGTAGGTAGGTACATAAATTAAGTCACACAGTTACGATAAGTTAGTAGGTACCTTTTTACTATTTTAATCTGTATTTATATTTCCTTGTCAAAGATTTTAAAACCTACTTTAATACGTGCTTAAATCAGGTTGGATTTTTTCAACAAAGAAACAAAACAAGTTCAAGGGCGTTATTTTAAAGTTCAGTTACTTAATTTAGTTAATTTTGAATGCCACGGATAGGATACAAAACACACATTATAAATAACGTGCCAAATATTTAATTTCGTATTTGTCCCGCTTTCATTGCAGGTAACATATTATGTGCTACCTAAATATATGTATTAGTTAAACAGCTATATTATGTTAGTGATACAGTACAGGAGTCTTCTTTGATGAGGTCAAGCATTTGAAGAATTCCAGGGTTCCTGCACAACGAATTAGTACACAAAGTTTGAACCATTGGACGAGCATCATCCTAAGTAGACACAGTCTGGGAATACATTTTTATGAAATTACCATTGTACCGTAAGCTAGAATACCTTAGTATTAGATTGGCATAGTATCTCCAAGTCGGATTGATATCTTTATTTACCAAAAAGTACATATTAATATTATAAACGGCTCTCTTTCACTCAACTGACTTACCCAACTCTTAAAGGTCACTGTTCTAATCTGACATCACAGAACATAAACCTTACGAGCCAGTAGGCACCGTTGTAAACAATTAAACATTAAGATATTGAATGAAGTGGTGACCCGAAGGTTTGAGACTCTTCATTCATGAGGATGTGACCTCGAAACCTACCAACGTCAAGTAGGTACCGATGTGACTTTTTCCGTGTTATATGAACTTTCTAAGATTATTTAGGTACTAACAAAAGGAGAAAGAAATCATCGTGAGGAAACCTGAGTTTATAATTTCTAATCATAAGTTTCAAATCGTCAACCCACTTTGAGCAAGCGTGGTGATTAATGCTCAAATCTTCTCCGTGGCAGCAGAGGCCCTAATAGGCTGTTGATATGGGATGTGATATTGATTGAGTAAAAAAATAAAATAATACCCTGCAACTATAAAATAGCAAGTCAATTAAGATGATCTTCAGCACTCTGAACATTACCTACTACGGAATATTTATCCTCGAAATGGTTTTATTGAACCTATTCCATCTTGTTATTTTACGATTTAGCTTCATTTTTTGTACATTTTTCGCAAGCGTAGAGTAACTGTATGCATTTTAATTGCAACGTTAAATGTAGAATGTGTCAGAGATTATGAGTTTGGCATCACTAAAATGCAAGTACCTATTGCTGAAATCTTATTCGTTCTCAGTTGATACCTTACAGTTTATCACTTTAACTGCCACTCTCAGAGACATTTGATGATTACTTAAATTATTCCTTAGTAACGATTTTGTATCGAAAACAATTGCTAAGGACAGGGTTAAGTAACCATTAAATGACTCTGAGTACGGCGGTTATAGACACATTTTAATGGAAGATAGAAGGATTCAAACTAATGATGTTAGGAAGTACCAATCTGTAACTGTAAATAGGTACACCTTTTTGAGGTTAAATATAGGTATGTGCCTACTTAATACTACATACTCATAGAATAGATACAAACGAACCTTATTAAATTAACTGTTGGTAACATTTGGGCTACCTGATTTATCGTCTTACTAAATAAGGCATTAAAATAAAAAACAAAATTAGTACCGTATTTCTTTCTAATCGTCTACTAACAAAGCCCAAGTTTCCTAAAGTTATATGTTAAGTACTAGCTATAGCTACCTATGTATTTCAATTTTAACAGTACCTAATTAAGTAAGCACTTACCTACACCGTCATAAAAAGGAGCATAATTATTATTACAAGCAGATTTTTTCTTTGTTATGCTCATCTAGTAGTAAAAAAAACAGCTTATTTATGGCACTGACTGTACATGCATAGTGGGATCATTGAACTATTGATAGGTAGGCAACTAGATATAAAAACCTATTTGTAATAGGTGAAGTAGCGCCATCTTTCGAAATAATGAAGCAACACGTAAATTCCTAGTAGTTCAACAAACTGCAGAAGCAACTATTGTAGAGGGCGCTTGGTTGTCGGATGTGCATGTGCAAAAATTGTGATAATAATGTCAAGGCCAATGCTAAAATTAATAAATTTGTTTACTACAACCACATAATTGGATAAAATCAATGCTATGTTTTAGGTGGGTAATGTTATATACGAAATAAGGTATATCAATTTAACAATTTGCCCTATATTTTCAAATACTAGTGTTGCTTCCGCGTCATAACCTCTTCGCAAATAATATCTATGGATCCGGAATTTGTACTAAATGTAGAGATAATTCACTGATATTAAGGTGTTTTCGTATTATTATTGATTTTAATTCATATTATCGACAATATTAACGCATTAGAAGGTAAAAATTATCTTTAGTATTTAATAATCGCGACAAAAACTGATCGCAAAATTTGAATTTGGCGCCATAAAGTGAGAAACGCATGAAGTTCGCGTTGCGAATCTGGCCGATTGATGTGAAAGATATTCCGAAGGCCGTGAGTGAACACGGAAATCGAGATGTGTGTGTGGTCAAAAAGACAGTGCAAGGTAGGGGTCGGGTGGCGTTTGTGATGGCAAAATTTTTGCAAATGGTGAGTTAGGAATTATTGACTTATCGCGTCTCGGATTCGGTTTTGTTTTGTGATAGTGTGTTATTTGAGTGATTAGCAAAATATTTGGTGTTTATTGATATTAAAATTCTTAGATTCTGTGATACGGGATCGGCAAATGGCGCTACGAATAGCCAAAGTTGACACAACTACGCGTTTAGAAATCCCATACACCTTCGGTTGCCAATTTTTAGGCACGCGGCATGATCTGTGATAAACAACAAGTAGTGGTGCATCCTAATTTTCTTCATATCAGTCGTGTGGACCTAGCAACTGGGACATCCAGCTTGGCGATTATAACGGTGTCAGCATGTTGCGATTTTTTTGGCGAGCGGTACTACTTTTTTAAACTCGTTTATAGAGGCGGCTAGAGGTTTCCGCGTCCCGTAGGGTCGGTGGCCCCGCGATCTGGCTCCTGGAGCTAAATTACATAATGTATAGGTGTTGTTTGGAGCATGCAACAAGTAGATATGTGTCGGCGGGCTAACTGTCAATGTGGAGTACAGTAAGCTCGCTGCCCGCGGCCCCCATTAATTCGAGCCGCTGATGTCACTTATCTCTCCGCTCTCCTATCTAGGCCCTATGGCCGCCAATTTTTTGCACATAGTATCTTAATGTAAATTTGATAACCGGCGCACGTCTCTAATTACCACTTGTTTAAATACTAAGTGATGCAAATCTAGGTTCGTTTACAGCAACTGTTCGCGAATTTAAATTTTAGTCCTTCCATTGATATAACCTTGTAATTTTTATTTTGTGAATTTGGTACTTGTGTGTATGTATCAGTAATGTAGTACAACCACAGCATAGTGATATGATAATTATTTGCAGCACGGTCACTGACATTAGCACCAACAATGGACCAGCAATTCTGCTTGCGCTGGAACAACCACCCGAACAACCTGACTGATGTACTTGCGAGTCTGCTACAAAGAGAGGCTTTGTGCGATGTCACTCTGGCCTGCGATGGAGAAACTGTCAAGGTACTTTTATGTGTATAATTAATATCTACTATATACCATATTATCTGTCATAAATCCTAAATTATCTAAGCTTTATGATCTAAGTTCATTGTCTTCAATTGAAATTAGACGTTCAGCCAAAATGTCTGTATTTCTAGGTCATCATGGGAACAAATTGAAATGATTTAGCTTCTCTTTAGTGGAGCTAGTCACATGATTTGTTTGTTGTTAAAAAGTTATTACAATCTCCTTAGTAATGTTATGTCACAATGTAGGAAGTGTATGTAAATATTGATATTGTGTTTGTTGCACTCACATGTTGCACTAACAGTTTATTATTATGCCACAACAAAATGCATTAAATAGTAAACAAACATGAGTAATACACTCATGTGTTACCTATTGTTGACAATGCTTTTTGAATGATTTTTCTTGCATTTACTAAACATTACAGTAAGAAACAAATGTTTATTTTACATGCACCTTTTTCTTTTATCAATATGTTATCTTAAAAGACTTTAATCACCATGCATATCAATACCCAGCCCCATTAAATACGGATAAACAGCAGCCAGTGAATAGAAACAGAAACTATTTAGGTTTTTACTTAACTCGTGTGGATTTTTTTTGTTTTATCCTATAGTTTAATACTTAGATTAGGCTTGTTTGCTAGGTATAATGTTGTATTTTATTCAGAGTTATTGCAAATGATTAATTAATTCCAAGGACAACACTAAAGTGTTTAATGATATGTGCCTACATAACAGCTAGATAGAGGGAGATAACACTCAAAATCTTGATTGTCATAACAGTCAAATTGCTACCTTAGGCCATCAAGTCAAGGTAGTCTTCATTGTAGATATTTAAATATTTGCTAATTTCACAAGGTTATTCTTTCTTAGATTGCTTTTTAAGCCTGAATACCTATATTTTAAAATATAATTAGTCATGTGCCTGACTACCTAGAAACATTTTGTATGTTAAACTATTGTTTTACATTTGACTGACAAAATTTATTTGTGTCTACACTGTATAGAAATGTTAATTTATTAATGATGACCCTAACTAGATACTGAAATTTGTATAGTCTGTTATGAGGCATTAATGTGTTTCCTGTTTATAAGTAGGTAGTTATAATATGAATTCCTGTGTGCGAATTGCCCTTATATTTTTAGGAACTGACATTTTACTAAGGTCAATAACACATGGAGACTATCAACTTCCTTTATATGGCATTTAAATTTAAATTCAACAATTAACTATGAAAGCTAAAGTTTTATGCTAATAAAATGCAATTTGTTTGGTAGGTTGAAAGGAGTCTGCAGAATATCTGCATGTTTTTTAACTTTCTAATTTTTATTAAAGTTGTTAAGCAGGTTTTAGGGTCTAGAATGTCTAGAGCTAGACAAGAATTAACAGTATATTGTCTGGTTAGCTAGCTCTGATATTATTAATTCACATTTTTAAAGAATGTCTATCCAAACAAACCTTGGCACTATTTTAGCCTAAAAATATATTCTGAACTACAACTCTCACAAGTGATAGTACTAATCGCAAAAACTGCAAGATGCGTCCTTGGACCAATGAAAGATTTTGTTTGAGAGCTTTAATTACAATACTTAATGTACATATTTAATTTACTGCTCAACATTGATTCTCCAAGTAAATCAGTGTTGTTTCCCTCGTTAGTTAATTTAGAGACATGTAGTAACGTTTATGTTGTAGTGTTATCAATAAATTGACTTTAAAAGTTGTTATTTAAAGTAATCCTACAGCAGTTGCAAAAAATCATACCTACATAAAAGTTGACCCAAACAACGAACGCTACTCGCGCGCCCTGATTTCCGTATCTAAATTAATTTGCGCGTCTTGATAAATGACTATCAAAATAATGTGACATTTTAAGGTGCCTACGTTATACAAAGAATCCTTATCATTATGTTAAGTTTAATTTTATAGTACTCAATTGATTATTACTACGTATTTCATTCATCGAAAAGTAGGTATTGAAACATTCGAGATGTACGGAGCTTAAATCATCATTCGCGTGCTGGCCGCTCCAATCTTGTTCCAACCCTTATCCCAATTTATTTTGGGTCAACAAGATAATTTTTCTCTTCCATCCATCTTTATCAAACGTAATCTGATCTACACAGCGTTTACTAGTTTCTTAACCGTGTCATCTTTTGCATACATTGCTCTCGTAAGTGATATTTTATCTATTACTTATCTAGGTATTTTTTGCGAATTTGGTAATCATTTCGTATCGCTTCCAAGTTTGCTCTCATCAGTTGGCAACACTGCAGTTTAAGGTCCTGTTAGCTGAAACAAATTACTGTGTAACGGCATCACATTAACCGATAGTCTAATATTAATCTGTGTTATAGGCATCCAAATACGTAGAGAGCTAGTTGTATAAAATAAATTCTAGTATATAACCCAAATCACACGTTTGAGGGCAAGATTCGGAACGATCAATAACTATCTTAATTAAAACATTTCAATAATCAGACAAAAATATTTTTACATCTCGCACAACTGTTACTTAGGGAGATTAGAACATGCAAACAAACTACAGTTTTGTTGAAATTAATTAGATAGATAAGTCAAATTAATGGCCAAACACAATATTTAAAATGTAAAAGCAATTGAAACTGGATGGACGGACATACGGAGTTTTAGCAACGGGTTCCTTCAAACCTTTTTCGTACGGTTGCAACAGTAAATTTTACCGTTGTTTACTGGAAACAAAGTGGAATATACGTATATCTTCTGAAATCCAACGCAATTTCTGTTAAAAGTTGTAAATAAACGGTTGTTATGTATAATATTACGTTATTACAAAACCTGTTTCATATTAATGACTAAATAACTTAAGTTTAATGACTAAGTAATTGTAAGACTTATACATATTATTTTCGAAGAAAAAATGTGAATCGATACTGAAATCAGTGTTATTTTGAGTTCAAAAATGTTATTGATACAATAAAACAAGTTTTTTATTATAAACTTGAAGAATAATGTTGTTCCGTGCGGGATAGCGGATTAAATAAGATTAAATGTGGCGTTAGTCGGCAGAAGATACGAGTAGTAAACTTGCTACCTACATAGTCTAGCAAGATACCGCTATTGGCTTTATACAATCCTAGAGTTAATGTGTTACAAATTCACGATCTTAACTTACTACTCAGTTAAACATCGCGAATTATAACACACAAACTTAACGATAATACAGTTCCGAAACTCAAATATAGGACATACCAAATAAATCTGTCATACTTATGTTATCTAGGACGATCGTAATAGTCGCGAACGTAAAATAAAGCTTAGAGAGAAAGTTCGATTTTTATGTCAAGTATAGTACCTACCTGCAAAAGGAAAGTTCGATACCATTCATACTTATCTGACCTGCCCCCTCTAAGTTACAACTTCAATTATTATGAACCGAATTGATTACATATCATGACCATGATAACTGGTTTGATAAAACTCATATTTCATTTTCAATCTACACTTAATACGATAATTAGTTTGAATGAAAACTGTAAGAAGGAACAAAATTATACCTATTAATACTTTAAAACGATTAAGATAATTTAGATAACAGGGCTATGTTTTAGGCTGCGTAGGCGTTAAGTGTCCACATGTCCTAACTTAGATACCGATAAAAAAAATTACGCAGTACTTTGTATATGCGAACTTTTGTCGCTTTGACAGACACATAGTTATGGCTTGAGGCATCAAGCAACCAACGACAGGTGTTGTGGGATTATCGATCCTCCTTCAGCTTCAGGGACATCTATGATTAGATAGATAATACTTTTCCCTTTAAAAACAGTCGATACTGGCCTTAGTTATTGTGTAACTGAGGTTCTGTATTTGATGATGTTTTGAATGCAGCCTTGAAGCGACTCGCGTATTCCTGTAGGTTACCACTATTTGATGTGAGCCACAAATATGCTTGTCCCGACTCTGGATAATGTATTTCTAAACGCATCCATGACACAGGACAAAAATCCTATTGAAACGATAATGTCGTGATGAATTAAATATATCTGACTATACAGTTGTACATAACAAGCTTACTTTAATATTTGGAGAGGGTACGTTTCGCAAATAACACCCAGCTATGCGAATATAACATAGTATTACCTTACAAAGGCCCCCAAGCAAACACTGAAAGCCTTGTGTCTGAAAACCTAGTCCATGAAAAAACGTTTACCACCTAATTGTAATAACAATAGGTCTGCCAAAATGGCAGTTATGCACTGTTTCTATATAATGCTAACAGAATCGTAAAGACCTTCACATAGCTCTGCATCATTTCTTTTGTTTAAATTACACGTGCTATTTTTAAAGCAAACTTGTGAAAATGTGTTTTTTTTTTCTATTGTTCCAGGCACACCAGACGATACTCTCCGCATGTTCCCCATATTTTGAAAGCATATTCCTACAGAACTCTCATCCACATCCGATAATATTCCTCAAAGATGTACGATTCTCAGAAATGAAATCTCTTTTGGATTTCATGTACAAGGTATTAAGATACACTGAAATAAAATGAGCCTATGTTTAAGTGTTAGATTATGTTATATTTTTAAATAATTTTGTTATTCCAGGGTGAAGTGAATGTTGGCCAAAATATGCTACCGATGTTCCTAAAAACAGCTGAAAGTTTACAAGTTAGAGGTTTGACCGAAAATAATACATTGAATCCAAAGGTAAGTCTAAACTCACACTAAATTATTAGTTAAGCAAAATTACGTAAATAATTTATTTTTTTAATATTTTACATAATTATGTATGTTCCATGCCATTATCCGATTATAATATCGATAGATATGCTAACTTTACCCAGTGTATACTAATTCTAATATATTCAATAACAACATCTACTAGATTTCAAATCTCCATTTCGGACCTTTTTTTTTCGAAAATAAGAACAATTTTAATCAGAATTTTATAGGTTTCCATTTTTACTTAAAAGTCTCATGCGTGTTGAATATACGTTTTATTAGTTATCGCTTGTTAGCCTTGAATTTTTGGTAGAACGACAGCTTAACACTAAAGTTACATAGACATCGAATTTAGAAATGATAATTTTTGCACTATTAAGTCTAAAGTAGTGATAAACAACGCTCATTTCCTGCAGTCTAGAATTAAAGTATAGCTAGAATGTTGTAGGTGAATTTAAAAGATAGTCCTAATTTAAAATTAACGCGGTGACGTCACGAAACCGTTATGCCCAACGATATAAAAAAGATATGCATCCATAAACGCATCAACTCGATAAAAACCGTTGGATTATGGACGCCAATGTGAGAGTTAGGTTTATAGGATTCAATTCGTGCAGAATACGAAATCGTATAATTTACTGTAATCTTAGAAATTAATCTTATGTATATTTTTGTTGGGCAAAGATTTCGTTTTTATTTTCTTTTCTGAAACTAAATTATATTACTTCTAGAACATTTTTGTTTAATGGCTACAAGATATTCTTAAAGAATATGCTTGTATCAGAACATGTTTTTAATCATTTTTGTGAGATGTGTTATGTAAGAGTGATATTTGTGTATTCTCAGTCGGAGGATCGGTCGACTCCGTCAGTGAGTGCGGAGAACCTTTCCCGTTCGGAGTCCTTCGCCACGCCCCCGGCCGCGCACTGCGCGCCGCCGGCTCCCCACACCCCCCTGTCGGCCGCGCCCCCCGCGCACCCGGCTCACCCCTCGCATGCAATCCCTCCGGAGAAGAGACGCAGAAAGAACTCCACGGTACCACGAGACGACGTCGACCATTCTTACAGGCACTACGAGGTAAGAAAGACAAATAAAAGATTTCTATAGCGAATGATGCGCTTAAGTATCTGTTTAAATTACCTATATTATAATTTATTTTACAGGGATCAACGGTGGATCAATTTACAGGGGTAAACATGTTATTTGTTCATTTACAATTTTTAACAGAATTTATAGGTGTTTTAATTTATACGTATTGGTTAAGTCGATATTAACAGTAATGCTGTACAGGGGCATGTGAAGTCGGCGAAGTGCGGGTCTACGGGGTCGGGGTCGGAGCCGTCGACGCCGCCCCCGGCGCACACGCCGGCGCGGTCGGTGGCGCGGTCGCCGGCGCACACGCCGCACGTGAAGCAGGAGCCGGAGTCCCCGTACCCGCCGCACGCGCCGCTGGCCCCGCACGCGCCGCACGCGCCCGCCCTCCACCCGCCGCCCCCTTTCGACCAGACGCACCTCCAGGTAAACACATCATCCTGTCAAATCTCAACATCAGAAAAAACTTAATATATTTTTTTATCAACCAACTTCCCAAGAAGGAGGAGGTTTTCATCTTGCTTTAACTAGTCAAAATTAGAAATTATCTTCCCATTCTTACCGAGGATGATCTTTTTCTTCTGTTATCTTAGTTATTTTCTAACGATCCGCGGATCTGTGTCAACAGGAAGGAAGGGATCTGCCTAAATAAAAGATAATATCACAAGTTGTAAAGCAGAGCCTTTCCTTCTTTGTTGGCAGAGTTCAGGCTGGACTTGCATGGCTGTCCCGGAAGAATCTAACCACCAGTATTTGGACCTAAGCATTAAACGGCCCGATAGCAACATACTCGCCTCAATCCTCGCCCTCCCGCCCCAACAGATTACTCCACCTTCGAAATCATCGCGACAATCTCCTGTAAATTCTAAAAAAACCGGGAAATTCCGATTAAGTTGGTTAACTCTGTACCCATGGCTGCAATATGATAAATTTCAAAACATTATGTATTGTACTTACTGTAGGAGATGGTCACACGAGCTGACTGTCAATAGAACTTCCTTTGTTGAAGGCAACTCTAACTTTAGACTAGAAATAGTGAATCACCACGACAAATGCAAAGCTCACAAATTTTGTCGAGATCGTGAACATTCTACTAACACAAATATACCTCCTAGAAGAGAAACGCCAGATCAATAGTTAGGTATAAAAAATACGCTAGTACATATTGGCAAAAGTTCAATGGTGCTAGTTGGATATGTAATCGTTTAAAATTTGAAGAAATGCAAAAGTAGATAATAGCACATTGGTCAATTAATACACTTCAGTTATCATAATACTATTCCAGCATAAAGTTAATTTTATTAACTATTACTAAAATTACTAAATGATGTAAATGGTAGTATTATCAAAACTTTGGCATAAAAGACTGATTAAACTTAATCTTACCAGTTAAACTGACCAGTCTTAACATAGTTAAAATATTGTGATGAATAAACATGCATTTTCAATATGTATCACATCTTGAAACTTCACTTCCATTATTATATTGTTGATATGAATTATAATGCTTGTCATTAATTCTCTGTAATTTTTATTTGTTAATATAATGTGTCAGACACAAACTTTATTATTAAAATGAAAAAAATCAATATTGTTTTATTATTTACATATTTTTTCGCTACCTGGGTGACCTTATTATCTTGCAAACTTTTAATTCTCAATAACTGAAAATGTTTCCTCATTTGAAGGAAAACATTTATAGCAAAAATAATGTTTTAAATAATTGTTATTGTTAGCGAAGTTACTTTTTTTTATAAAGTGCATGCTGATTTTCCAGAGTATGGGAGTAACGGAAATGGCATCGATACTGACCCAGCAAAGCCTTGGCAACGAGTGTAACGACAATGAGCCCATGTTACAACCACACCCTGACCAGACAGACACCATCGATGGTGAGTTCTTTTTTCCTGGACAATTACCACTAACAGAATTATGAACAAAATCCAGTTTTACAACGGAGTATACTTATTCAAATATATTTCAACTACTAGTAAACTATTCACGTTCTTAATTTTGTTGGTGGCCATTAATTTACAATGTTTGTCAGTTGTTAATTTCAAAAGCAATATATATTACAAATCATTTTTTTTATCAGAAAGTTTGAAAATGAGTTTGTTTTTCTAAAAAATATTTGGCATAACAACTGACAGACACTAAATGTTGCCTGTGTTTTAGATGTTTGATGCTTTAACTTTTATTTTACCCATTTATTTCGCTTGTTATAAATGAATCAGAGATATTAATCCATTTTAAACCTGGGTTGGGATCTCTGCACTAGAGACCACTAATAATGCATGCTAACAACACCCTGCAGCATGTCACTCATTGTTGCTTACCATTCCATTGTCAATTAGCACTAACCATAGACGCTTTAATATTCTTTTAACTTAGTATGGTACGCTTTTAGACTTTTCGTTTTTACTTTGAAGAATACGGTGTCATAAGATTTCTGTTTTATAAAGATTTGGCGCCCCCGAGGGTTATAGGTCGTGCAATATTGACACTATTTCAATATCTAGTTAAGGCTCAAAATTGAGATAATTATAGTAAAAATATGTATAATTATTTATAATATTAGTATAAGCAAATTATATTTGGTGCTATCTAAAGGGAAAATATAATTACAATTACAAGTTAGGAATGCATGTAAAAATTTTGAAGTGGAATTATTATCCAACGGTAATGGAAAGAGTGTTTTTGCTTTACGAAGTCTCGTGTCAGTGAAGAACTTAAGCATGCCTTCTTAATTATATCCGAAGTGAAAATCTTACGTATCTTACAGGTGAAAATTGTGGCGTTGACGAAAATAAAAAGCCATGGGAACCATTTACAAATAAATTAGCCAGTGTTGAAAATATTGTCAAATCATTCGGTTTGGCATTGACCAACAGACCTTTAAGTGTTCCCGAGTCATGTAACATTTGCGGGAAACTAGTAAATAATCTTAAAAAACATATGAAGTCACACAATCCCGAGCAGCACAAGTGTCCCATGTGTCCTATAACGCTCACGCGAGCCGATAACCTTAAGAGACACCTTCGCATGAAGCATTGTTCTATATTAAAGTCTAATAATCTGTCTAATATACAGAAGAAATGCGAACTAAGTTAAACCTTCTTAATTTAGGTAGTCAACTAAGAGTCAATGAATCTCATTGCTTACTTACGTCATATAGTATTAGTACTTATGTATTGCGGTCTAACGAGTGGATGGGTAGCTAACATTTTGTGATCACAGTGTATCTGTAACACACACTCAGGGCTTAACAATTAATTGTTAACTTACCTATCTTGCCTATTACCTTACTAATAAACTACAATTTTAACACAATGCGCTTAATTGACATTTTGTAACTAGATTAAGGTGTGGTGTGATTTTTTTAAGTTCATTGTTTTCACGTTGTTCAATTTAAGTTCATTATTTTAACATTGTTCAAAAATATTTTTATTTCAATCATACTAGTTATCTTATGAAGTTGTATTACCTTAAAATATTCTTTTGAGACAAACACATTTTTTGGATGTGAAAAGTTCAATACAAAATTGAACTGCTATTAGCATAAATCTATAACCGAAATTAATGAAATATTTTGTCAAAGTGCTGAACATAATGCAAGGAAATTGCAAAATTTTTCTTAAATTTTACGACGCAGTATCATTGGATATTATTTTTCTTTGCTCCTTAAATAACCCGGATTTTATGTATTGTGATAAAGTAGCATTGTGCTCAAACAACCTCATGTGTTAACAATGTATGTCTTTTTATTTATTTCAGTAATTTTATAATATTAGTACCAAAGTGGCTTTGCTGTCGACGAGAATAAGGTTTTATGTAATTGATATTCTCAACTCAAATGATCAGCTTCTTTCAATAACTTTCTTACACGAAATCTAAAGGTGTGTCCGCATCTGACGAACGTACCGTTTGCGTACGTCTGGCGGGCCGCGCGGTTGTACTTTTCAATCGGCGACCGCGATTGGCGCATTCTCTAGATGTAGATGCACCATACGATAATATTTTTCGTAGTTGTCACATTATAAAAAAATGGGAATATAAAATAATAATACAATCTTGAAGATATATTGAAAATACACACAATTAGTGCCTTCGTTTAGTGGTCTCGGTCATAAAAATAATAATAAAAAAAGATTGCAGATCAATTGAGGTGCCTTATAAATCAATTTCGATAAAAAGTTTGTAGCTACAAACTTATTATGATCTCTTGTTGTTCCTTGTAGTATTATGAAACGACATCAGCTACAATTTTATCGCTGACGTCCAAGACTGACTTTTATGTGATTTAGGAACATACCTCTTAATTTTAATTTATTTCCCATTGACTTCGATAAAATTCGTATGTAAGTCTATCGTTATTGTGTGTTTGTTGCAAATATATTTCTTTATTTATACCACTTTTCTTTTCATTTCATCCTCTATCCATGCTTTCTTTATATATAGCAGACCTATTTCTCTCTATAAATCGCCTTCTGCATTACAGGCTTGGTGACAGTAATTAACAAATTTTCATGCAAATGTAACACTGACAATAACAAACACCATTTCTTCAGTATCATTGATTCATTTATGCATGGATCTCCATTGAATATTACTATTTTGTTACAAATAAATAATTTCCAAAGTTTTGTTTTCAACTTTATTAAATATTATTAACGCTTTTATACTATAATAGTTCTAGGAAAGGCATAGTACAGCGTTAACAGTTACTATTAAGGCTTAAATAGTGCTAAAATATTGTAAACATTGTTTAATCGAATCTTGTTTTGCAAATTGTTTTAAATCTGTTAATGGTACACGTAAAAGATGATTGTGAACCTCAGAAGAAACCGCATCACGTAACTAATGCCCCAGTACCGGTGGTCAGTGAGTGGCGCACTGTAGAGTGTAGCACGGTCGGGGCTCGCGTGGCTGGCACTGCGGCATTGGCCGCGTGGTGCTGGGCCGAGTGGGCCATACAGTGGATGACGCATGGCTGGTTGCAGGCTCGAAGGGCTGGCACATGCGGCTGACGTTCGAGCGCGTGGCGGGCGCGCTCAACCTGCACCGCTGCAAGCTGTGCGGCAAGGTGGTGACGCACATCCGCAACCACTACCACGTGCACTTCCCGGGCCGCTTCGAGTGCCCGCTGTGCCGCGCCACGTACACGCGCTCCGACAACCTGCGCACGCACTGCAAGTTCAAGCACCCCGCGTACAACCCCGACACGCGCAAGTTCGAGGCGCCCGCGCCGCCCGCGCCCGCGCCCGCGCACGCGCCGCTCTACGCCAACCCGCTGGACGCGGGCTTCGACTGATTGTCCATGTACTGGCTCGGCCTCGACGCTCTGTGAGCGCTAGCCCTCGCCAGCCCAGACTATGTCGTTGTTCATGTGTCAAAATTTTAACGGACCGTCTCGCGTCGAAACCGCTTCCTATTTAGGATTAAGCTGAAGTGCTATTACTTAAACGGGCCTTTCTTAATGTAGCCCGCACACGGCGGGCGACTCGTTTTAGTATCGTCTCGGTTGTGCGTTTGACTTGCCCCAGTGTGATCTTGTATAAGATTCCTCGTCTGGAATATACCTATGTCGATGTTACTGAAATAATGACTCGAAACGTATGTAGTAGGTAAGCAAATTTTTTTCTATACCAATCGCTATACGGGAACGGGCAAAAGCAATAATATGATGTTAATTTTACTATTACCATATTATTTTTTATATTGTATCGATAGGAACCTTAAGATATTAAGAATATACATTATATCGAGTAGCGGTGCGACCGCGAAGTGATGCTGGCTATTAGCGGTGGCCCAGATACGGGCCAACAGTTTCTTGTTATATTTATTCATTAGATAGGAAATTATGAGTTTCCTGTAGCTAATTATATTTATGTTATTGAATCCTGTGGGTGGTATGGAACGACATCAGAAGGATATTTGGGGACTGGCAAGAGATTGTGATTAGTCGTTGGTCAACGACGTATAAATATTGACTGAATCTCAGTGTAGATGCATTTGTAACTCTATGAGGCCTTTGCAAGATGGATAATTATTAAGGATTTGTGATGTATTAAAGGATAGCGCCTAAGGAAACATACGAAAAGATTTTTATACTAGACTAGTTGATCTATTTACGGAGATTGTTTTTTTATACTTAGATATATTCTATTGTCTGATTTAATATACTTTTATATTTATATAACTGCATATATAATATGATTTATTAGTGTTGTTTGTTTTTAATCGATTCATCATATAGTAACATTGATTTCGTTTATATTGTGTTGACGGTTAAAAGTAATCGAGTTGAGATGTTAACATGTTTTATTATTTTATCGTTGGTAGGTGTTTAGTTTGTGGTACCGGGCCCGAGCCGTGCCGGCCGGCCGTCGCCCACTCGTGTGATCGGTGCTTGGGGTCAAAGACCTCTTTCAATCAATTAATATAAGTTAGGATGGAACGTTTGGAGGTTGCGCATTTAGTAACTAATATTGGCATTCTACGATTGGGACTAACCTAGCGTTTATTATGTATGTATTTTTCAATTAAGATTTAAGATTGTTACATTTTTAGCTAAACACTTTAGAGTGGTACGGTAACTGAAATGTGATAAAAAGGAATGGTGCTAGAACCAAGAGTGTTAACACGCTACGATTCGACTCCTATTATAATATTATTAATGATTAGTTACTTTGCATTAAATGTAAGGCATCTAGCATCCAGTTGAGGTCGCATCTATCTGGTCAACGGGTAAATAATGCATGGATCGTTACACGCCTAGAGATTACAGTATCACTCGAGATTTTACCTTAATTTTTTCAGAGATCTTCAAGTTTTCTAGTACATAAATATATAATGAGTACCTAATGATAAGACACCATTTACATAATATATGAATCTGATCCTTGCCTACCAAATATAAAACGTTCATTGATGGAGTTAGGAATTTATCACATCCGAATAGTGAATCCATGATCGTTTCCCATAACTTTAGTTGTGGCGTTAGTGCTGTTGTGCTGTTTAGTAGCTGTGAACATGCAATTCCACTTGTGCAATTTTTTGAAAATAGTCATAACTTATAGCTAGATTATACAATTGACTATTGAATATAGGGGCCCACTCGATATGTATATGTAAGCACGAAGCTCATGCGTCCCTGTATATAATTATGATGAAGTCACCAAACATTTCTTCCATAAAGATTTTATATTTACTTTAAGGATATCAAAGATTTTTATACCTACTGTTCATAGTTATGTGGGCGCTTATTATTTGATAGCATTTCATACTCAGTGCAATATTACTAGTTATTTAATTACGTAACCAAACTAAATGATATTTTAAAAGTATATAATAAATATCATT
Source organism: Spodoptera frugiperda (assembly GCF_023101765.2). Lineage (NCBI taxonomy): Eukaryota > Metazoa > Arthropoda > Insecta > Lepidoptera > Noctuidae > Spodoptera > Spodoptera frugiperda. The sequence continues at coordinate 7,965,433 of NC_064241.1, read as the reverse complement.
CAAGAGAGTAACTACCTATTTGTATTTACATAAGTGACTACTCCTAATTTCTATTTCTACTTAGTGAATCGCAGTTTGGGTTACGGTGATGTACAGGTTTTATAGCTGGTAATATTATTAATTAGCTTGTTTACCTCTGCCAATCGTAATAGATGTGTACTATTTAATAATTTATTGTCGCGCAAGTTAATGTCTATTGTTGAGATAGATCATAGCTATCCGTTACGGGTCCCATTGCCCAGCGAGTCGATGATCGTGCTGATCTCCCAATCTGCCCACGCGTTAAACGCTTCATCTAATCGTGAATGCATTTTTATATTACTATCACTCGAGACCAATTTTTAATATTGAATTTGCTATAGCAAATTGATTGATTAGTAACATAGAATATTATTTTAGATATTTTAGGTTAGGATACTATGATAGTGTCTGGCCAGAATATTTTGGAGAATCACACCGTTTGGCTCAGAAAATATCTACCTTTGATCTCTTTTCAGCTTTCAAAAAGTATGCAACTTAATAATTGTAATGGTGACCACATTCGGACTTAATGAAAGCTAACTTTATGCCATATGGAATTTTATACATAAGGTTAACGAATTACTAAATTTAGTCTTATGAAATTGAGGTCTTGTAGACCTAGTCACTTATTTGGCCAATCTATTGAATATTCCAATTTATTGTATATTAAAATTTACATTTGTATCACAAGGATGTGATTATCATTTGAATCAATGGAGTGCAGGATGAGCTCTAACGTTATTTTCAGGATAGCAATGGTCTAGTTATGTTTATTTTGTTTCTTCTTTATAACATTAGCAAATTTGTTATAGTGTCGTATATCACAATAGTGTAATACTAATAGGGAGGGGTGTCAAATCGTGTACCTCACAGCTGACGAATGATCTTGTTATATATTATTACATGAAATTTTATGAACGATTTGTTGTTTATGAATATTTTGTTTGATGTCTTGGTTTGATGCCTCCGTTAAAAGTTTTTAATTTAAATAATTTTGTTTTATGCAAGCAGTTAATGCAATTTTTTTTTCACATTGTTTGATGTTATGTAATGCAATTTTAACATGTTGCAAACTCCTGCATTTATCTGTTGTATTTATTACTAATTTTTACATTAAATTGTGGTATGTTACAAATCCGTGTAGTTTCAGTTGTGCGTTTCACATGCTCCACACCCACCTGCAAAATACAAATTAACTGTGCAACTTATTAAGGCTCGACCAGATTTACACTTTGTAAACGAGCAGCCTTGTCACGAAGAGATGACAGCGTAGAGCCAAAGGGGCAGTCGACGGCGGAGTGTCGCATGTCGGGGTTGTGGGCGTGTCGGGGGTCCTGTAGCGGGTTGTTGTTGCAGAGCGCGCGGCGGGCGGCGCGGGCGCGGCGCCGTACTCGTACCACTCCATGTTCGTGGCCGTGGCCGACAGCGCGGCGCTGTGGCGCTGCAAGTCGTGCGGCAAGGAGGTGTCCAACCGCTGGCACCACTTCCACTCGCACACGGCGCAGCGCTCGCCGTGCCCGTACTGCCCGGCCACGTACAGCCGCATCGACACGCTGCGCTCGCACCTGCGCCACAAGCACGCCGCGCTGCTGCTCAAGCACTAGGCGCGCCGGCGACGCCGCACAGACGCCCCCCGACCCCTGCGACGCTCCTACCATCTGAGCTCGATATCTTTGTTTCTCGTTTAATGTGACTAGATTTTAATTACATTGACGTGCTTCGTGCATGATTTGGAAGGTAATTATTATATTGAATGTGTTACGACGCACGTTTTCCACAAAATATGCTTGTCCCGACTCTGGATAATGTATTTCTAAACGCATCCATGACACAGGACAAAAATCCTATTGAAACGATAATGTCGTGATGAATTAAATATATCTGACTATACAGTTGTACATAACAAGCTTACTTTAATATTTGGAGAGGGTACGTTTCGCAAATAACACCCAGCTATGCGAATATAACATAGTATTACCTTACAAAGGCCCCCAAGCAAACACTGAAAGCCTTGTGTCTGAAAACCTAGTCCATGAAAAAACGTTTACCACCTAATTGTAATAACAATAGGTCTGCCAAAATGGCAGTTATGCACTGTTTCTATATAATGCTAACAGAATCGTAAAGACCTTCACATAGCTCTGCATCATTTCTTTTGTTTAAATTACACGTGCTATTTTTAAAGCAAACTTGTGAAAATGTGTTTTTTTTTTCTATTGTTCCAGGCACACCAGACGATACTCTCCGCATGTTCCCCATATTTTGAAAGCATATTCCTACAGAACTCTCATCCACATCCGATAATATTCCTCAAAGATGTACGATTCTCAGAAATGAAATCTCTTTTGGATTTCATGTACAAGGTATTAAGATACACTGAAATAAAATGAGCCTATGTTTAAGTGTTAGATTATGTTATATTTTTAAATAATTTTGTTATTCCAGGGTGAAGTGAATGTTGGCCAAAATATGCTACCGATGTTCCTAAAAACAGCTGAAAGTTTACAAGTTAGAGGTTTGACCGAAAATAATACATTGAATCCAAAGGTAAGTCTAAACTCACACTAAATTATTAGTTAAGCAAAATTACGTAAATAATTTATTTTTTTAATATTTTACATAATTATGTATGTTCCATGCCATTATCCGATTATAATATCGATAGATATGCTAACTTTACCCAGTGTATACTAATTCTAATATATTCAATAACAACATCTACTAGATTTCAAATCTCCATTTCGGACCTTTTTTTTTCGAAAATAAGAACAATTTTAATCAGAATTTTATAGGTTTCCATTTTTACTTAAAAGTCTCATGCGTGTTGAATATACGTTTTATTAGTTATCGCTTGTTAGCCTTGAATTTTTGGTAGAACGACAGCTTAACACTAAAGTTACATAGACATCGAATTTAGAAATGATAATTTTTGCACTATTAAGTCTAAAGTAGTGATAAACAACGCTCATTTCCTGCAGTCTAGAATTAAAGTATAGCTAGAATGTTGTAGGTGAATTTAAAAGATAGTCCTAATTTAAAATTAACGCGATGACGTCACGAAACCGTTATGCCCAACGATATAAAAAAGATATGCATCCATAAACGCATCAACTCGATAAAAACCGTTGGATTATGGACGCCAATGTGAGAGTTAGGTTTATAGGATTCAATTCGTGCAGAATACGAAATCGTATAATTTACTGTAATCTTAGAAATTAATCTTATGTATATTTTTGTTGGGCAAAGATTTCGTTTTTATTTTATTTTCTGTTTAATGGCTACAAGATATTCTTTAAGAATATGGTTGTATCAGAACATGTTTTTAATCATTTTTGTTAGATATGTTATGTAAGAGTGGTATTTGTGTATTCTCAGTCGGAGGATCGGTCGACTCCGTCAGTGAGTGCGGAGAACCTTTCCCGTTCGGAGTCCTTCGCCACGCCCCCGGCCGCGCACTGCGCGCCGCCGGCTCCCCACACCCCCCTGTCGGCCGCGCCCCCCGCGCACCCGGCTCACCCCTCGCATGCAATCCCTCCGGAGAAGAGACGCAGAAAGAACTCCACGGTACCACGAGACGACGTCGACCATTCTTACAGGCACTACGAGGTAAGGAAGACAAATAAAAGATTTCTATAGCGAATGATGCGCTTAAGTATCTGTTTAAATTACCTATATAATTTATTTTACAGGGATCAACGGTGAGTTTTAAAGTACTGCTAAACATGTTATTTGTTAATTTAAATTTTTTAACAGAATTTATAGGTGTTTTGATTCATAAGTATTGGTTAAGTCGATATTAACAGTAATGCTGTACAGGGGCATGTGAAGTCGGCGAAGTGCGGGTCTACGGGGTCGGGGTCGGAGCCGTCGACGCCGCCCCCGGCGCACACGCCGGCGCGGTCGGTGGCGCGGTCGCCGGCGCACACGCCGCACGTGAAGCAGGAGCCGGAGTCCCCGTACCCGCCGCACGCGCCGCTGGCCCCGCACGCGCCCGCCCTCCACCCGCCGCCCCCTTTCGACCAGACGCACCTCCAGGTAAACACATCATCCTGTCAAATCTCAACATCAGAAAAAACTTAATATATTTTTTTATCAACCAACTTCCCAAGAAGGAGGAGGTTTTCATCTTGGTTTAACTAGTCAAAATTAGAAATTATCTTCCCATTCTTACCGAGGATGATCTTTTTCTTCTGTTATCTTAGTTATTTTCTAACGATCCGCGGATCTGTGTCAACAGGAAGGAAGGGATCTGCCTAAATAAAAGATAATATCACAAGTTGTAAAGCAGAGCCTTTCCTTCTTTGTTGGCAGAGTTCAGGCTGGACTTGCATGGCTGTCCCGGAAGAATCTAACCACCAGTATTTGGACCTAAGCATTAAACGGCCCGATAGCAACATACTCGCCTCAATTCTCGCCCTCCCGCCCCAACAGATTACTACACCTTCGAAATCATCGCGACAATCTCCTGTAAATTCTAAAAAAACCGGGAAATTCCGATTAAGTTGGCTAACTCTGTACCCATGGCTGCAATATGATAAATTTCAAAACATTATGTATTGTACTTACTGTAGGAGATGGTCACACGAGCTGACTGTCAATAGAACTTCCTTTGTTGAAGGCAACTCTAACTTTAGACTAGAAATAGTGAATCACCACGACAAATGCAAAGCTCACAAATTTTGTCGAGATCGTGAACATTCTACTAACACAAATATACCTCCTAGAAGAGAAACGCCAGATCAATAGTTAGGTATAAAAAACACGCTAGTACATATTGGCAAAAGTTCAATGGTGCTAGTGCTAGTTGGATATGTAATCGTTTAAAATTTGAAGAAATGCAAAAGTAGATAATAGCACATTGGTCAATTAATACACTTCAGTTGTCATAATACTATTCCAGCATAAAGTTAATTTTATTAACTATTACTAAAATTACTAAATGATGTAAATGGTAGTATTATCAAAACTTTGGCATAAAAGACTGATTAAACTTAATCTTACCAGTTAAACTGACCAGTCTTAAAATAGTTAAAATATTGTGATGAAGAAACATGCATTTTCAATATGTATCCACATCTTGAATTCACTTCCATTATTATATTGTTGATATAAATTATAATGCTTGTCATTAATTCTCTGTAATTTTTATTTGTTAAAATAATGTGTCAGACACAAACTTTATTATTAAAATGAAAAAATTCAATATTGTTTTATTATTTATACATATTTTTTCGCTACCTGGGTGACCTTATTATCTTGCAAACTTATAATTCTCAATAACTGAAAATGTTTCCTCATTTGAAGGAAAACATTTAAGTATAGCAAAAATAATGTTTTAAATAATTGTTATTGTTAGCAAAGTTACTTTTTTTTTATAAAGTGCATGCTGATTTTCCAGAGTATGGGAGTAACGGAAATGGCATCGATACTGACCCAGCAAAGCCTTGGCAACGAGTGTAACGACAATGAGCCCATGTTACAACCACACCCAGACCAGACAGACACCATCGATGGTGAGTTCTTTTTTCCTGTACAATTACCACTAACAGAATTATGAACCAAATTCAGTTTTACAACAGAGTATACTTACTCAAATATATTTCAACTACTAGTAAACTTATTCACGTTCTTAATTTTGTTGGTGGTCATTAATTTACAATGTTTGTCAGTTGTTAATTTCAAAAGCAATATGTATTACAAATCAATTTTTTTATGAATTTTTGAAAATGAGTTGTTTTTTTAATTATTTGGCATAACAACTGACAGACACTCAATGTTGCCTGTGTTTAGATGTTTGATGCTTTAACTTTTATTTTACCCATTTATTTCGCTTGTTATAAATGAATCAGAGATATTAATCCATTTTAAACCTGGGTTGGGATCTCTGCACTAGAGACCACTAATAATGCATGCTAACAACACCCTGCAGCATGTCACTCATTGTTGCTTACCATTCCATTGTCAATTAGCACTAACCATAGACGCTTTAATATTCTTTTAACTTAGTATGGTACGCTTTTAGACTTTTCGTTTTTACTTTGAAGAATACGGTGTCATAAGATTTCTGTTTTATAAAGATTTGGCGCCCCCGAGGGTTATAGGTCGTGCAATATTGACACTATTTCAATATCTAGTTAAGGCTCAAAATTAAGATGATTATAGTAAAAATATGTATAATTATTTATAATATTAGTATAAGCAAATTATATTTGGTGCTATCTAAAGGGAAAATATAATTACAATTACGAGTTAGGAATGCATGTAAGAATTTTTAAATGGAATTATTATCCAACGGTAATGGAAAGAGTGTTTTTGCTTTACGAAGTCTCGTGTCAGTGAAGAACTTAAGCATGCCTTCTTAATTATATCCGAAGTGAAAATCTTACGTATCTTACAGGTGAAAATTGTGGCGTTGACGAAAATAAAAAGCCATGGGAACCATTTACAAATAAATTAGCCAGTGTTGAAAATATTGTCAAATCATTCGGTTTGGCATTGACCAACAGACCTTTAAGTGTTCCCGAGTCATGTAACATTTGCGGGAAACTAGTAAATAATCTTAAAAAACATATGAAGTCACACAATCCCGAGCAGCACAAGTGTCCCATGTGTCCTATAACGCTCACGCGAGCCGATAACCTTAAGAGACACCTTCGCATGAAGCATTGTTCTATATTAAAGTCTAATAATCTGTCTAATATACAGAAGAAATGCGAACTAAGTTAAACCTTCTTAATTTAGGTAGTCAACTAAGAGTCAATGAATCTCATTGCTTACTTACGTCATATAGTATTAGTACTTATGTATTGCGGTCTAACGAGTGGATGGGTAGCTAACATTTTGTGATCACAGTGTATCTGTAACACACACTCAGGGCTTAACAATTAATTGTTAACTTACCTATCTTGCCTATTACCTTACTAATAAACTACAATTTTAACACAATGCGCTTAATTGACATTTTGTAACTAGATTAAGGTGTGGTGTGATTTTTTTAAGTTCATTGTTTTCACGTTGTTCAATTTAAGTTCATTATTTTAACATTGTTCGAAAATATTTTTATTTCAATCATACTAGTTATCTTATGAAGTTGTATTACCTTAAAGTATTATTTTGAGACAAATACATTTATTGGATGTGAAAAGTTCAATATAAAATTAAAACTGCTATTAGCATAAATCAATAACCAAATTAATGAAATATTTTGTCAAAGTGCTGAACTGAATGCAAGAAAATTGCAAAATTTTTCTTAAATTTTACGACGCAGTATCATTGGATATTATTTTTCTTTGCTCCTTTAATAACCCGGATTTTATGTATTGTGATAAAGTAGCATTGTGCTCAAACAACCTCATGTGTTAACAATGTATGTCTTTTTATTTATTTCAGTAATTTTATAATATTAGTACCAAAGTGGCTTTGCTGTCGACGAGAATAAGGTTTTATGTAATTGATATTCTCAACTCAAATGATCAGCTTCTTTCAATAACTTTCTTACACGAAATCTAAAGGTGTGTCCGCATCTGACGAACGTACCGTTCGCGTGCGTCTGGCGGGCCGCGCGGTTGTACTTTTCAATCACCGACCGCGATTGGAGCATTCTCTAGATGTAGATGCACCATACGATAATATTTTTCGTAGTTGTCACATTATAAATAAATGGGAATATAAAATAATAATACAATTTTAAAGATATAGTAAAAATACACACAATTAGTGCCTTAGTTTTGTGGTCTCGGTCATAAAAATAATAATAATAAAAGATTGCAGATCAATTGAGGTGCCTTATAAATCAATTTCGATAAAAAGTTTGTAGCTACAAACTTATTATGATCTCTTGTTGTTCCTTGTAGTATTATGAAACGACATCAGCTACAATTTTATCGCTGACGTCCAAGACTGACTTTTATGTGATTTAGGAACATACCTCTTAATTTTAATTTATTTCCCATTGACTTCGATAAAATTCGTATGTAAGTCTATCGTTATTGTGTGTTTGTTGCAAATATATTTCTTTATTTATACCACTTTTCTTTTCATTTCATCCTCTATCCATGCTTTCTTTATATATAGCAGACCTATTTCTCTCTATAAATCGCCTTCTGCATTACAGGCTTGGTGACAGTAATTAACAAATTTTCATGCAAATGTAACACTGACAATAACAAACACCATTTCTTCAGTATCATTGATTCATTTATGCATGGATCTCCATTGAATATTACTATTTTGTTACAAATAAATAATTTCCAAAGTTTTGTTTTCAACTTTATTAAATATTATTAACGCTTTTATACTATAATAGTTCTAGGAAAGGCATAGTACAGCGTTAACAGTTACTATTAAGGCTTAAATAGTGCTAAAATATTGTAAACATTGTTTAATCGAATCTTGTTTTGCAAATTGTTTTAAATCTGTTAATGGTACACGTAAAAGATGATTGTGAACCTCAGAAGAAACCGCATCACGTAACTAATGCCCCAGTACCGGTGGTCAGTGAGTGGCGCACTGTAGAGTGTAGCACGGTCGGGGCTCGCGTGGCTGGCACTGCGGCATTGGCCGCGTGGTGCTGGGCCGAGTGGGCCATACAGTGGATGACGCATGGCTGGTTGCAGGCTCGAAGGGCTGGCACATGCGGCTGACGTTCGAGCGCGTGGCGGGCGCGCTCAACCTGCACCGCTGCAAGCTGTGCGGCAAGGTGGTGACGCACATCCGCAACCACTACCACGTGCACTTCCCGGGCCGCTTCGAGTGCCCGCTGTGCCGCGCCACGTACACGCGCTCCGACAACCTGCGCACGCACTGCAAGTTCAAGCACCCCGCGTACAACCCCGACACGCGCAAGTTCGAGGCGCCCGCGCCGCCCGCGCCCGCGCCCGCGCACGCGCCGCTCTACGCCAACCCGCTGGACGCGGGCTTCGACTGATTGTCCATGTACTGGCTCGGCCTCGACGCTCTGTGAGCGCTAGCCCTCGCCAGCCCAGACTATGTCGTTGTTCATGTGTCAAAATTTTAACGGACCGTCTCGCGTCGAAACCGCTTCCTATTTAGGATTAAGCTGAAGTGCTATTACTTAAACGGGCCTTTCTTAATGTAGCCCGCACACGGCGGGCGACTCGTTTTAGTATCGTCTCGGTTGTGCGTTTGACTTGCCCCAGTGTGATCTTGTATAAGATTCCTCGTCTGGAATATACCTATGTCGATGTTACTGAAATAATGACTCGAAACGTATGTAGTAGGTAAGCAAATTTTTTTCTATACCAATCGCTATACGGGAACGGGCAAAAGCAATAATATGATGTTAATTTTACTATTACCATATTATTTTTTATATTGTATCGATAGGAACCTTAAGATATTAAGAATATACATTATATCGAGTAGCGGTGCGACCGCGAAGTGATGCTGGCTATTAGCGGTGGCCCAGATACGGGCCAACAGTTTCTTGTTATATTTATTCATTAGATAGGAAATTATGAGTTTCCTGTAGCTAATTATATTTATGTTATTGAATCCTGTGGGTGGTATGGAACGACATCAGAAGGATATTTGGGGACTGGCAAGAGATTGTGATTAGTCGTTGGTCAACGACGTATAAATATTGACTGAATCTCAGTGTAGATGCATTTGTAACTCTATGAGGCCTTTGCAAGATGGATAATTATTAAGGATTTGTGATGTATTAAAGGATAGCGCCTAAGGAAACATACGAAAAGATTTTTATACTAGACTAGTTGATCTATTTACGGAGATTGTTTTTTTATACTTAGATATATTCTATTGTCTGATTTAATATACTTTTATATTTATATAACTGCATATATAATATGATTTATTAGTGTTGTTTGTTTTTAATCGATTCATCATATAGTAACATTGATTTCGTTTATATTGTGTTGACGGTTAAAAGTAATCGAGTTGAGATGTTAACATGTTTTATTATTTTATCGTTGGTAGGTGTTTAGTTTGTGGTACCGGGCCCGAGCCGTGCCGGCCGGCCGTCGCCCACTCGTGTGATCGGTGCTTGGGGTCAAAGACCTCTTTCAATCAATTAATATAAGTTAGGATGGAACGTTTGGAGGTTGCGCATTTAGTAACTAATATTGGCATTCTACGATTGGGACTAACCTAGCGTTTATTATGTATGTATTTTTCAATTAAGATTTAAGATTGTTACATTTTTAGCTAAACACTTTAGAGTGGTACGGTAACTGAAATGTGATAAAAAGGAATGGTGCTAGAACCAAGAGTGTTAACACGCTACGATTCGACTCCTATTATAATATTATTAATGATTAGTTACTTTGCATTAAATGTAAGGCATCTAGCATCCAGTTGAGGTCGCATCTATCTGGTCAACGGGTAAATAATGCATGGATCGTTACACGCCTAGAGATTACAGTATCACTCGAGATTTTACCTTAATTTTTTCAGAGATCTTCAAGTTTTCTAGTACATAAATATATAATGAGTACCTAATGATAAGACACCATTTACATAATATATGAATCTGATCCTTGCCTACCAAATATAAAACGTTCATTGATGGAGTTAGGAATTTATCACATCCGAATAGTGAATCCATGATCGTTTCCCATAACTTTAGTTGTGGCGTTAGTGCTGTTGTGCTGTTTAGTAGCTGTGAACATGCAATTCCACTTGTGCAATTTTTTGAAAATAGTCATAACTTATAGCTAGATTATACAATTGACTATTGAATATAGGGGCCCACTCGATATGTATATGTAAGCACGAAGCTCATGCGTCCCTGTATATAATTATGATGAAGTCACCAAACATTTCTTCCATAAAGATTTTATATTTACTTTAAGGATATCAAAGATTTTTATACCTACTGTTCATAGTTATGTGGGCGCTTATTATTTGATAGCATTTCATACTCAGTGCAATATTACTAGTTATTTAATTACGTAACCAAACTAAATGATATTTTAAAAGTATATAATAAATATCATTCAAGAGAGTAACTACCTATTTGTATTTACATAAGTGACTACTCCTAATTTCTATTTCTACTTAGTGAATCGCAGTTTGGGTTACGGTGATGTACAGGTTTTATAGCTGGTAATATTATTAATTAGCTTGTTTACCTCTGCCAATCGTAATAGATGTGTACTATTTAATAATTTATTGTCGCGCAAGTTAATGTCTATTGTTGAGATAGATCATAGCTATCCGTTACGGGTCCCATTGCCCAGCGAGTCGATGATCGTGCTGATCTCCCAATCTGCCCACGCGTTAAACGCTTCATCTAATCGTGAATGCATTTTTATATTACTATCACTCGAGACCAATTTTTAATATTGAATTTGCTATAGCAAATTGATTGATTAGTAACATAGAATATTATTTTAGATATTTTAGGTTAGGATACTATGATAGTGTCTGGCCAGAATATTTTGGAGAATCACACCGTTTGGCTCAGAAAATATCTACCTTTGATCTCTTTTCAGCTTTCAAAAAGTATGCAACTTAATAATTGTAATGGTGACCACATTCGGACTTAATGAAAGCTAACTTTATGCCATATGGAATTTTATACATAAGGTTAACGAATTACTAAATTTAGTCTTATGAAATTGAGGTCTTGTAGACCTAGTCACTTATTTGGCCAATCTATTGAATATTCCAATTTATTGTATATTAAAATTTACATTTGTATCACAAGGATGTGATTATCATTTGAATCAATGGAGTGCAGGATGAGCTCTAACGTTATTTTCAGGATAGCAATGGTCTAGTTATGTTTATTTTGTTTCTTCTTTATAACATTAGCAAATTTGTTATAGTGTCGTATATCACAATAGTGTAATACTAATAGGGAGGGGGTGTCAAATCGTGTACCTCACAGCTGACGAATGATCTTGTTATATATTATTACATGAAATTTTATGAACGATTTGTTGTTTATGAATATTTTGTTTGATGTCTTGGTTTGATGCCTCCGTTAAAAGTTTTTAATTTAAATAATTTTGTTTTATGCAAGCAGTTAATGCAATTTTTTTTCACATTGTTTGATGTTATGTAATGCAATTTTAACATGTTGCAAACTCCTGCATTTATCTGTTGTATTTATTACTAATTTTTACATTAAATTGTGGTATGTTACAAATCCGTGTAGTTTCAGTTGTGCGTTTCACATGCTCCACACCCACCTGCAAAATACAAACTTAACTGTGCAACTTATTGAGGCTCGACCAGATTTACACTTTGTAAACGAGCAGCCTTGTCACGAAGAGATGACAGCGTAGAGCCAAAGGGGCAGTCGACGGCGGAGTGTCGCATGTCGGGGTTGTGGGCGTGTCGGGGGTCCTGTAGCGGGTTGTTGTTGCAGAGCGCGCGGCGGGCGGCGCGGGCGCGGCGCCGTACTCGTACCACTCCATGTTCGTGGCCGTGGCCGACAGCGCGGCGCTGTGGCGCTGCAAGTCGTGCGGCAAGGAGGTGTCCAACCGCTGGCACCACTTCCACTCGCACACGGCGCAGCGCTCGCCGTGCCCGTACTGCCCGGCCACGTACAGCCGCATCGACACGCTGCGCTCGCACCTGCGCCACAAGCACGCCGCGCTGCTGCTCAAGCACTAGGCGCGCCGGCGACGCCGCACAGACGCCCCCCGACCCCTGCGACGCTCCTACCATCTGAGCTCGATATCTTTGTTTCTCGTTTAATGTGACTAGATTTTAATTACATTGACGTGCTTCGTGCATGATTTGGAAGGTAATTATTATATTGAATGTGTTACGGCGCACGTTTTCGTGCGTTCAATTTAAATTGTTCTGTATGGGTAAGGTATTGAATTTTGTTACAACTTATTTAACTAACAGGGTAAAATTAAACAGTAAGATACCGGAAAGGCTCTTATTGCTATCAAAAGATTTTAGGCTCAGTTTAGTTAGTCAAGGGTTATTGCGTTTTTGAAACTTGAAACAATTGAAGCACTTATGATTTTATTATTAAGTATCGAACACGATCAAGCAAATGCTATTTTGAATAAAACACCCTTCTTTTCAACGATTTGTCGTAGTAGATAAATTCCACACCTTCAATGTAACAACATTAGTGTTTATAGTGCGTAGGTAAGTGTATAAGGTGAAACATATTTATTTGCAAGTAACTATACATAATGGAATGAAGACTGAAAGGTAACAGCTTGTGATTGATTTTAAGATGGAGACGGTAAGGTCTGAGTGTAAATAAATTGTAAATTGGTAAATGTAATCGTCAAAATTATAGGTAGCAAAATATCTTGGAACTTAATGCGTGTTCAAAATTCAAATTAACATTAAAACACGTTCTTATACTTAGTAGTCCTATGTATTATAAATTATATTTTTGTATAAATATTGTCTGCGTTTATCGCATAACATTAATTAAGGGTATTAGATGTTTACTCTCGACTTGCAGACATAGCAAGAATAATCGACATTCCATAATATCTAAGGGAACGAACGATGCGATAATATATTCAAATAATCGAATTGGAACGCATTTGATGACTTGTATCAGATTTTCTGACTTTTGGAATCTGCTGATGATATTAATTATTATCTTATATTGATATGATATAGTACGGAACTGCTTAATCCTTTAAATATAATGATGTAAGTAGATAGTGTCCACGCTAAATGTTGTGACCTTTGGCTCATTTATTAGAAGAAAACTATCCGATGGTTTCTGCAATCGGAAAGCTATTGTAAATGATTTCTCTTTATAGTTAAGTGTCGTACATTGAGACATGTGAATTTAACACGTCGTTTACTTGTGTAAGTAAATATTTAGCTTTTAACGGTCCAATATATATTAGCATTCGTAATATGTGTCATATTGTTGTTCGTTAAGAATGATATTTCATTGAATCTCATCTTTCAGTAATTAATTCATTTTATCAGTATTATATATAACTAATATTCATAGATAGTCATTAATTGATGTCATAAGTCCCAATCTAAGAATGTAGGTTAGTTATTGTAGCATGTGAAGTCATCTGTTATAAGTGCTTGGCTAGTCACACCCACTTTTCTAGTTAATAATTAATTTATTGTTGAAATGTGTTGTTCCTTTTTATTATTGTTTTTATTATACTAGTTTTAAATTTGGCTCGTTCTGATTGTGCAATTTTTTGCCGCTGCCGTAATCAATATAATGTTTTAGGGTTTTACAAGTAAAGTATTTTTGAACTTTACTTGTATGATTATAAAAATATTCACTTATTTAATGCTCTAAATAAAATACATCACTTCAAAATGGTGTTTCTTTTGTTCAGACGTACAAAAAAACTGCAATCTTCGGTAAATAAAATAATTTTATTGCACAGTTCAATGATTATCATGTTAATGGCAACACATACAATAGGTGTGATTTATTTACACATTGCACAAATATCACTATGAGTATTCAACTATAAATACTTGCATTACCTACAATTAAATTACCTACTTGTGACTCCAAGTCTTCAATTTTGATACACAAACTTACCTAGTTACATTGAAACTGAATTAAACATGGCAACATATGGCAAGTTTAATTCTCTAAAAACTAATCATAATTTATAAGAGAAGCATACATTGAAAATGGCAAAACAACGTACAAAATAATCCGTATTCACTTATTACTCGCAATACAATCAGTACTAACTTACACTGGCATAGAGACATTTACTCAGAGTTAGCTTGAAATCTGGGGGCACGGCAGTGCCCCCGCCAAGTCGAGCAAAAAAAAAGCGGCACGGCCGTACCATCCTTTTCTCGAAGCAATTCGGGCCTTTTTGGACCCCCTATAATTCGGTTGTGGATAAAGCAAGAAACCTGAATCTTCAGTAACTAATCCGGCATTGTATAAACACGGAATATTTAAAATTTCAGTCAATTTGAACCAGTAGTTTAAGAATGACAACTTGTTAAAGTTTCTAAATTTTGTCACTCACTGACTCACCGATCATCAAAAGTCCAAGGCACTTCTAGCAGACTTAGAAGCTTCATATTTGGAATACATATAGAGTTTAGTGTCTTAATCATGGGAAAACTTAAATATTTTGTAATTTCGGTCCAGTTTTCCAAATACACCAACTGCATCAATAACTTTGTAATCCCATATAAATATATGGGATTACAAAGTTATTTATGCAGTTGGTGGTTGGTGGTGGTTATAAATTTAATAGGTAAGCCTCCGAGAAAAGCCCATAGAGACAGGGAGTGGGCTTTGAGAAAAACTGTGGCTGAAGCTCAAGAAGTAGTACCGGAAAAGAAAAAGAGGAAGACTACATATAAAAATAAGAAAATATCATAAGACCTTTAACAAAATTCGTTAGAAGTAGATGGTATCAAAAAGAAAGGCTCTACAAAAAGAAGTGAGATCCCATCAAAAACATCCTGTAAAAAACCCAAGTCTCGCAGCTCAGTCTTTCTACCGTCAAAAGTTGTGAGATCCATGTAATACCAAGTCGGTTAATCTATTTAGTGTCTACTTGAAGGACCTTCTGTCTTAAGTTATTACATAAGTTATTATCATGCCAATATTAAAAATATTTAACGTTTTAAACAAATAGATCGACTTGGACATCGCATGAAAACAAAATGAATATTACAATATTATATTAGATTCTTTAGTCTCTCGCGCCTCACGCGATTGAAACTCTCGTTCCTGTTGGTCGCTGGCCCGTCGTGCTGTGTAGTGTGATACATACTAATAATCAAATCAAGCGATGTCCAAGTCGATCTATTTGTTTAAAACGTTAAATATTTTTAATATTGGCATGGTAATAACTTATGTAATAACTTAAGACAGAAGGTCCTTCAAGTAGACACTAAATAGATTAACCGACTTGGTATTACATGGATCTCACAACTTTTGACGGTAGAAAGACTGAGCTGCGAGACTTGGGTTTTTTACAGGATGTTTTTGATGGGATTCCATTTACTTAGGTACCTATCACAGTTATTGTTATACTCTACACCCTCATAGTAGTCATACATTTAAGGAGATGTCCTTTACAATTCGACTTACATTTTTTTGTATTATAGGCAATATCTCTTAATACCCGACTGCAACAAATTCTTGCGTTATAAAATGCGAGAACATTACCTTATTCATTCACTACAGAATATTTTTTATACAAAG
This sequence comes from Spodoptera frugiperda, assembly GCF_023101765.2. Taxonomy (NCBI): domain Eukaryota; kingdom Metazoa; phylum Arthropoda; class Insecta; order Lepidoptera; family Noctuidae; genus Spodoptera; species Spodoptera frugiperda. The sequence continues at coordinate 7,949,277 of NC_064241.1, read as the reverse complement.
ATCTAGAGACGTCCCTCTTACTGCGCCACTAGTATTGAGGCGAATCGAAACACTGACTTTAATATCGGAGGGACGTGTGTGTAACTATTCACTTATAATAATAAATAAGGATGATGACGGGGTATGAAAATTAAAAATCTATTTAGTCCGTCAGTTAGGCAATAAAAAAGTATTAGACACGCATTTTTATTTTGTTATTTCAAAGATATCAATGCTTGGATAAAATGAATTAAAGTTTAAGAAAATGTACCTAGAAGTGACGTCACGCGATATTTCTAATCTATATCTTAGAAGGTATTTGTTTCCGTAAGAAAATAAAAAATACGTGTCTAATATTTTAGAATAATCTACAAGACGGACATTAAAATAAAAATTAGACATCTACCCTATTAGTGATGGTAGAACTATTCTTGTAGCCTTTCGACTTTCCCACTCTCACCGGGCGAGTCTACAATGACACTGGTTTCACTGACTGGACTCTCTCCTTTGCCCCCTTCAGTGTCCTCTTTCTCACTGGAATCTTCCTTCTCAGTAGAATTTTCACCAGAGTCATCAGATTCTTCTTCGTCTGAATCAGTTTTTTCAGAAGCACTCTGCTTGTTCTTGTTCTTTTTGAATTGTTCCTCCATTTCTTTGAATTTTAGGGTCAGGTATCTGGAATTGATGAATAATAGTGTCACATATTTATTTAGTTCAATAAAACAAGCTAAAGATGAATTAAAAATAGGTACCTATCACCTAAAAACCAGAACAAAGTTTATAGGATCAAACAAATCAAATATTTTTTATGACGGCTTAACTGGAGATGGAATAGGTAAGTATCTATAGTTAACTGGTAAGTCCACAAAGTGTGGTTAAATAAGTAGGTAAATGTGTACCAGTTTTACAGGTTTTTTATGGAATAAGCCGATAACCGAGCAGACGGATCACCTGATGATAAGCAATGGCCGCCACCCATGGACACTTGAAGTGGCATTAAAACAATCCAGTTTCCGACAAGTTCCTAATTTTCACTGACAGTTACCCACTTGATCTGGTCTACATCTAGTGAACAGTGGTTACTTGATTAGTCTAAGACATTGGGATTACCTACCAGCTGTACATATTTAGCCAAAATTCTGTACACATCACAGATAATAAGGACTCGTACCTACTACCTGGTTATCTGTTACCTATAAAAATGTAATTACAATCGCTCATAAAAGCTAGTTCTCTTCGTTGTACTTACTTGTCAACCAGTGGGCCACTGTAATCCTCAGGGAACTTGGGCGAATGTGGCAAGATGTACTTGTACAAGCTCTCGTTGAGTACGTAGAGCTGAGTAGTGGTAGCGCAACGCACGTTGAACCACCAGTCGCAGGTAAGTCCCGCCTGGGAGAATATCGTCCCGTTCGGGCATAAGAACGACGCCTGTCCTCCGTTTAGGTCACAGTAATGCCACACCTGTCACAATAAATAACAATAATTAGTTTTACTCATCTTGTAATGTGAAAAAAATTCTTAAGTAGTTTATTGAGTACCTTCCCACCCACTAGTGCAACTGTTGAGAAGAATGTCTCAAGTTTTGGGTTCGATTCCCGAGTCGGGTAAACTGGACTTTTAATTCTAAATACCTAGTCTGGAAATAGGTAACTACTCATAACATAGCTGGTGGAAAGTGGGTGTTACACATTGTGTACCTCCTTTACCTACCCATCCCTTCAGTGAATGAACCGTAACGTGACGGTTTAATCGGGCGTGACGTTGATTCGAACTTAACCTAATCAAAACTCACGCTCGCGAATACTAGACCAGTCTTAAGTAACGTCCCGTAACGTACTACATTTTGATACCTACCATATAGCCAGTGACCATTTTGGGAGACATCCTCTAGCCAGGCAATTACCACAAATGCAATATGCATAGACAGACGCAGACAGCTGGCCGACCTACTTTCCCTTCGTAACACCAATTTTTTGTACATAAACATTCTTGTACATTGCAAGTTACCTGACAACGTGTCTCAGGATCTGCGAAGAAGCCTTTGTACCGCTGCGTCTTGCAGTCGAAGCTGGTGGTAGGGATCGTGGTAAGTATGGGGTAGTCAATGCCTGGTCGTCCTGGAGTGCCACCTTCGTCGTCTGATGTCTGCTGCAAAGGGAAATGTTGACTGGTTCCAACGCCAGGTGATAACTCTGCAAATATCGTAATCATTTCTTTAAAAGGACAGCAACTTAAGTAGAACAATTTTATTATTAAAGTATCTGAGGTCTCGCAGCTTCTGTCAGCCTGTCACATAACTTAGCTGCAGGGTCACCTGTGTCACATGCCTTATATGGTATTATATGTGTAACCTTAAACTACTGATAAAAATTTCTTAAAAAGTATAAGGAGCCCCATTTAGAAAAAATATATTAGGTGTATTAAAGTTATAGATTATTAAACTCGTGTTATATTCAAAACGATCAGTATGAGTTGAAATTTAAGTTAATCTTACTTACCATCAAGTTGTTGGGAAGGAGTGTCCACGGGCGCGAGGTATGGTTCTTCAGGAAATTCTGTTTCCGGTAATGGCTGCTCCGGTTCTGGCTCCGGTTGAGCATCAATACTTGGTTTGGATACTTTAACCAGTTCTGACGCCACAAATGGTTTGGGGGTGCTAAGAACCGGGACATCTCCATTGCCTGATTGTGGTACAGCCTTCAAAACATTTAGCACTTGCAGTAAAGTCCTAATGGACGCACTGACATTTTCTTTTGTAATGGGCTTTGGAATGGACTTATTCAACTGAAGCGAATTCAACAGAGACGCCAGTGGAGCTGCTGCTCCACTGTTAGATGTTGCTTGTGGAGGTTTGTATGTTGGGGCCTGGTCAACCACATATTGATAGTATTGAGGCTTTAGATCCTCATAGTTTCCATTTTGCGGAGACTGTAAATGTGTTTCATGGTACTTCTGATTTTCAAAATCAGGATCAATATCAGGTACGCTCGTAGTATAAGTTGCAGGTTCCTTAGAATATTGAGGTGAGTTAACTATTGGTTTGAACCCACTTTGCACAATAGGTTGAGCCAGCAGGAGTTGTGGACGTTGTTTCTCATAATAACTTTCAGAAACAATTGATGGTTGCTTCCTGATGGTTGGTTGTTGAACATCAATGTTGTCGTAAACATACTGAGGCCGAGCCGGTCTTGCCTTCACATAAACATGCTCTTTAGGTATTAACACCGATACTGGTACTGGTTTTTTTGTTATGTCATATACGTTCTCATTTTCTGGTACTTTAACGGGAGGAGTTTGCTCATAAGGAACCAATTTATATTTCGGTTTCTCCGACAAATAATACCGAATGTTGGGCGAGTCCTCATTGTATAAATTCAGATAAGGCTTTCTGGTTGTTGGTATAAACGAAATGCCTTGAGGTTTTGGTGCTTGCTTATGAACCAATCTGACGTTTTCGTATTCATTTCGCAAGACTCCGTTATTAAATTCCGTAAACAAGGGATTGTAATTTGGCGATATTTTGCTTGGAGCATGGTAAACTGGTACACCTCCTTTGTAATAGATTTTCGTTGGATTTGCTGACGCGATGTTGTGTTGAGTTAATCTGTTTCCTTGGTATCTAGGAATGTTTCTATTAGAATAAACAATTTTCTTGGGCTCACGATTATTGGCATGATTTATACCGCTAGCTTCAAGTATTTGTGCTTTTTCTACTTCAACTTCCTTTACGTTATCCGTCACCGGTGTCGCCAAATCGTTGGCATAGTAGAATGTCATATAAGGTATTAGTCTCCTGTATCTTTCGTTGATCGACAACTTCGTAGAGTTATTATTAGTTTGCGATTTTCGCTTCTTTCCACGGGTTGTTCTGACAGCAATTTCTTCTATTTTTGATTCCATTGGTACGAAATCCTGCTGCACGTCCATGGACATTCCTCCAACCATTTTAATTTCGGGACTGTTTCCATTTGGTGTGATTGTGATTGATGCGACAAACGCAGGTATAACTGAAACAACGAAAAAATGTTTATTATTCACGTCGCATAGTGCTCATTAAAATAGTTACACTTGTTACATTAGTCGGCTGTATGACTGTTTGAACAATTTCCCAAGCGCGAAAAGACAATGCCTACTTCGAGGTCAAAAAGGCGTTTCAACTTGACATTGTACCGAATATTGAAATATAGTCAGCGTTTAATCTACGTACATTGTAAAAACTACCTTAGAATTAAGATAGTGCTTACCTATATCACTGATTTCATCGGTTACGATTAGCAAGATTAAGCAACAACGGCTGATCTCATTTTCAAGTTTATATTTTTATTTGATGTAAAGGTAGGTAGATCATAAATGTTTCTTTCACAAGAAGCCTAATCAGACCAAGTTTTTTATTTGTAAACAGACGCCTACTTAGTACGTAATACACCGAAATACTTGACACGCCCATCTTATCTGTTACCTACACACCGAAATCTCATCGAAACTCATCACATGTTTGTTATGAAACAATCATCTAATTGCGTCTGTCCGTCTTCATATTAATCAGTAACAAATTGACCTATTTATTAGCAGCGAGGCCTCTGTTAAGTAACTACCGATAGACTTATTATAATATATCGAAACTTTACTTTCACTGACCAGAATCCTGTTGCGTTGGTAAGTGCTCAATAAATCTATGGGTCTAACCTAGCTCCGTACTCACAAATACCAGCTGTGCTGTGATGAAACATGCTCCAGTTCTAACAATAGTGTTTTAGAAGACTGATACATATACATACTTAACTTCATACATGGTAGTTTAGTCAGTAGAGTAGATATAATATCGGTTCTATTTAGTCCCTTAGATATATTTCTATTGTAAAGACTGTATCTAACAAGATGTAGGTATGAAGACGTAAATATCTATTACGACATAATAATATTTTTGAACTTAAAAAGATGGTAAGGTATGTCAACGCTCGCCCTACCCTCTATTAGATTGGTAGCTTACCTACCGTCCTTCATGTTTTTGTATTCCTATTCATAATTAGCTAATTTTCTACGGTTGTTGGGTATGATGCTTGTTTTTCGGTAACGACAATATTTTTTACCATGAAGTGATTAGGAGTCTCTCATCCGTTAATTTATAATTAAGTGTAAACGAATAGTTACCTAGAAGGAAATTTATAACAGAATAGCTAAGTAGGTAGCTGTGAACTGCCTTATAATATTCTCTCGGACATTAGTTCAAAGTCGTACTAATTACCTACGTATCTCATCTACGAGCATTCCATATTTCCAATTGCGCAATATGTTGTGGTCTCCATGATAAATATTCGCTTTCACACGCACTTCTATAATTTACATCAAAGAACATAATAGTAGATGATACAATCTTCTTTTAATTAATTGCTATGATTACGCTACACGTACCAACGTAATCAATAGCAATGTTTATGGGCTATTAAATCACAGTCGACCATCTGATTCCATCAGTAGGAACCAATCGAACCGGACAGATGAATTGGTTTGATGGAGAGGCGAAGCCGCGTACAACGACGGTAATCGAGAAACGTGACTACAGAAATCATTCTCAGTCACCGGGACAATTGAAGGCAATTAATTTAATATCTTCACGGTCCATTTTTCCGTGTAAAATAGTTACTTACATAGCAATATATGCTGGTTATTAAGGATAGAGTGGGATAAATAGGTTCATTGACCAGAATTAGGTAGGTAGATACGTGATGAGCGCTGATTAAACATTTAGTGCTGGTGTACCTAATGAGCAAATGAAGGAAGTACATAGGAACCGTGACAGAACATTGTATCTACTATATCTAAGCAATTAATTAAGTGAAGCAGTTACTACTGCTTCACTTAAGTAATCGTAACTCTTTCGTATAGGCACCTACTGGTGCCTATACGAAAGAGTTAATGTTATTTAGAAGAAATACATGTGTAGTCATAATACTAATGTATCTATGTAGGTAAGTATATAATAGTAATTAACCAGCACAACTAGTTAGTGTAGTCTTGCAATAAAAGTCTTAGAAATATTTTGTCTAGTTGCGTTATTGTTAGTGAACTTTACAACCGCCCATAAAACTGTCGTAAACGTTAGAAAAGTGGTTAAATAATAAATATAAAGGTACCGTCGTGGTTCTCAGTCACACTATTCCTACATATTTATTAGACCTACATCAGATTGTGTGCGACAACGAAATAAATTGTAGGTAAGCATTTTAGAAAGGCAGGATCGTTCGTGTGTCGAATACGGGTAGAGCCTTGTGAAGTGACTGGCTCTGCACGCGGAGATCCGTATCCTGGCTGCAACTCACTAGAGATACCGTTAATTAAGCTGATTTATTCAATAAATAATTAGGTATAATTAGTTCTGGTCTCTAAAGTTTCTAATAATTTCTCTCCGATACCTATCCTGTACACTGTCACTCGTGATCTTGTTTTCGTACTGAATATCTCAATTATTTTTAAATGTACCTAAGTAGGTACGTACCTAGTATCACCTTCATTCAATAGCTTGAATCAGTTAATTGGAGTAAATAAAATCAAAGGAGTGTACCTATACAACTACAATATAATTAAAAACGGTTTACAAAAGGCGTGAGAGTGAAGCATGCGTAAGTTTTACGGAATTGTGTGTGTCTGAACTGTGAATTAGTACCTATGTAATGAAGTAATTAGTTATACTTAACAAGGTAACTTGTAATGTATGTAGCTGTATTTAACTCTGGTAACTGACACCTGTATCTTTTATACATCTACAAAGCGGGTTTTCCAATTGAAACGCAGCTATAAAGTTTTCATTTGGTAGCTTTACCAAACAGAGTAATGCCTTGACCTGTAGTCTTTCTGGCTTTAAGATCATTGATAAATAGCTAGACAAATCTGATAGAACTACTATTGAACTTGTGACCCACGTACTACCAGCATTCAAGTGCACGAAAATGACCTTTTATATGCATTTCTGCATTCTGCTACTCACAATGAATATCTTTAGATCTCTTGAAGTACCAAAGCTAGCTCATGATTTACTGTTAAGTTATCGATAAATATTAGCTTCATGGAATGGTGACCATCATCATCGTACCTATTTATAATAAGTATTTTGTATCTCGAGACTTTTCCGTGGCTCCCAGCACGTAGGTAATGTATTATGTAGGCCATTCTTGGCATACAAATGGTTACTTTCTGTCAAAGACGTTACATAGATGTCATCTAAAATAGGTAAGTAAGTATACCCAAGGAAAACGTCGAAGGGTTACCTATTTAATTTTGTAATATAAAAAAATCTAAGCAAAGTTTCATAAGATAGACTCTAGACTAAAAATGACAAAATATTAATTTCGTCATTTGATAGCAGCGTTAATTTAATACGCAAACAGGATATTATTTACAAGATACCTATTTACCTATACATATATAACAGGACAATCACTCTTCGACAGCCTGTCAATACCGCTGTTAGATTTCATGAACGTGATATCAAATGACCAGATCTATTATGATAAACTCGATAATCAAATCTGCTTAGTCATAACCTACTACACGCGTAATGCACAAAAGTGAGTGTAATTTTTGTGTCGTGAACGGCTAAAGGGCAATCGGGTTAGTCAGTATCAGCGAAGGTCATTATTATTATTAAACTATAAAAATAATTTACACAATCTTTTACTTCCTGAGTCTAGGTACTTAATCGATAAATAAGTTCATTTTTTTCGTCGTAAAATCCATTCACAAGGATATAACTTTTGACCTCAAGGTTAATTTAAAGTTCTGTTTCGAAACATGTTACAGCATAAACTATTTAGGAACAAAGTATGTAGGTGATATAGTTTTAGGCATCTAACAGTAGGTCAGAGCATCTTTTATAAGCAATTATAAGAACAGTAGATTTTGCCGGCTCGACCGGACTGATACCACGACCTCACAGAAAACTGACGTGAAACAACGCTTGCGTTGTGTTTCGTTGTGTGAGTGTGATTACCGGAGGCTTCATTACCCGCCTTCCCAATCCCCGATTCCCCAACAACCTTAATATTGTAAACACTCAAAAGGCCGGCTACGCACTTGTTACGCCTCTGGTGTTTCGGGTGTTCATGGGCGGCGGCGATTACTTACCATCAGGTGATCCGTTTCTTGTTTAACGGCTTGTACCATAAAAATACCTCTACCTTGGCCAAAATAGTATAGATACCGATACAATAACACACCATTTACATAAATAAAAAGCGTTTCTATATTCGCAGGTGATTCTCAAGTTGGTCCGTAAACTATAACTAAACAAGTATATCAAGGTTGCATCTGTTCATTAAGACAAATCGTGATCATTGATTCATTTGTCAAATAATTCACACTGTAATGATCGTTCTTTGTTACAATCAGTCACGATTGTGTGGCTCTACAGAAAATCTTTTTGCATCATTGATACTTTGTGTGTGAATTTACTTTGTTTTGAGATTTAATGGTGTTGATGGCTATGAATTCCAGATATACGAGTACAGATGTTTTTGCACAGTTTGCGCGGTGGCTGAACAACCGGCTGCCGCGTAGCGTGTAGCGTTCTCGATTCCCGCACGGAGCAACCCTTTGTGTGATCCACAAATTGTTGTTTCGGGTCTGGGTGTCAGATGTATGTGAATTTCTATGTTTGTAAACACACCCACGACACAGGATAAATTACTCGTGAAGGGCAACTTAAAAAAAATACATCACATCAACAACAGCCCATTAGAGACAACCAATTTACTTCTGATTTCGAAGTATGCAAAGGAATTATGGACCTTCTTTATGTAAGACGATTTACTACGAGTTACCTCCTCGCTTACTCGAAAGTAGTAGAGCTTTACAGTTACTTCTTTAATATACGTGAGTAAACCGTGATTTTTTTAGTTAATTTAGTATGTCTCACGTTAATTATTATAAAAAATCTCACAAATCACTATAACGTTAAGTTTTAGTTACAAAAGTAATTTAATATGGAGCATGTTACTTCTGAAGACAAACATAAACAAGCATGATATACATTGTTACCATAATTAGGTTAAGTGCAACTTAAATTAAGTATTATTTTAACTGTTAATATCAGCACGTATCTGTGCAATTTTCTCATTAAAAAGCGGACACAAAAATGCGCCAAACGTCCAGTTCTATCATAGAACAGGAACAAACAATTATATAACATTAAACATAATGTACAAGGTTTCTATTGTGCATTACAATATAATCATATCGCGTGGAACCGTCGCCTCGTAGTCTTATTATTGTGTAAAAAATGTCAGTAGTAGATAGCGGCCCTCGGTCACGCTGTGCAAGCGCACGCACGACGGACCGTGCACAATGCGCACGTCTCCAAGATTATAAACTCTTTGGAGACATCAAGATAAACTAAGTAACGGTATCTCCTACAGCATAGGATCCACATAATGTTCACCTAGATATGTAAAGGATCTTAGGTGCACTGTCCTTAAAACATTAAGCAAGCTTTGCATGATCAAGTAGCTTTAATGTTTAACCGATTGACGTGAAAGAAGTTGACATACTTAATTTTTCTGATAACCTGCTATTAGCTCTAATGGACTTAAGAAATAAATTATTTTGACATGTTGACATAATACAGACAAAAATAAAGTTGATTACGCCAATATCTTGAACTCCACTTTTCTAGTTACCCAAAAATGTCTATATCGTAATGCAAATATAAATAATTTTACTAGTAATATTATTGTACAACAAATTAATATGTAATTCGGCTTTAACCTGACCTGACATTGTTAGATAATAATCCGACATCTTTACTTTATCTACTAAGATGGCAACTTTGAAATTCAAATTAGGCTTTATTTAATCTGTCATACCACAATGATCAATCTACTATTACATCACGGAAATGTCACATCCGATTTTTTATTATTCTTTTCCGCAAATAACTTTCGCCGAAGCGAGTTTTGACAGCATATTGTATCGATTTCCATCCGTTTGCGACCAACATAGTAGCTAATGTAGCCATGCCATTATGTGACGCGATCGGTCTCGAGTATTAGATGTGTGATCAAGCTTACTTTCACTTAATTTTATTCAAAAATCTTAGCTGTATGTTGCGGTTGCGGCTGCGCGTAGTCACGCGATGTTTAGGGCTCTATATGGATAGTTGCACATGATACTGCAATGAAATTGAGTATCTGTTTCTTTAAATAGTTTTGCTTTATTTCATAAAAAAGAAAGAACCTTTTACTTATCATCATGCGTAGTTAACTACAACAAATGCGGAGGTATACATAACTAAAATACAATGTTAATGCGGTTATTAACTGTAAATGCTTAGTTACACAAGCACATTTTCCTCTAAGACTAGCGTGATCCGAAGTCATCCTCGAGCCGCATTATTTACCATAAACAAAAACCCAAAGTTTGGAAAGTACGTTATTAAGGTGAAAGCGAAACTCAGAGTGCACGGGACAGACGCCAAAAAGATCATTACATAAAACGCGTCTTGTTTACCGATTAGGTGAGATTGTGGCGGATGGCGGGCCGAATAGCCGGCCGTCAGCGATGTCACATATCACATAGGTACACCAGAAGACCAATTGACCATAATATAAAGTATGCCACACCACGTACTGACCGTTATACTCATGGAATGGTGTGACAATGAATATTTCTCACGCTGTTATACAATGCAGTAATCCATTATAGACTGTTTGACATTGTTGATAATCTTAAGTAGATAATTATGACCAAAATTAATTGGCGTTGAATAAAGTAAGACTGCGTTAACCAGCTCTATAATAAATTATATTACCCTTCTTCCGCACTTATATGTAATGTAATCTTCTCCAAATTGCTTTAAATCCTTGAGATAACACGTTTCTGCATTCGTTTTGGCATTTTTGTTGGATTGTTGTGTATTTAACACGTTTATTTTTTATTCGAAACTCGTGACTCGTGTAAAAAACTTCTATTATATTCAAATGCTCTAAAAATAAACAATTGTTAAATAATATTGTAAAAAAACAATCTGCATGAGTAGTTGTTATCACACGGTCACATAAACTTTTTTATATTATGTTAAAATGTTTATATTTATGTGTGTAAGGTTTCAACTCTATTCCAGTTTTATCTTAATGATGCCAACAGCATATAAAACAGCAGTAATAACTAATTCATGCAAAATACAAGATAATTACCTAACTGGTCTGTCTTGTATGCACTGGAAGAAACCACAGCAAATAACAAAACTTTTCACTTCAACAAAACTCATATAAAATATTTAATTATCAATTATGTAACATGCTTTGTAAAAATTAACTAACTTTGTCATTTCACGGTTGTACATAGTTGCTAACTGGGTCAAGATCTCGAACCATCTCCATACAATTTTACGCATCCGATGACGTCGGCCGGCGAATACATTTCATGGCCACACTTACACTAAATTAATTGATCCATTATTCTGTCTCACTACATTCAGATCAGCATTGTTCAAACAAGCCGTGAGATCGTCTGATGCGCTACCTTATAACTGAATGACCCCTGCATTTACTTTTAATCATGGTTAATTGATAGGTGCAACTAGACCACGTGTGTGCTGTTTCTACACCGCTCTGCTATCCACGCCATTGTTTGCTTGTGTGGTGCAATGCTGCTATTCTTTTAATAGATGCCACCGAGATATATAGCTCTATAGCTGAACGATATTATGGAAATTGAGATCTGTTGCCAAACTGTGGTTCAAAATTTGTTTACAAAGGGCCTTCCCTTTGTTGCAAGAAGCCCTATCTCTTTACGTTATTGCATGTAATTTACCGTACATATATGTAAGGATGTGTTTGCGGATTATATACTAGAGATGACCTTAATATAACATTGGAATGATGGCATTGTAATAACAGTTAATTGAACTGTCAGCTATTTCCTCCCTTAGAAGAATTATGTTCATTCCTATTTCTCCTGCACCATAGCAAATTGCACGTATTAGTTTGACGTCTTTGAGGGCCGGAGGGATTTAATTAGTAGCTCCAATAAATTCTAATCCTACTTTTATATTAGAAATGCATGAGGACACGAGTACAAAAATGTATTTACAGTTTCATCTACATAGGTAAAAAGCTTGACTATTGACTACATTAAAAAATAAATAAGTTTTCTATTCCAACGGCAGTTGAGTTTTCTACTGCATACGTAATATTTGCGAAGCAGAACTCTACTATAAAACTATATAAATGTTACTTAACAAAGTATACACCACCTAGCCTCTAGATTCTGACGTCAATTTAATTAAACAGGTTATAAATAAGGACAGACGCGAAATGTCGTTTGCAACGTCCATATGCAGGTTTTTGTAACATTAATTTATAATTGCAAAATTTTACCAAAAAATGTCCTCCTGTTAAAATTTCCGATGATTTCGTAATCGTATTGTTTACCCGAATAGTCGTAGTAGTAGTAGCGACTTTGGGTACTGGTATCAGCTAATTCCTATTGTACCCGCAGGTCAGCTAAGACATTGCCATTTGCTATGCCCTAGATTTCCAGAGCGTGACCACTGGTGCCTTCATGGAACCCTTCTAAAGAGCACAATAAATAGCAGGTCATTATACTACAGTTTTCGTACTACGCCACACAATACACCTCCATTGACACTTGACCCTCGACCGTGCGTCGATATGTCTTAACTCTTTGATCTCAGCAATCACAATGGGTATTAAAACTATTAAACGTGAACTCGGCGCGTTACACTCACTCCGTGCACTTAATTAAGAGGTTAATTACGATGTAACAAATAGACACATGTCGCGTGCCTCACTGCGCAGTTCAAGGCAATGTTTGTTTACGTAAAGTTGCTACTGGATTAAGAATGTTGATGTACATATACTTGGAAACTCGCAACCTTTCGATGTCTTCGCACCGTATTCGTTCAAATATTTGTCGTCAGTTTTTCACACGTATTTCCTTACCTTGTTACATTTTTTCGTCTTTTCGCAAGTAACGAGCTTTAGGACTAATATTGACACACAATATACCATTGATTACCACGACCCAATTTTCTTACCAAAAGCAGAATTAAGTAGGTAGTAGTACTTTAACCTACAATGTTGTCACATCAACAAGATGATTTCATGAAGTACTATGTATGTATACAAGTGCTAAATACCTAAGAACACCATTGAAACTGTGAATACAATACAAATGCGGTCGATACGTTTACTGAAGGACTTATTGATTACCGTGGGAACACTGATTGTAAAGCACGAACCATTGTTCTTGAATACCAACTCATATTGTACATATTACAAAGTTTATACGATGAATAATCACCGACAGTTGGAAGCGTATAAATTCAATTACTTAATAATCACGTCTTTACTTGTCCTTAGGATATACAGACTGACAGACATAATAATTGATAGCCTCAGTTTTACATAATCTGAGGTATACTTTACTGTTATGTTGAGCAGTTGAACATCCGTATCGCTACGGTCTATTGCATTCGGATTATATGATTGTGCACAACGCTAATTCCTATAATATTCGTAGATACATTACATAGGTAGTCTTTGTTTAAGTTTTTAGTTACGCCTTTCCATTTGCGCTCCGCGAACGTCAATTTTCCGCAAGCTTTTTGTTCTTTGTTAAAACATATTTAATCTTAAAGTTATACATTTCAAAGTTATATATTATTTGGGTACATCCAACATCAAAACTATTAGACGTATGTAAACTCCTACATTTTATTAATAAAACTAATTATTATTTCCACAGTTAAGCAAAAATGTGCGCTTTAAGCTGACCTAAGAATTGCCATCATACGTATGTAGCTATCGCATTAATGCCTAAATTAACGGCATCATCTACTGAAGATAATAAACATCTTCATAAATAACTTCTTAAAAATATAACATGGTTCAAAAGTTACCAACTGTAGATAGACGTGAACGTCACTGTATTTCACTATATTCTAAGAACGCATTAAACTTGACTGAACTGGTTCATATAGGAATGTTAAGCGTTGAAGAAACTGTTATATAAATACCCGCGTTATTACCTGTATGGCAGAAATGCAGTAAAAAAATATTATACACATTCCTTCTCGTTCCTGCATTCAGCTAATATGGACAAACTACTTACTGATGTTTTCGGAGATTAGAATAGAACATGGTAATAACTTGGATTTAGTGTATTAGTAGTGACTACATAGACACATCTACATTTTAAGTGTGGGAGAGCCATGCTTCAGCACGAATGGGCTGGCTCTACCGGAGACCCAATTAGCCCCCTTTCCAATCTTCCCAATCCCTAATTTCCCAACAAACCTTATATTCCTAACCGACATAACGCTCTTGTAACGTCTCAGGTGTTTCGGGTGTCCATAAGCGGCAGTAATTTATTACCATCAGGTGATCCGTCGACACGTTTACCAGCTTATACACAAAAAAATCTGCATTCTTCCTATTATATTTTTATCGGAAACCTTGCAACTCTAAGTTGAGTTGCAAGGCTTCCGATTATTATTCTACAAAATGAATTTATATTGTTAATGTCCTCATGAGCCATCAACATTATAAATGTCGTAGCCTTTACCGAATGAAATAGTATCCTGTCGGTATTATATTTCGACATCGAGTATCGTATAGTGCTCTGTGCTCCTATTTGAAAGTCGGCTTAGTTGAACATTTACCCATGCATAATTGAACGCAGGAGCCGAAGGGTGTCGTAAGTGCACAAGTTTATCTTGAGAATTGCTATTTATTTAAAGTAAGCGCATTCGTACACAAGGCGTTTTATTAGTAGACGGGTTAGACAAGAGTAAGACAAGCACGATTTTTGTCTACTAAGTAAAGTCTGCATACAAAACTTGTTATTAGATGTTTAGAAATAATATTACCAAGAATTGTATTGTAAATCTGATTGAAAAAGAGAGTGTTTTGCTAGTTCTTCTCCGTAGGAATCTACATTTTGGAACGAGCAAATAACTTCACTAGATGACTGACCGATAGATAGACATTTTTAATATTATTATATTTGATTTGACGTTCAAAAGTGCCTTCCCGGTCTAGTTGATACAAATAATTTTGACATTGACTTTGACTGAGTCATTTTCATGATGCATAACATTATTTATGGAAAAAAAATACATCTAAGGTACAGTTTCGGCCTTCTTATTATTGTATGGAAAATACTTATGTCCTATTCCGTCAGTCGTCAGATTAACAGAACCTTAATGAGACACAGTGACACCACAGGCCCTTAATCTCTTTAGGAACGACGTAACGATACGCTTACAATACGATCCGCAGTGTGCAAAGGAGCTAACTAAAGTTTCTAACGAAGTAACAATACTCTCTGCAACCTAAACTTATGTTAACTTACTTACTTTAATTAGCGGGTTGATGTGTCTGTCATGAAATGGGTGAATTCTCAGCTTAATAAAAATTTAAGAATAGTTTGTGAAGAAATTTCTCACAGTATTCAGAACAGATATTATTTTTACTTTGTTAATAATGATCAATTACACTAATTAGGGAAGGATATTAAAAGTTAACTAATTCAAACGCACTGCAATGCAAAGGATTTCCAACAATCATTATTATTAAGAAATAATACATTTCGTTACCTACATGTTTATAAGCGTACACAATTTAAATTATTTAGTGCATAAATGCATTTGAAATCAATAAAAAATCCGGCTAGTCTCAAACTTTATAACCCACCTACATATGTATATTACACAGTCGTAGAAATGTATGAAAGTACATATATCCTATTCTGGTTTATTTAGAAGTTAAGATAAGCAACGATGGAATCACCAAAGGTTGATGGGCAACGATGGAAAACACCAAATGCATCCATTTGCAAATAAATGCATCTAGAAAGGTACAAAATTTCAATTGACCGTTTTCTCAACGGATTGGAATTTCGATATAATCTGAATTCACCGTCTCACAGTCCGGCAACAAGACACGGAAGTAAGTAGCGTGCCTACAAAATGGAAATCGATTGTATCGATTCGATTGTGCCTAAGTTGCATTTCGTGACTCATTCGAAAATTGCCTTTTAACTAGAAGATTGATACAGCCTCTTAATATTCATTCTTGGAAGAAATCATGGGATGTTTATGTAACGTTTTATTATGGTGAATAAGAGTGTATTGTATTAATGTGATACGCTTGACACGTGCAGCTGTGGTCACCGGTCAGGTCGGTAGGGTCGTCACTGGCGAAGGTGAAAGCGAACCTCAACTAACACTACGTTTGTAGTTTCGTACGCTACACTATAATCTCAGTCCCCCATTACGTCCACATGCAAGGTTTTCAATCGATAAAAAGTGATGCGGAAGTGATTATCGCATTAATCCAGTTAAGTTTACCAACTGACGCAGATTGGTTATTGTTGTGCTATTGACGCAGACTCAATGAAGTTGTTATGTCTGAATTGTTTTGATGGGTTTCGTTGCACCGAATTGATAACTAACCCAAAACCGTTCTTTAAACCCAAATAACTTTGTACAAACGACTTTTATGCCATCACCTCAAGACCTATATACCCCCGCCATGATAGGAGCTCTATAACAAATTTCATGTTATCCTAATTATACCTAGAAACCACCATAAGGCATACGAAACTAAAATGTTCCATATTATTATTTATCAATACCAACCAAAATGCGTGCTAAAACTTACTGCCTTATTTTTAGGCGGAAGTATGTTCAACCAAGCATTAAACATATAATAATTGCAGTCAAGTGCAATCAAACCAGTTTTTTTTGCCTTACTTACAGATTGGCTTACAATATCCTATACAGGGTGACTTGTAATTCGACGTAATTCTCTGATAATACAACATTTTTTTTACAAAATTAGCTCTGAGGTCCCTGGTCCGAAAGTGGCTAGTTTCTGAGATATTCTACATTTTTTACTCCATCCATCCATAACTTCGCGCCTTTAATCCCCGATGGGGTAGGCAGAGGTGCACGTTATGGCACATAATGCCAATGTACACCCACATTTCACAATACTTTAGGTATATGACATACATACCTATGTATATATATATAGGCTATTATGAAGGTTATTAAAAAAAAAGATAATCCAGCACAAACTTACATAAATACATACATACAGGTCAAACTGAGAACCACCTTTTTTAAAGTTGGTTGATAAAAGTCTTTATGTTAAAGCACATTACTCATTAGGTAAGTATTATGTCTGTATTAAGAAAACATTACAAAATACCAATATAAATCAAACCAAAAACGTATCATCTATTTGTCGGTTCTCGGTTCCACATAATTTATGTATAATTATTCAGAAGACACGTTGCGTGACCGTTGCATCAAGAGGCTGGTTGCATCACAAACGTATGCATCGCTGCATTAAAATAAAGAATTACTTCAACTTATACTATGTCAGACTGTAACACGGATAAACAAGAACCCTACTTAACATTTCTTCCTTAAAAAATAATCTGTTCATAATTGAAGAGATTATTCAATTCACTAATTAATTTTTTTCGTGAAAATTTTAATGTAGTGAATTATTAATTAAGAGAAAGTAGCGGAAGGAATCAATATTTTGATTATCTAAAGATAATAACATTGTGTAGGTTTAAATACATTTATATTTTTCGTATCTAAGTCCTCAGAGCCTTGACCGACCACTGTTTCATTGAATAATTATCAATTACTTAGGACTTGTTTCCTAATATCTGGATAGCCTCTATATAGTCTGTCCATATAAATACCTACTGTTACACTCAAAAATAAAAAAACATTACATTTGAATTTCGAATCTGTCATTTTTATATAGCATAACTATGAATTAAGAACGTAATTTATATGCACTACCTATAACTTTGAATTAAGAACGTTATTTGTATGATTGTTTGTATCTATCACATACCTAAGTTTATCGGGAACTTATATGAAGGTGGTGAAACAGGCGCTTAATACTTTTATTTACCTGTCTATCCCATTGTTACCTATTTAGTAGTTATTTGAAAAGAGTAGCGATGGACTTTCTTGCTCGTTCTTCTCCATTCGAAGCTGTACTTTGGAACGACTGACGGACAATTCAATTTGACGTTTCAAAAGTGCCTAATTGAGGATTATTTGAAATAAATGCTTTGACGAAAAATTAAGTCTTCGTCAGTGCAAAAATAAGTTTTATTTATAAGTGTTATTTAGTTAGTACTTACCATGTTATGATAACCATTAACTTAATTCATGTTTACTTAATGCTAAACCGCTGTTATCCGGAACTTAGTAAGGTAAGCAATTATGATCATCGTAACTTAAAACTGTGATATAAGAAATAGTAAAGAAAGCGTAATCGTGCGTGACATAATGCGTACCTGCGTAAGGTGTGTTTTTATATTTATGGATCACTGTTGCTCCTTAGATTTATAGTTACCAGATAGCTATAATATCCCATATCATATCATACAGTGTAGGTATATGGTGTAGAGTCTACATGATCAGCAGCCAAAATACGATCGCTGCTAAACAAAGGGGTCCTCTTTGGAATATTGCCCTCGCCCGACAAGTGACGTGTCGTTTTTTTTTTTTTATCGGATAAAGCCGAGCCTTTGAATAAGATGATAAGCAATCGGCGCCGCCCATGGACACCCGAAACACCAGGAGCGTTAAAAATGCGTTTCTGGCATTTTGGGCTGGCTTTTCCGGATTTGAGGATTGATGATTTTATTTAAAAACCATAACAGAGACATTCCAAAAAAAGAAAAACAAATAAAAGGCACTTTTTAAATAGAGTAAATAAAATCAAAATAATATAGATAAAATCTTTGACAAGATAATTGAAAAATAGTAAATTGAAAACTCACCAACCATAAAAACCAAAATGGAATAACGATCTTCAAACATAGTTGTTTAATGCTTATTATATCATCGTTGAAAATAAAACAAAGATAAAAACGAAAGAAATATTATTACGTACTAACCAAACAAATAAATCAAACAAAATGGATTAAGTGGTAACTTTCAACATCTGAACTGTTCAACCATTACAGTATTCAGATACTTATGAGCCGTGACAAGGACAGGCACGTAGCCAAACAAAACAAGCAATCGGAACAGAATCATTGATTTAGCAAGATATCGACATTATATCATATCATTTGCATACCTAATATTAATAACATATTAATTATGTAAATGGGAGATGGAGCTGCGGACTACCTAGCGGGTTTACCGGAGCTCCGGCTCGAAAAGCAGGAGTAGGAACAGTGTGTTTTTTATTCACTAAGAGTCTGATACTCCCTCTCGCCTCGCCCAACGCGGGAGAAGTCATTGGAAGATTCTCCACCCTCAAAAATAAAGGTATATCACTTATATTTTTTTAAAGGTTGGTAGACAATCAAGCAGGAGAATCAGCTGATGGTGAGGGGTGAGCCCCACTCATTGCCATCCGTAATACCAGAGAAATGTAAAGTGCGTGATGCTATCGGCCTTTAATAAATTTCCATTTATTACATAATGTTTTTATATCATTTTAATTCTATGTAGCTTTGTTCAAACTAATAATACTTTGCGTCATTCCTAATTATTTTACTCAATTAATTTATTTTTGGAGTGAACTTCTAATATCCATTCTAATCAATTACTTCAACACACTATTTAATCTGATGTTGAAAATAAATCAAATACAACGATAGTCTCTTAAACACCAATGAAATTAAATAGTGCTAATGTTACTTTCAAATCACCTTCAATTCATCAAGGCATATTACGAGCGATTATTTACTTCTCGGTAAATCGTTTGGATGATGGTAAATGTTCACATTATAGCCACAAACTGTTACAATTTCCATCATCTTGAAACCACGTTTAATATGTCTTTCTTCGTCATATATTTAATTGCGGAAACGAGAATAAGCTCATTACGTTTACCCCTAGGAGAAAGCTATTTAGATGTTGATAAAAAGAAAAAACATTTCCTTGCTTTACAAGTGTCCATCAGTCGAGCGGAGTACTGTCGATTAGCGTACCTCCTCAATCTTAGAACTAGAGAGACGAACAATTTATTACATCCGAGAGCTTACGTACATCCGTTTCCTGTCCGTATGCAGGTACCACGCCTATTTAATAAAAACTGTATCACTATTTTTTGCTGCTCAAATGTTAAATTAATAGATCTGACATAAGTATTTACTAATGCGGTAGTATTAAAATAGAAGGGGTATATAGAAACTAAAGAGACTGTCTAGTCTATAAAAAATATTGTGAGCTTTTAATGTTATTATGTTGTTGTTTTCGGGAGGGCTCCTCGAGAATGATAGAGTAATTACATATCTAAATAGTTTCCTATAGTTAATAATGGTCATGGTAGATAAGGCAGTTGCAAGTGTTACTTAGGCTATGGTAGTCGTTTACCATACGATCCTTAGGCTACGAAGCTTTATTGCTACCGATATTATTATTAAAACTGTTCCCACAATGCAAGAAATAAATAAATTAGTGTCAAATGTAAACTCTAAGCAACAAACAATACACACTCAATTACCGAAATAAAACTAAAACAATCGTAATAATACGTTAAAATACTTAATTATTAACGCCGCTCTATAATTATTTACCAATCGTTTCTCACAGCAAAATACCAAGTCCTAAATACTGCTTTGGTCACGGCAAGATAGAGCAATTTAAGTTCGGAATCTTTATTCACAAATTCACTGCGTATTGTTTTACATTTTAATGTTATATGAAACCACATATCGTGTGATGTCGACAGTCCGTTAAAAAAAGACATTGGCGTCGAAATTGCGATACAGTTATCCACCCACCACTTAGGTAGTTATACTTGTACCTACTTTATCTTCACATAACTGTTGCGACAGAAGCAGGTGAGTATTATGCAAATGTATAGTGCCCTAATACATCATGCAAAACTTAAGTTCCTCTCTCTTAAGTTCGAGAATATTAAAATTTGAAAACAGGTTTAAAATCGATGTGTATGGTATTTATCAAATGATTGCATAATTGTTTTCTTTAGTTCCTTGAAGAATCTATTATATCTACTAGTATAACTGTTTTGTGTTTGACCTTATATTGCGAAAATTATATTTCTTGTTGTTATGATTTTAGAAATAGCTGAACTAAGTTCGACATTTTCACACGCGAAAGTATTTCATTTAGGCTATGAAAAAAACTCTTGTTTTATCATATACCTATGTCATAACAAATATTATCTTCTTTCTATCTCCTGTCCCTTCCTCCACTAAAATGAACAATAGCTTCAGGCGAACATATAGATATTATAATTTATACTCTCTAGTTAAAGTAAATTAGATACTTTAATGATCATACGTGTCTGTTAATAACCAATGAATTAATAGTTTATAGTTTCTATCTTCAGTTGTAAAAGTAAAACGTTATTATTAATTACAGCATTAATTAATTTGATGAAACATACTTATCTTTTGCTTTCTAGAAATCAACTCTATTAAAACTGTTAATTAGGCGCCTATTTAGAAACTGCCGTAAAACTACACCTACTATGAAAACACAGACGAAGGCCAATAAGTATTTCTAACAAAGAATTTACCTAGTAAATTATGATATTTCAAGGAAAAAATAAATCAGAACAATTTATATGAAGTGAACGTTAAGATAAGTGCACAAGACAACATTGAGTTTTCTTGGTTACGAGTGCCGAGTGCAATTACGATCGCGACACAACCGCAATTAACGTGCACCACGCTGTCAATACAAACCAGTCAGTTTTTCAGAAGACATTGACAATGAGCTAAATGAGAACAAACTTTGCGTACATAAGTAAACAATATATTATTTTGAAGTTATATTACTTATCGTCTAATTAAGTTTTACTGACGGATAGTTTAATTAGTGTCAAAATATGTGTCACTAACAATACCACTACTTAACGAGTAAGTTAAAATAAACTTTAGCAGAAATTGTGAAATAAAATATTCTTTTAATTGATCTTTTTTTATATTTGCGTATAGTTTAATAGTGTCAAAATATGTGTCACTAACAATACCACGAATTAGCGAGTAAGTTAAAATAAACTTAAGTAAACATTGTGAAATACGCTCTAAATATTATTTTAATTAAATTATTAATCATATTTTTTTGTTTTGTTTTTAATGGATCGCCGTTTGGCCGCTATCTCGCCTGATGGCAAGTGATGATGCGGCCTACGATGGAGCACACCTGCCCATAATATTCTTATATAATAAATTCGGCAAAGATTATCTGTAAGAAATCCCTTACAGATAAACTTCGCATGAATGTCTTTTATCATACAATAGGATTATTTTGATTATTACTATCCATTGTATAAACGTCATACACTATTATACTTATCCTATTATTGTAAATGGTAAAATGAAGTGTAAACAAAATAAAATGTTTGTTAAGTCATTGTGTAAGAACGGACGGTAAAGGAGGACCGCAGTAATTAACATAATTAAACTGAGGTTGAATGCATAACTGAAGTCCCTTCAGCGTGATTCCGCTGTTTGTGTATGTAAGTATAGATTCCAAATTAATCTTAGATTAATACCTTGATATTTCGCTGTTTACACTCTTGAATATATTTAGCAAAAATATTTTTTTGGAATCCGGTCTTTTTCAGGATTTCCAGGACGTAAATATAAGCAACGTTTTAAATAGGTAGATACCTATTTACTGTAAAAAAATATTTTAAAGCTAACTATCAAACCGACAAACTTAAATCAATTATGATACTTTTATAGCACTAAGTAATAATTTTAACAATTAACTTTATCATTAACACTTACTTATCCTAAACAATAACATTATGTACTCACCGCATAAAAGCAGCGTAACGAGTTCCATTTTGTAATCCATGGTAATTATATTATTTTTTATCGATATTCATTCGATTCATGTAATATTGTCTATAGTTCACGTAAACAATGACGTAAAGAATTTCCCGCGTAAAACGCAACGGCCGAACTCGCGCGTGCGTCTGGCGCGCTTCGCGATACGAATGCCGAATGACCGGTACACTCGAGAAACACTGCGTTGAGTTTTTCGTCGGCATAAAACCTTCTTCCTGTGTATTCAATTCAAACCAGGCCTGAAGTGTGATTTCTACACTTACTTAATCTTCTTTTAAAAAGTTCTTTTACCTGTACATATTTAGTTGTTAAGCAGATTACGTCGTATATGACAATTATTATAATATTGTTTTTTTTTTTTTGAGGGGGGAAATCATCCAATTACTCATCCCGCCTTGGGCGAGGCGGGAGTGAGTGTCAGACTCTTACTGACTAAAAACCACCCCGTTTCTTCTCCTGCTTCGAGCCGGAGCCCTGGTAACCTTTTACGTTGTCCGCAGCTCCGGATATGACAATTATGGTAACATTTGTTTATCCTAATGTTATTTTTTTTCAGTGATCAATCAAATGAAAGAAGAAAGCAATAAATTAGATAGTAACACTCGTTCACAGACATCTGTATCGTGGCAATGACCATTACTAAAAATCTGCTAAGTAATATAATAGCATATACATTCCTACTCCATATACTAAATTGTATTTCTATTATGCGTATAATGGTTAAAGAACACTTGGCCCACATTTGTATGGCCAAACATTTTGCCACATCATGCCGTTAATGAAGTCACGTTTTACTACAAACACAAATAAAGAAGGTTTAACCACAACGGGTACACAATACTTTTTGTCTAAACAGACTTTTACATGGCAATCATAATTAGATTCATTTTAAATTAAATAGTATTAAGTTTAACACACACTAATCACTACACTATATAATAATTACTTGGCTAATTATTATATAGCCAAAGCTGAATAAGGATGATGACGGGTTGTGAAAATTAAAAATCTATTTCGCCCGTTACTTAGGTATTAAAAAATATTCGACATAGACATGTATTTTTTTTTATTATGTCATGTAAGATAACACTACTTAGATACAACGAACCAAAGTTTAGGAGTGGGAGTATGTAAATACGTCATTTCTACGTATAAAACGTATAGAAGTGACGTCACGCGATATTTCAAATCAATCCCGCAATTTCATATCATCGAAAGTATTGGTTTCCGTAAGAAAATAAAAAATACATGACTAATATTTTAAAATAATCTACAAGACGGACATTAAAATAAAAATGAATCATCTATCTTATATAACGGTTTACTGTACAACACATTAGGTTCACAACACAACATAAATATACAACATACAGGTTCAGACACATACTTAAGCCTCTCTTTATTTTGCAATTGAAACTCAACACACATATAAATAAAAACAAAAATCTTCTGATCATGCGATTTGACGTCAACTGTAAGATAACTTTCAAGTCCCTCACCAGTCACATTTACATTCCATCTATCTGTACCTGAAACTTAGTAACTTAAGAATGTTATTAAGTGTCAATTAACCTTACGTTTCCCCAAAACAGGCACTTCCTAGAAAATGAAGAAAAAATGCAACATGACCAAGAAAGATTCCCACGGTTACATTGAACAACTTGGCAATTCATATCGACGACCCTTGGTTTTGAATCGACATTGTACACAACTGCAGAACAATGCCAGTTATTAAATGTGTGTTCTTGTGAGAATGTTTTGCTGTCTATACCATACGTATGTGATAGTAACTTCCCGCTGTAACATTGTAGTCAAGGATTTTCTATAAGAATTAAAAGTGAACTTAGGATTTTTCTCTTTTTGTAATAGAAAAAGTTTAACATTACTGTTGAACCCAAGGTTTATAGAGATGAGAAAAAATTGTAGGTTCTATGAAGTTTAAATTCGAGATCGATTAGTAAACACATACTTCTCTACATCTCAGATACACATACATACATACATACAAGATTAATGTACGCAAAAAAAAGAATATTCATTGTGTTCGTATTAATATAATTTAATGAATTAAAACAACTGCAAAAAATATTTGATAGTCAAGACTTTTACAGTCTCTTGTTAGTTTTGTGACCGATGTTGGAGGAGGATACGCATGAAATATTTCCCATGCGTGGAAATTCTCTTCATATTGTACTGATTTAATTAATCAACAGTATTTACCTAGTAGCATTTACCATGTTTTGGATAGGTCTGAAATAGATACAATATCCAAGTCTTACCTATATCAACAGCTCGCTTTAATTCTTTCCCGTTTAAATTGTATATAGTTACATTTTCATTCCAATTAATTCAACGTAGTAGTAACCTAGAATAGTTTTCAAATATTACGAACCAACATACGTGCAAAAATAAAACATGCAATAGTAATAATTTACACAATTGTTAGCTATTTCTCTTAACCTTGAAACTAACGAAAGTAAAGGAACAAACACAGCATGTCAACACTCATCAGCATGTAGTAATAACTAATTACATATACGCATTCATGCAAAACGTGCATCTGATAGAATGAAACTTTGATAACAGGCCACAAGGATGTGTCTAAATGTAGCTAAAAGGAACTGCGAAAGACCTAAGCTAGAGTACCTATTTTAAGCGGGGTTGTTTTTAGTCACCTCACCCAAGGCGCAAGAAGTAATAGGATGATTTTTCCTACTAAAAAAAATGTGTGGCTAAAATGCATAATTACTTTTGTAAAAAAAAGATGAGTAGGTATTATAGGTAGATCGCAGTTTTGGGACATAGGTTACTACCGGAGCCAATAGTACAGTAGACACAGAATACTATCAATATAATGTTGAAATTGGTCAGTCTGATACTCAAGTACTATATTATACTCACCAAAGAATATTTTTAAAGCTCATTACACGCAATATTTTTGCATGTTACTTTAGTACTGTAATAACAACCTTAAATGAAATAGAATACAAAGAGAATTATCGTCTTTAGTTGAAATTTTTGATACATATATTAATCATATTCTACAGTGAAACTAGGTCAAGTGGAGCCTGGATAAGTGAGAAACCTTCACAAATGGAACTCATACTGAGGTCCCTACACATTGGTACTGAATTTACTCTATTAGTGGAAAAAACAATCCTCTTAATCTGCGATGTAATTGTATATAAAGTTGTGTCTATAAATATCTATTATAATAAAGAAACAAATGAAATACATTCAATTATCTTACAAAACACATTTATTGAAATCTAAGTTCCTACAAATCTACAACTCCGTCACAGAGAGATCTCCACACAACTAATAATGACAGTTTCATATTTACAAATGTCATTACTTATTTAACTATATCAATGTTCAGTATTAGGTACTAAAAGCAAACGCAACCAATTTGTAACTAACTGTATAAGTTTTTAAACTGACATGATCACTAGTGATATCATTAGAACTTAAAACGGAATATTTACCATGTTTATTCTCAGTTCATCCGTGATCATGGCGCTTGCAACAGCGCCGAAATATCGGAAACTCACAAAATTAATAAACATGGTAAATATCCCATTTTACAATAAGTTCTAATGATATACTTAGTCTGGCCATAAACACTGGTACACGTAAAAATAAAAAAAAAATACAATTATTTGAATTTCGAATCTGTCATTTTTATACGATTGTTAATTATTTTGTGTTTTCTCATTTTGGCGCCAATACATTGTACAATATTTATGACAAGACTATGTAATATACCAAAATATTTAAACTAGGTATGTATATAGGTATGGTCGATTTCTGAACATACTACAAGCAAGTGTATAATGGGAGGTATCAAAACATTTAATCAGAGATAATTCTGATGAATAAAATCTTCTTATGTTTAAAATCTGTGATTAAATATGTATGTACAAAGTATATCTATCTGTCATCATTGACTATCATCATGGCAGTGTATCATCGTACTTGCTTAATGTAACTAAGCTTCTTAACTTCATAAATCTTCAACTCGTGACACTGATGTCTT
Organism: Spodoptera frugiperda; assembly: GCF_023101765.2. Lineage (NCBI taxonomy): Eukaryota > Metazoa > Arthropoda > Insecta > Lepidoptera > Noctuidae > Spodoptera > Spodoptera frugiperda. The sequence continues at coordinate 7,922,420 of NC_064241.1, read as the reverse complement.
TAAATTGATAGGTTGTAGGTACCTAACTACATATATGTATGTCATTTTATAGGGCTTTATAGAAGTGTACTATTCTCCTGAAGGTTAAACCTTCTATTATTAGACATAATAAATCAAAGGATTTAAGTTACATAATGTGTTCATCAATATAGTAAAAAATATTTTGCATAAATACAAAATTACTAAATTAAACGACATACATAAATGTAGTAGTATATTCGTTCATTCAAAACATCATACTTACTATTGATAAGAGCACGAAATACTTCTAAGTAAAAAATATAAAACAACTTCTTTTATCTGGTTTTATCTTTTTTGTGTGCGGAAATTGACTTACTGTTTCAGACTATTCACAGATATTGTATAGAGATACAATTTGTTAGAATGGTAAACAGATCAATTGATAAACATTAGGTACACAGTAGAGTATCGTATCTTAGTAACCAAACTCGATCTGAGGGCTTAGTATGAGTTTGTTTTACTTTCAACTTGACCGAAACGTGAGCGCGGTCAGTGCTCTGATTGGTTCGTTTATTCGCGCCGGCCAATCAGAGCACAGATCGCGCTCTCGTTTTGATCTCGTTAAACGTAGGGGTACTGAGAGTGATTTTTTACGTAATTTTTCAGTTTCTGATAAAAAGAGAAGATGGATCGAGAGATTTTGGATAAAGGTAGGTTATTAATGTCTGCCATTACCTCTATCACAGTAAGAGTATCACTAATATGTATCCTGGTGCATTGTAATGTAGGTTTATTCCACTGAAAACTTGATAAACTATAGTTTTACATCGTCTCTTGACTGTGAATCAATTTCTTTAATAACTTTATCATTTTATAATTAAGTGGAAAATCTACGTATTAATAAACCTAAATTTCCTTTGTCTTTATGGACACTTTCAACGTAAATGACAATTTATTTAAAATCACTTAAATATTTAGATCAACGAGTATGTCATTGTGAAATATAACAGGAAAAGAAAACCTCTACAATGATAAGTCGCTATAAATATTTAGTTACATATTTAAAAGAAAATCAAATGTATAGAAACCTAATGGTGGTAAAAAAGGTTTTTAAGACCTTAAGTTATAATAGCATAACATAATACAAAAATTAAATATGCTTGAGCATATCCAATGATTGTGTGATGTTAAATAAATTACAGCTGTTTTTTATTATACATAGGTAAAGATTTCAATTATTACGGTAATTACTATTTAAGTAGGTACTTACAAAATGCTCTATCTAAATCTAATCCTATACTCGTTGAATACATTATCAATTCCCCATGAGAAGCCAGATATGTACCGACTTAAGATTTGTTTCTTACTTATTTTCGGGTATGGTTTGGTAGATTTGTATGTTTGAAATTGTATTATGCCAGGAATTTTATACCTTTTTTTTACCCACAAAGTTAGAATTCATAATTTTTCAGGTTCTTTAAACTTAAAGGATTCGATACAAATATTTTGTACTACTGGTAAAACTTAACGGATACTTAAAGTGAATAAGGGGTTTTTTATGTGCATGGACATTGTAAGTGAAGGTTAATATATTTTATCAATTCTGTAACAAACTAGTGTTGTTAATTTATTTCATTTTATGTTATATTAATTTGCAGATAAATAACCCGAACCACCGACAACATATCTAACAACTCATGGCAATTAACAACGCATATACCTACAAAATATTTACAAAAATATTTCCGAAATGAGTTTCTTGTCTATAAGGCGATGTGGTTTCGGCCTGGACTGCTTCTTCCGACGGTACAGCCGTGCATTGAGTCGGTAGAGAGCTGGTGACAATGCGCATCGCACGTTGAACCACCAGTCGCAGGACGCTACTCCCTGAGAGAACACCGTGCCGTTGGGGCAGAGGAACGACGCCTGACGACCATCGATGTCACAGTAGTGCCACGCTGGAAAATGTAAGATAGTTTGTTAGCTTTGCAGTTTTAGTGAAGGTAAAGAATTTTGATGGTAATCAGTACTCTTAGAACAAGATACTTCATTAGCTTTGCAGTTTTAGTGAAGAATTGAAATAGTAATCCACCCTTAGTACGAGTTTGGTTTACGATTAAATTAATCGAAACGAGAGTGAGTTCGGCGCTGTGATTGGCCGGCTTGAATTAACCAACCAATCAGAACACCGAACGCGCTCTCGTTTCGATTACTCAAAACGTATGTAAAGCAAAGTCGTACTAAGGATACAGTTTTGATGGGAGGAAAGCCTTTCCTTAGGTAATTTTTCTTTAGGATTAAATAAAAAAGAGTGATGAACAAAATGGTTGGTGAAATAAATTATTACTTATAGGGTAAAATCAGAAGCTTTTATACAAGTCTGATATAATTAAGCAAATAATTTGATGTCATTCCCGCAACAACAATGTTATGCTTAGTGCTATTCAGAATATCAAACTCATAAAACCTAATAACACACTATCGAAATCGGGCATCGGACCCTCACACACTTGCGACTAGAAATAATGAAACCAATTCAAAGTTACGAGTTAATAAATAGTCTCTAATTAGTTACCCGTCACTCTATACTCGAAACTACTGCGAAACAGCTACTAATTCTATTGCCGAGCAATTTACACACAAACGTAACTAAAGGTAAATATTTCAAAGAAAAGGTTAAAGAATCTACTTGGCCTACAAATAGGGCGAACTACCTGATCGATACAACTGTTAACATTGAGTAATGTCACATACTCGTGTTGCAAAATGTTCCTCGTACGAGTAGACAAACAAGCTTCAATAAATCTCTTGAACTTATTGAAATGCTCTTTCATCTATCATCGATCATAAATGTGTTTTGCGTAACAATATTTTGTACTTATTACCTTTTCTATAAATGATGATGTCAAAATGTGACCGTAAACATTTTGTGTTTTAGAGTTTCCTTATGTTTGTTTTACCATTAATGTTTTATTTTATTGCTTTACGTTACGTCATAGAACCTTCTGCTATGTACACTTCGTACTATTAAATCCAAACTCTTTTGTGGTTCCGATATGAAGTTTGTAGACGACTCCTCACGAGAATATTCGGACAGAGATATATCTACAGTACTACATTAAAGTACTACAAATCTAAAGTACTACAGTATAGTATGCAGTAATAACTATAGGACACTACCTGCTTACCTACTACAGTTACAAATAAGCGTTCAAAATTCAATAAAATAACAAGAATCTTAAAAGGCTATTTATTGTACCAATTAGCACAGTTTCGTATTGATCTATAATGAACAGTTGCTTCATCTACAGAAATATGGAATCGAGTGTTTAATTAACTCAATATTATGCTAATTCGTTTAAGAAGGCTTGTTCACGTTGTTGTTAATTATATTAAAACTGTTGTGGGAACAAAGTTTATATTGAAACCAATAAAACCTACTTTGAATATTTAAGTAGTGGCTCTTCAAATCTAATTTCGATGACCAGGAAGTTATTCTTATTTTTTGTTCTAACACATCATCAATTAACGTCCATAGGATCTTAAATAAATCATGTTAATTATTAAATAAAATATTACAAGATGGAGCCGAGTCCATCAATTTGTATTAAGTGGGGATTTTTTAAATGTAGTCCTCACGATTTAGCCTAACATATCGAGAGCAGGTTCCGGGTTACTCTAAGCCATAATTTATCTGACCTCATAGTTATAAGGTCAGTGAAGTAAATCATTATAGCACGGCCAAGGTTGGACAAAATCGCAAAACCATTGTTCGAACAAAAGAACTACGGCGATGAACACCCACGTCCTAATTAATATCATTTGTCTATTTTTTATTTGTTGATATATTATATTGAAGATATAAAGAATTCGAATCAAACTCCACCCACATCTATTTTAAGATTAATATCTTGTATTTCAAAAAACGAAGGTGTACATCAATTCACAATAGAATGCCATCAGCCTAATCAAAAGTTTTGTGAACGTATGACAAATTATAATTGAAAGTGCTTTAGGCATATTGTTAGAAAAATATGTAAATCATAGAGCATGACAGTTGGTGAGAAATATACTCAGGATTGCAACAATAAAAATATTTCTGTATTGTTCATGTCTCTCATCTGTTTGTTTTAATAGTTACCTTGACAGCGTGTCTCCATATCCGCGAAAAAGCCTGGATAAGGCTGGTCATCGCAGTAAAAGTTTGTGTATGGCACCGCACCAAGAACTGGGTAGTCTGTACCTGGTTTCCCTGAAAATACAAAAAAAAATATTATGTGATTATATGTTTATTGAAGTTTCCATACAATTGAATCAAATACATAAAGTGTGTTGGTACATTTTCCGCACACTATTAGCACTTTGTGAACGCGTTGAAGTCTTTTGTATCGGAAAATATTAATGAATACAAATACGACGTCATTGATATGTAATTGTTATTTTAAGACTTGGACACTATTTTTATAAAGTAAACAAGGTTGTTGTTTACAAAAATCTTTCCTTTTCCTCAATAACTAACATTGAAAATGTATAATGGTTCATAAAACATATATAAAATGTAGTTTAACTTGGTTACAACTCGTTTAATGTGAACTGTGCTATACTATATTATGTTGTAGTTAATGGACACGATTTTAGAGGTCAAAGGTATCTAGTTCCCACATAGATCAATGGACACGCCCCTTGAATAACATTGGCACTGCACACCATGTAAATTACTTATACTTAATTATTTTTCAATTTAACAAGTAATTTCAGCTTGTATCTTTTAATGGAATCATAGTTAATATCCTCATTCAACATATTACTATACTCTTGAACACTACCCAGAAAAGAAATGTAAATTATGTTTTTTGACTTCTTATCACGAATATGACAATCTTTCAATGGAGAATTGTATTATCAACAGCACTAAAAGTATTGCAAAACACTGTAATCCATAATTCCAATGGAATCAGGAAGCAATTCCATTGTAAAGAAAATGATTTGAACAATCAACCTAGCCTCCTAGATTCTAAAATTCGTGAGAAAATGATCGTCCCCGTTCAATCACGACTCATGACCGACTCTTGCGCATATTAGGCCGTTCCCGGCAGTTATAGAGATAACGAAAGTTCGCTTGCTGTGACGACTTTCACTTTAAGAGAACACTGCTACGATTCTCGATTGTGCGAAATAGCATCCTATGCTAAATTATTCAGTACGTCGATGGTACCTGCAGAACAAACAGTACCCTTAGTACGAGTTTGCTCTACGTTGAACGAAAACGCGCTCTGATTGGCCGGTGCAAGTGAACCAACCAATCAGAGCGACGAACGCGCTCTCGTTTCGTTCTCATTGAACGTAAAACAAACTCGTACTAAGGGTACTGAACGGTGACATTCCTTTTGTTGTGTCTTATGCAATCTTAGAAGGTACTTGACTTTTTTAAATATTGTAATACTGTCACTGTATTATGATATCAAATGTCTCGTTATTCAAGTTGTTACTAATGCATTTGCTAAATAATGGTACTCAGCTTCAAACCTCGGGTCGGAAAAAATATTGATTTGCGAACGTCATTCTATAATACCACGTGTGAAATTAAATAGGACACCTTTGGTATGCTTCAGGGATACCAATTAATATAAAAGATATGATGTTAATTTACATTGGATTCGAATTTTAATATGACCCGACTCCCTCTTAAAATTACATAAATACCCAACATACGTATAATCCTGCAATTTATACAGAAAAAAAAATTTATTCACAGAGATAGGAGGATATCATAAAATAGTTTATGATATAATTGAATAGATTACGCCGTTTACGTGGTTAATGAGGAAAGATAGTCCGCTACTAAGATAGTACACTCACCTTTGACCACCATTAATTTATATAGAACACAGGCATTTAAACCGCAAACCTTATGCAATTGTGGAATATAGGTTTCCTTTTGAAATATTATCTAAGTAATAATGAATTCATATAAACGGTATATGTTACATAGTGTTTATATAAAGACTTGGTAGACGTTTTACACCAGATATGTAATAAGAAAATAAACCCTTTTAACATAGCTAAATGCATGTTAAATTGAGCTGTTATTTATCTGTCTTATAAAACGTTTCATGTTTTGACGCGAACGCTTTTATAATTAGAAATAATATTATATACTTGTATAAAACGTATCACCACACCCATTTATTTCACGTTTTATTTCACAGTAATATAAATTGTTATATAATTATATACGTCACTTATAAATGAGTACTTCTTTAATATATATCGCATATTACGAGTATACAGACATACAGAGTTTCTCATTTATGTAGAGCTTCATCTCTGTGATATATTTGGTTGGTATAATAACTTTGAATTGAACCTTAATTACAAATATATAAAGCCTATAATAATAGGTAGTGGCGCCAAGTAATAGGCGTAAAAACGATGAAATAGGGCAAGTGACCCGGTTGTGGCCACCGACCCCTTTGTGGCCATTTGGACCTTCAAATATTTATAACTAAGGCATGGACAAATAAATTACTCTGTGATGTACAGTATTTAAAATATTGAATATTGGAGACACTGATACCGTTGGCAGCTTTGATGTGTCAAACTTCACTTCGATACAACAAGTCATTCTTTTTAGTTGAGGGTGAAATTGTTAAGATCTTAACAAAAAGGCTAAGGCGAGCGGGTGAGGATTTGGTTTTTATTTTTTAAATCTTTGCTTATTGTTTGGATGTTTATGTTAATACTACATGAAGAATATATTGTCTAAGTGAAACTAAAGTTATTTTGTCGCCATATGTTTCTGAAGTGCGGTTTTTAGACGGTGGCCACTAATGGAGACAAAATTATGAATTTCTCCATCTTTGGCCACATGGCTGGCCAAAACTAATGTACATAGACACCCGACTTCTTCCCCTTTATTTTATCGTGGCTTGTTTTCCTTGGCTTTACATATCAACAAATACATATTTTTCATTTTCAGAGTTGCAATAAATTGCCTTCACACAAAGGGGAGGTCAGTTTACTTTGCAGCTTTTACCAACGTCATATAAATGTTGATCTCTTTATTTGTAAGTTAAATTCAAGTGAAGTAATAATATTTCATATTTTCCAAACTAAATAAAAACCATTGTTTGTAAAATGTCCAATTTAATTAATAAATTTTGATTACTTTTATTGTATTTTTTGATGGCCAGAACTGGCACACGACCGTGGCCACAAATGGCACGAATCTGGCCAAAAATGGCACAAACTCCTTTTTTTTTTCTTATACAGTTATTTTTCTTTCGGACGTTCTTTAAAAAAGGTTTTCTTAGGCAAGGTTAATACATGTTAAATGACTTTTTACAAGAAATATGTTCGTGATAACAAAAACTATAAGTTAAGAAAGCCTCAAAGTCGACAAAATTCTTAAAGTGGCCACAACCGGGTCACTTACGATACTATAATAAATCTTTCATCGTTTATCATTAGAAGTTCTTATTAGTACTATCAACTCGTAATAAGTAGTAATATACGTAGAAACAGCATTTACTGATCAGGTAAAACGTATAATGACGGAAATGTCCTATTTGAACGGAGTTATGAAATGCGGTTTTAAAACTAACATGCAACGTTAATTTAATATAATATGCTGGTTCCTTTTAATCTATTAGGCCCTTCTATAGAATACCTACACCTTGCTTTACTGACAGACAGACTGTACAATTCAATTTGACGTTTCAAAAGTGCCTAATTTAAAATTAATTAAAATAAATGCTTTGAGTTGCATAGTTCTCACACTTTATTTTTCGTTGTCAAAGTAGGCTTTAAAAGACCTTATCTAATTTACTTTAAACCTTACCTTATCTAATATCTATCTTTTTTTTAATAAAAATATAACTTCATAATTTTATTGCCTAAGAGGGAAAGTCGATAAGAAGAAAGAGTACCTACACCAATGCAGGTGTAATAAACATAAAACTTGCTGTTGAACATCTCGCTACGAATTGATTTTACAAGAAGTCTGCTTCGGTTGACGCAACTCCTGAACTGTTACGTAAGTCTAGGAACTGTAAGTATTGTAAATACTAGCCGCAGCCGGCGAGTCATCTTAAAAGGTCGAAGTGCAAACCAGAATCTCGTTCTGACCAACACGATAAATATAAGACCAAATAATAATATATTATTAAATCGTTATTATTTTAGTGGAAAAAGCAAATTACTTATATTTTTTAGTTCGGTAAAATGTCAAATGATCTTGTTCTTGTTTTTCCATTGGTTTCTATGTGGGCAGGTATTCTATTATAGGCATATTGACACTATACAAAAAATGAGACAAGGTCATCGACTGGTTTTATTATATTCCTAAATATTACATAATTCTACACAAATTGAAAAAATGTTAACACAACGCTTCTCTTTTATATACAGTGATGAATTTCTCTTTCTTATTTCTATCTTTATAATTATTTTGAACTAATTATTAATCTAAACTAACAAATATTATTATTCTACACAAATATTTTTATCCAAAACTTGATAAATTATTTTTTAATAAAGGCAAGTAAGATCATTTTTAAACTGATAGGCTTCGAGGTTACTTCCTTCATACACAGTACCTATATATAATTAATATACCTATCAGTTTTATTTACCTTGCAATTTAAAAAAGTAAATTAAAAGTAGGGCACTCGACTAAGTCCTTGACAATAAATAATAATCCGTGTCCGAATTTTGACGTTTCAATCAATCAACGCAGCCTATAACCACGCACTGATGCACATAGACTACACTCGAACATAAATTGGATAGAACTTTAATAATACTTACTGCCGCACTCAGAGACATTTAATGATTACTTAAACAATTGCTAAGGACCGGGTAAGTAAGTGGTAAGGTAAGTAACGATTAAATAACTCTGAATACGGAGGTAAGTACCTAATAGATTAATGACAGATTACAGATTAGTACAAAAAGATTAGAAAAAAAAAATATTTAAAAAAAGAAACAATGTCTTGCATTCTATTGTTGTTTAAATTACACCAGCAAATTAATAAATCATTATGGCGTCACCGTTCATATTTCGAATATCCTTTTCGTCATCCTATCTCTATAAATGTTTCTTTGTAAAGATGCAGTGTTGTGAAATACCGACCTAATGTAGCCATACGCATAACTACACGTTCAGCGTTCAGTCTTCTAATGAAATTATTAAGTCATTGATTAGATCAGACAATTAATTATTCTGCCAGCGAACATGAAACTTGCATAGACGTAGAGTGTAGTCAGTGTAGACACATACCAACAATTTAGTACGAAATGCATCGAATAATGCTTTAACGATTTAATTTCTGATATACTGATTGCAATATAAGAATGAAATACTGCAGACATCATATTGCAATCTCTTGCAAATATGTAGCTGTTAAACTAGATAAGATTCAATATTTTAATCCAAATTGGTTATGGAATTTTTGTATGTATTTCACTCCAAGGTCCTTATTTAAACAGTGAGCTAATCGTCTTTATACCACCTTACTAAATCACCCGTTCTCCTTTCTTAGATGTCATGGTGATATTGGATTGGATGGGATCTTGCTTACGAATAAACAATGTAGGTAATGCATGCAAAAAGATTTTACTAAACCGATAGCTGGCTTCGCGAGAAATTGGTGCGAACGAATAAAACGAAACACACCTTAATATTTAACAGGTCAGATATTTATCTTGATGTAAAATATTAAGTACGTCGCTTTACTTATCTAAATATGACCATCACATATTGCAAAGTTACATTCGCATTTTAGAACATGCTAAACCGACGCATCAATCTTCATGCAACCTACGAGCGTCTGCTACCTCAGATGCAACCAGTTAACCTTCAATGTTATGAGAAAATAAAAGATGTTCTAATATTACGTGACCAAACAAGAATTTACGGAGCGTCGCTAAAGACCATCCGGCATTACAAACGTACCTATGACTATAGTAGGCACCACTCTAGCGTTCGTTAAATGTTTTAATATCTATCTCGTAACGTGGTTGCATTATGTTTTGTGATCGTGATGATAAATTACTGACATCTGACGTAATGGACCAGTGGACGGTTACTGGCAGACCCATGTATAGAGTGCAGTTAACCGAAGACGTAATGGATCTCGTGGTAAAAACTCGTCTCTAACTAAATGGGAACTCGTCCAATGAGGGCTCCGTGCTTAGCAGTGAAAATAAGAACTTTAGTAGATGTTATTGGAAAAAAAAATCTCTAATATTTTGTTTAATACCACTTTCAAATGCAGTAGACTCTTGAATTATAATTTCCTTATTAACTGCATACAATAAAACAAGCTTTAAGAATCATAAAATATTTACATCTTTACCGTTATTTAATCGAGAATAATACTTACATTTATTCTTAAAATGTATAAACACAACAAATACCAGATCGAATGACCTATTGCGGTCACAAGGCTATATTATCAAAATAAACCGCAGAGTAGGTACACTCTTAGACTTCCTTTTATCAGTTATGTAACGTTGGTGTTAAACAAGTCATTCATGGATATTTTGAGGAAACAATATTATAGAGTTAAGGCCCCAATGGACACGTAATCGAAGTGCGAAATGAAGTGACCCTACCGAACTTACTAAAGACGAGGACAGGTTGAAACAAGGTCACCGCCGTTTACATAATATTCGGCTTGTACCACGACGACAGTTTTGGTTTCGCTTAACATTGACAGTGAAAATCGAACTGTATAATAAGCTGTTTATTGCAGTTTCACATTAATTGTAACTATAGTTGGTGTTACTAAGCAATTAGGTAATTTGATTGTAAGTAAAATTTCATAACTAAAAGTTTTATGACGATCAGTAAACGCGTGTCCATTAATATTCATGTTTACATTAGACAAATTCAAAGAGTACTCAGTAGTCGCGCTTTACGACCACAAACAGACAACACAGGCTTGTGTAGACATTATATAATACTCGTACATAATAATACGCATTACAATTAAACTTATGTACGTTATTTTATAACAATTATTTTGCGTGCACGCCTACTTAAATGTGAACTATGAGAGCGCAACGCAACACTCGTATTAAAAGGCGTACAGAGAGTTAGTGCTTGTTAGAATTATTCGTTCTAATACATTGGCATTTAAATCAACGACAAACAATTCTTCTATGCTTATGTGCTAAACAATATTCGTATTTATTGTACATCTTTAAAGCCGAAACCGGCTTAACAAGATCTACATGGAATTATTTTTAGAAGTATATTTAGAAATGATTGGATTAAAGAAAAATAATAAAAAGACACCTTGAACTAGCTTTGAAATTAATTTTCTAGGTCAATTAAAGTCGGTGTATATAGAATCTCAATTTATAAGGTGCAATTTTCAAGCCTCTCTTAGAATTCACGTGTACCAATTTTCACTGGTATTGTCGTGGAGTTTTTTTTTTAGTCTTTACATCAGATAAATCATCTACAGAAACAATTGAAGTAGGTTCCTACATCCTTCTCCAACCTGCTAAGGCTCTTGTGCAACCTGCTAAGGTTAATATTTATCTTCAAGCAAATAAAAATCTTTAATCAAAAATATTATTCCAACAAATCTATGTCAGAATAACAACCCATTGCACAAACACGGTGTGCCCGTGTTTGTCATTATGTTTAATGAGATCGACTAAACTGTCAGGAGCATTACAAGGCTCGGCCAGTGCGTTAGTGGTAAGCGTTATCTTTATCATTAATAATAGCTACATATGACTATATGACCCACGCATGGCGCAACGCAGTTATAGCACTATGTCGCAAGCTCGACGCGGTGACGGCGGCGTTAAGTAGACAAACCAACTTATTCAAATGCTGTTGCATTCTATAATTATTCTATTCGCGGTCCAAAAATACTCAAATTGAAGGCCAGTAACAAAAGAGTTTAAGCTACTATAGGTATAAAATACATTAAGAAACGTAAACGAAGGCATTATTAATTCTAATGGATTTTTAACTGAGTTTAACCTCATTCGAAACGCCCAAGTCGTTTTAAATATTACTCTTATTACAAGTTAAGTAATGATTACGATAATATTTGAATTAAAACAATTTCGCTGAATGTATTGCGATAATCGTACGCGCAGGTTGTACGGGTCAAACACGTCTCGTGTGTAAATATGAATTTAATCGGCGTGTGATCTTGCAGCCCATTGTTCGCCCACATGATCGGGCAACGCCTCGCCAATTATACATCAATACTTCGAGTATTGTTTTAGTCAGTCAAAAAGTTCTTGATCGTAGGAAATAATTACTCACAATTGTCATTGTAAATACGAACCACGACTATACAAAGCAACCTTGGAAAATAGAGCTCGAATTATTTCGAAATCATAAAATTGGTTATTATTTTTCTACACAAATTATTTCCATAATAACTTTTTTTTCAGATGTATGGACAAAATCGCTACAAACAAAACTACTTATATGTTCCTTAAAAATTCACTTAACGTATGTTGTCTAGCTGGATCAAAACCAGTTGCTGATTCATTTAATCCTATTTATAAAATCGCGGGCGTGGATCCAAATAAAACCAAGACGGGTCTATAATTTACGAGATACCATCATATATGTCTGGAATATTCATCGCAGTTGAAGGTTAAAGCCATTTAGTAAAAATAGCAAATCAAAATAAAAAAGAAAACAAACTTTGAATTATTAATTTGGGTACCAATTTCAAAAAAGTAGAGCCACTTATGTTATGTATGTTATGTAGTTGATCAAGTCTCCTTTGAACTTATTTTAATATATTTAGGTTTCATAATTATGAGTAGGAGACATCCCAAACTGATCACACTATTTGCGCCAAGTGACAATCGAAGACATAGCTCCCGATCGCTCAACTACACGCGTCAACCACATAACCAAAAACATTGAAATAATAAATTAGCATGACATATGAATATATAATTAATTTTTACAAGCCTGTTTACGTGTTCATGTCAAAAATACTTTATTAATATGATTGATATTTTTATCATACGATTGAATGATCGGGCCTAAGTTGAAACGACGTGTTGATGGATGTATAACAGATTAGTGTTGTGCACACACATGACTGCCTTCATGTCGACCTCAGGCCACGTACAGAATGTCAGGGCGATTTGCTCAAACGGCCACAATCTAAGTAATCGGAGCTCTCTTCATGGCAATCAGCGAATTCTAATCAATTACACACATCTTATTGCAGATGGATTATGTAAACAAACATCTAATTGTTTATAATAATATCTTGAGATTTAACAGTTTTACTAAAGTTTTGTTAAGTTTCTTCAATAGGTGCTCATCAGTTTCTGGAGAAAATGCTTTCAATTTATCACGTGGAATTCAGACAACTACATCAACAATGGTAACATCAATATGATTGTTCAAAGAAAAAAAATTGGGTAAGTTTCTTTGATCTCTCTCGCTTTACTATAATAATCAGCTTCGGTTATAACTAATACCTGTAATTTTAAACAACTCTTATACCTAAAGAAGTTTATGAAGTTAAATAATTTAATTCCTAACATTGCATTCATGTCAATGGTATCGAAGTCAATCAAGCCTAACCACTCAATTAAAGCCAGTGAAACTATCCAGGCTTGAAACGTGAAACAAAGGCTTAAAACATCGTTTACACGACTATATTAGTGCATACTTACTATGTAAAGATATGACTATGTATGGACGTATGAAACTGGGTTGCAAGCAAGGAAAAAAACGATTTCAACACAAACTTATTAAGTTAATCTCTATATACATCTCTAAACGACTTGAGCGTGACGTTTATACGGATAAAAATATAAAATTAATGTAAATTGATTCCAATTTTCTATTTAATTTAATGGTTTATTTTTTAAGATTGTGAAATAAAATATTATTTATTTTTGATGTGGTTATATTAAAGAAAAAAATGGCTGATTTTTCTTTTCTATATTTTTCATTTTCCCATCTACATTCGTTATTCGTACTGTCTAGCACTTTTATCCCTGAAAAGGGAGGCAAAGGTGCAATTAATGGCTCATAATGCCACATAAAAAACGTAACTACTTTCCACTATTCTTAATACAATCAAAATACATCAAAAATTACCCGAGGAATGTATGTATTTGTCAATCAATGAATGAAAGACTGATTGACTAATAGCGATGCACGCGAATGCAAACTGCGCGTAAATCAATCATATCTACTTAGGTGGTATATGTATGTATGTAGTATATGTATGTTTAGGCATGCTTAAAAACGATCGCAAAGTAAGTACCTAGAAATATGCGTTTAATTTAATAAGCTGGTCCCTTATTAAAATAAGAAACTACTTAAAAAGCTTGTAAAATTTTACGTCTCTACATTCATGGTATTTTACGACCAGAGATGTGCTATGTAGCTATGCCACAAAGATGTAATGACTAAGCAGTTAACCTATGTGACCTTTTCCACTGATACTAAGCTGTGTAGCTGTGCGAGGAAGATGCGAAGCTCAAGTTTTCGATTTTCTAGCCCGAAAATTTTCTATAATTGATAAAGGTTCACAAAAACTAATAAAACAACATTTTAACGATTCATTTCCATTCTAGGAAGCATGACACATCGCCCGGTTTTTCCGACAGAATATTAGAAGGGCACAAAATTAATCTACTTATTGTAGGTATTAATATTTCCGGTTGTACCTGAATTGTCCATGGATAAGTAATTAAGACTATGGTCATATTTATGTTGTCTATATAAAAGGCATTTTAATATACCTAATGAACATAAAAACTTATAAGTTCACTTCATGTTTGTGCGTGCATAACTAAGATTTTCATATACATACATTATTTTAAAAACAAATTGCATTTCGTACTACTTTTAATATAATCCACCCAGAAGCCTTTCAAGAAAATTCAGAAAAACAACCGAAACCGCAAGTATGAGTACCTAAAACACTTGGAGGTGAGTAGGTACTTATTACATAAGTTAAAATTCATATAGACAAGACACGTGTAAGACACGAACATACACACCCGAAGTACATCATAATCACACAATAATGGATCATAAATGGAATCGTTGAATCTAAAACGAAGTATTTCCTACGATTTCAAGACAGAGATGCGTACGATAAACCTTTCTAATTACTGTTATTGAATTGCAAGCTTTCATCGTTCCTACATACGGATGCTAATGAATTACGCAACTGCCCGATTTACTCTGGGTGCGTTGCCCAAAGCCGTGCGTTATGAATACGACCTCGTTCGTACTCTAGTACCTCTGTTTGTGAATGACAGTATAGTTAAGCGCTAAGACAACGCAAGAGTAAGTCAAAATCTTGATAGAACAAGGCTGCTCGACGCACGTCTTAGAATAAACGCAAGGCCTTCAAAATACAATCCCTATTCAACTTAATACAGTTTAGATCGCTTCACTCTTACTAGGTTAGTAACGTCTTTCTAACAATCAATATGTTGGATTAGACACCAATTAACTTATAATTAGAATGTGCCTAATTATAATTTATTGTTGTTAATTATTCAATAAATCATACAAACGTCCACCGATTAGTAAGCGGACAATTGTTATGAAGTAAGTATGCATATTTCATAGCAACGGCACGAGCACCTAATTACGTATTGAGGTAAGCACACGCTGCCACCACGCTGGGTGCCGCAATACAAGGAGTTACTAGGATAGGTTATATTGCTTAGGTATATAGTATAGCTCATTTTTAATGAATTTATAAAGTACTAGCGACCCGCCCCAGCTTCGCATGGGTGCAATGGTGATTATGCATGTATTATACATATAAAACTTCCTCTTGAATCACTCTATCTATTAAAAAAACGCATCAAAATCCGTTGCGTAGTTTTAAAGATTTAAGCATACAAAGGGACATAGGGACAGAAAATGCGACTTTGTTTTATACTAGGTAGTGATTTACGAATATAAATGTAGTAGTAATATTTTTTAATTGTTTGAAGCAAAATTTAACATAATGCTTCGATCATTACCTACTTTTACACAAAGAGGAACGTTAAAAGATCGCAAAAATCCGCAACTGATTTTATGATCATAGTAGCAAAGATAATTGCCCATTCATCTACCTGCGTGCTGGTCTAGTCTTAAAACTTTTTATTATACATCGTGACAGCTAAATACTTGAACTTTTAAAAATTAGATAAAATAATAATTATCTTTTATCTTCAAACAATTAATAAAACGTTTCAAGATCCGCGAACATGTCAATAAACTTTACAAATGTCGAGGACAAAAATCCGTCTACTTTAATAACGTATTTGGGTGTTTATAATAATGTATAATATGATAGGTAACATATTTTTCTTTGTATTATACTTATTGTAATAAATAAATGACCGAGTTCATAAGTACAGTATCAATAGGTTAAGTTTACTCGTGCCTATAAGAGATACCCACCTATATCCGTGAGTCGAGGTTTTCGCTATTCGACAAACATTAGGCAAGTACATCACATTACATATAAGTACATTCAGAATCTTTATTACGAGTATAAGTTTGGTTTTTTTAGTAGTGGGTCCGTTTTTAAACTAATATGGCTAAGTGTAGCTACTTTACTTTTTCGTATTCGGGATATTTTTAAGCAGCTTTTTCTTTGATTTTGGCGGGGAAATTATATAGATAGGTACTATTATTTGTACCTTACACAAAAGAGTAAACATCCTTTATTTCAGACCCAATAGTAGTCCATACGTACAATAGATATATGGATATCTATTGTTTGAAGCAAAATTTAAGCCAATGCTTCGATCATTACCTACCTTTACACAAAGAGGAACAATAAAAGATCGAAAAAATCCGCAACTGATTTTATGATCATAGTAGCAAAGATAATTGCCCATTCATCTACCTGCGTGCTAGTCTAGTCTTTAAACTTTTTATTAAACATCGTGACAGCTAAATACTTGAACTTTTAAAAATTAGATAAAATAATAATTATCTTTTATCTTCAAACAATTAATAAAACGTTTCAAGATCCGCGAACATGTCAATAAACTTTACAAATGTCGAGGACAAAAATCCGTCTACTTAAATGTTTGAAATACGAGTATGTATAATATAATAGGAAACATCTTTTTCTTTGTATTGTATTGTATTGTAATAAATAAATGACCGCATTTACAAGTACGTTATCCATAGGTTAAGTATACTCGTGCCTATAAGAGATACCCACCACATACCCACCTATATCCGTGAGTCGAGGTTTTCGCTATTCGACAAACATTAGGCAAGTACATCTTCATTCAGGACCTTTATTACGAGTTATAGTTAGGTTATTTTAGAAGGTAAAATATGACTAAGTTGGTAGCTAATTTACTTATTAGGTAGCTTTTTTCTTTGATTTTGACAGGGAAAATATTATATACTTTACGCACAAGAGTAGACATAAAAAATCTTTATTTCAGACCCATTAGTACCCATACGTACAATAGATATATCGGTACGTTAAGTATATTGGGTATTATAATGGAAGTCCGAAGTACGCATAACTTTGACAAAGCAAAAACGTAAGGTCCTTGGTAAAATATTTAGGTAAGTACAGTAGATGTTGTGGTAGATGCGTCAGTCTATATTTACGGTGTATATTAGTATAAGCTCATGGTTTGTGGTAATTTCGGTTTTGGTTGATGAGACGCCTTAACGCAAAAACGTTAATGACGTTTTGTAAATAGGTAATTTATGAACAGAAATTCAAATAGATACATAATATTTGAACATAGCTAGTTATAGTCAAATACGAAAATGACATTGTCCATTTATCATGATGAATATTAACAAGTTTTTGTATCAGCTAAATCCTAGTAGGTATATCCTAGGCCCAATAAAGTTCTTAGTCAAAATACGTAGTGTAAAAAAGTTCAGGTGTAAATATAGCTGAAATATTTTATTCGTGTGAGAAAAAATAATCTCTAAAACACATATGTATGTCTAGGTAAGTACCTAGACAATTATAAAAAATAAACAATTAAGAATAAAAAATATCAAACATTCGCATTATCATCTTGGTATTGTGATAGTGAAAGGTCATAAACAGACAACAGTTTGAATAGACAATGAAAATTATTTTTAACTTACCGGGTATAGCCATTCCCAGTTCAAGATATTCCTTCACAGAGGGGCTAAGGAAGGCTGGTGGGGCAGGAGCTGCGCCCTGTTCTGGGTCAGGGGCATCCAAAGCCTGTGCTGGTTCACGAGCCACCGCACTACTATCTGCACGGACTCGCTTCACCCGACTTCCATCTTCTGACCCTCCTGAAAAATACATAAAGACTCGACAAAATGTCAAAACAGTTAAAGACACTTGTCTTACAATAAGTGCTTGCTTAACAAATTAAAACAACGTAACAATATTAGGTGGGTAACTCAAAATAGTTAGTGGAAAATCGAAATAAGAACCTCGTAGTAAGAACTCCGGTACTCTGGACATACAGCATTGATAAATAAGAATGAGTCAACTGAAAATACATGTTCAAAGGGCTTTAAGCTCGTCTCGTCGGGAGATTTAAATACTAAATCAATTTTAAGGGCTATCGTGAGTCTTTCAAGACAGTAGTATCCTTTTTTGTATGTGAAATCTATGTAAGTAGCACCAATGTGCAAGTATGGAATTTAATTTTATTTAGATATATAAGACTTTATAGACAGTTAGAAGACAAACACTGATATTTATAACATTTTTGGCAATAGTTATCTTTGTTTCTAGATACTTTTAATCTATGTTTAGAATATGTACCTATTTAACCACCGTGAAGCAACTCTACATTAAGAGTAAACGGTTCAACACTCAAATTAAAACGGTAGACTTAAAGGTAAAAAGACCAAAAAGAAGTTTAAACTTACCGGTTATCACAAGTATCGACAGAAGCACTGAAGAAAATAAACCAAAAACCTTCTTCGCATACATCTTGAATACAAAAACAAATTGTTACAAACAAATTAAATCACCAAAACATATGTAAACGCATGTTTTAACTTAACGGTGTCACAATCGAAAAAAACTTCAGTCGGCATTGAAGTAGAATGAAGGTCTCAGAAAAGGATTGACGAATTTCGAAATATTGCTTATTGCTATTGTGGTTGATTAATAACGCGCCGGACGCGAGTTTTGTGGACGGGATTATTTTTCTTGCATAGCGGTACGGTCCGAACGTGCGCTTTCGAAGGCAGCCGAGCGCACAATGTTCATGCAACGCACATCGCTTGAAGATTCTATTCTAAGAGCTAAGCTGACCTCTAAACTTCTTCGACGACTGTATCACGACTCCATGGGAATATTGTAAACCGAAATGTAGTCCTTGCAAATTTTATACTATCGTTAGATAGCTTCACGCATAATTTCCTCCTAGGGTTATGCAGAAATTAACGCTTGAGCAATACCTATGTGCATACATTGCAGGCTTTAATGAACGGGCTTATTCACAATTAGTCACAAAAGTTACGGATGACCTGATTGTTAGTATTATGCAACGAAAACTATTTACAACTTAAATCTATATCCACATATCTACATATTATGTAGGTACCTATCTACCTATAGAAGTAAAAAATACATCAACACCAATATTCGATCTTGTAAAAAATCGGCCCAATTATTTCCTGACCGCACTAAACCACCAGAGCTTAGCCCTCGATTTTATTCTTAAAAAAAAATCGATCCTGCATCCATAAGACGTATATGATCAATAGCGATAAAATGTAGATAATATTGTTAGGTAAGTACTCGGATGCATACTGAATAGCACTCGATGATAATGAGGTTACGCTTTTTACCGATTTCATTTTTGATTACCTTCTTATAAAAATAGCTCCGGTGGAAAACCGCCCTATAGCTGGCGGAGATTCGCAAGGATTACCAGGCTCCGGTTCGAAGCAGGACTTTTATCACCCCGTTCTAACGAGTTAGAGTAACGGTGGTTTTAGTCAGGAAGAATCTGAATGCAATTCATGCTCACTTCAACCGATCTAGTTTCAATCACTTAATAAAATTAGTAAGAATATAATAAGTAGGTCCAATATATCCAAAACTGCAGACTGTAAGTAGAGCTGATAATCAGGGCACAAGGCGCCATTGCATGATCTGCGGTTGGTCTGCGGCGGCAAATAAAATTTGAAAAGAGAATAGAATAGAAAAAGAAAGAAATATCAAGGCATTTTTTTTTTTTAGAACACCCAACGGTAACCGAGCAGACGTATCAACTGATAGTAAGCAATTGCCGCCGCTCATGGACACTTGAAACACCTGAGGCGTTACAAGTGGCCGGCCTTTTGAGGGTTAGGAATTTAAGGGTTGTTGGGGAATCCGAGATTGGGAAGATTGGGAAGGGGGGAATCGGGCCTCCGGTAACCTCACTCACACAACGCAAGCGTTGTTTCACGGCGGTTTTCGGTTCGGTCGAGCCGGCCTATTCGTGCCGAAGCATGGCTCTCCCACACTTCCATACACACACACTACAAACTTCCTAAGTCAAAGGAATTAAGACTTGACCCAATATCCTGCACTCACAAGACTATCAAAATTTTCGATGTGATGTTAGGGTTGAGGCTGACTGACCTAAAACAACTTGAGATCAAAAAATGGCAATAAGGTTGCTTCAAGCTAGCTCGCGAAATTAAAATTTTCTTTCTTGATTTGCTTCTTGAAATCATGCGTTGACGATTTTAACAAATAAGTGCCTAATATTACACACACATACATGTCCGCAAATAGCTATAATATGTTTTATCATTATACTAACTGATATCGATCTGTAAATTATGCCAAAAACTTAAGAAAAATTATATTCCGCATGCTAGTGCATATGAAATGTAACCTTTGGAGCTTCCAACCTAACACATTTTTAGGTCAAGTTAATAACGATCAATGTTGTAAAAAATCTTCAGATTTAAAATTACACACATGACACACTTGTTATTTAATTTTGTTGTATTATAATGAAACTTGGCAAGATAAAAAGACTTTGTGCCATGAACTACGTAAAAAAAATTATATTGGTCTATGGTATCATAAATTTTGTTTGTGGTTTTGTTTTTCTTTTCATTCTTTCTTGCTCGTAGTGTGTCTACCGGCGTTATATTTTCAAAAAGCGGTATTGTGATTATAACTACAAATACAAAACAATATTAGCCAATGACTGTATTGTGTATCTTGGTAATCTAAACAAAAAATGTCTAAACAGTAATTTATAAATTAGAAACTGTTTCATTCAAGGAATCATGGACGACGACATAAAGAAGTTCTGTCCAAACTGTTCTCAACTTTATAATTTACAACGTTAGTAAACTTTTTAATCACCTTCTCAATTAAACCATACTATCACAATATAAAACATGTCGCTTAGTACACCTTACATATTTTTTATCTCTTCAAAATAAGTCTTACAAGATATAAAATAATGTAACTTTATATCCATTCGTCGCAGTTGATGGCGTTTATAATTAATTTTATTTTTTGCGTTTATTATTTTATTGGCCCGAGCTAAAATAATTACATAAAATAGTGATGCTATTTATAAATTTATTGGCAAGTGATCAATACCTAATAAGTTTCTTCTATTAATGCTCTAAAGTTTCCATCATGATTTTTGCTGACTTTCATATCTACTGCCTATTCATTCCTGATGGATCTTGTTACTATAAATTTACTACTCAACAGTAAATTATCTTGCACTTTGTCATTGTGAATACAAAAAAATATTTTGGATTGGAATGTGGATTTATAAATTTATGAAAGCTCTTGTGTATCTACCTCCATCCATCTTATTTATTTCTGTAGTTCTGTCAATGGAAAATATACATACAAAAAAAATAACATTCAAGATTATGATAAAAATTGACACTTTGTGAGCTAATTAAAACTTTGTTGCTATTCAAGGAAAAAAAATAGTATTAGACTCAGTAGCCATCAAAGAATAATATAATAAATAAATCTAATATACCTAATAATGAAAATGTTCTATTTTCTTAGTAAACCCTTCATCAAGGCCACAAGGAAACTTACCACTATTCCTGCCATGTGGCCACTCAATGTGTGAAAATTGCATTGTAAACATTGCAAAATGCCAGGAGCCTATTGAATGCAAAGTCTGCCTTTGCGATGCAGACGTGAAGATAAATGATATGAATGCATTCCTTCGAGATAAAAATGTTTTGTTCTCAAAGTTTCCCATAAATGTTCAGATGGTGGGTGAGCTAGCTGTGAGTCGGATGAAGGTAACATTTTAAATTTATTACAATAATCTATTTTACTAATGAAAATGTATAACATATCAATGCTTTTCTATAGTTAATCACCACCACCATTTTAAGGAGATTTAAGAAAAAACTAGTTTGTTACTGCATGCAATGGATATTTGTTGCTAAAATTAGACTCTGCAACACTTGATAATTTTTATATTTGAATTCTATCACTTTTACAATGAGTATACAGTGCACTACAATTATTTATTTGTATTTGCTAATGCAATATAGTTTTTATTTGTTTCTTTTTAGGATTCATATTCCCCTCACGAGAAACCCGAAGATGACTTTTTCATTGACTTAAAAGCTTTGTTAAATTCTGCAGCAGAACAAGGTAGTTATGTGACAAATAATAGTTCAATAATTAATGTATAAGCAATTCATCAGTAAATTGTATTGTATTTTTTTTTCTTTCAGGCAATTGTGTCGAATGTGATGTAGCTACATCAAAAATGTGTAAAGAGTGTGTCACCATCTTGTGTGATGCTTGCTTCAATAAAACTCACAAAAACTACATTGTTTTCAAGAACCATGTACTACAAAGTATTGGTATGTTTGTATTAACTTGTTTATAAAAAATTAAACAAAGTGAACATTCATTAATTGTTTGAACTCTTTCTAGAAACAACTATGTTACCCAGTACCTGCAAGCAGCATCTTCAGAAGCCACTTGATTATTATTGCAAGGATTGCAAGAAGTGTTTATGTACAGACTGCATGATACTCGGTGGAGACAAATCTTGCAAGAACCATGAAGTGGTGTCTTTGCAGGAAATTGTAAGTAAATCATTTTTAGGGACATGCTGTTACTATATGAATTAACACTTAATAATTATTCTTTGTTTTTAGAATGAGACCTTCTTGGAAGAATTAGTTGAAATATCTCCTAAAGTTGACGAAACCTACAGAAGACTGACAAAAACAGCTGTTGTAAGTATTCTCATATCAATGAACAGGATATAATTAATGATCTTATTTTTTATACTTAACATGTGGTTTGTATTGTTTTTAGGATATTGGATATTTGCTTTATAACTTTCAAAATGATTCTGGATCAGCAAAAGACCTCACCGTTATTCTGGCCAGTGTGGAACAACACTTCTCAAAGCTTTTCTCTATCATACAAAAACATAAGGAAGAAATCGTAAATATAATATTATACTTAAAATTTTCTGAAAAGAACTCCTTGCAAAGAGCTAAATCTGATATAGCGAATTCTATTAAGAAAGCCAATAATGTGTTAGATTTGATAGCAATTGCAACAGACACCAAAAATATTAAAAAGGTAATTGTGTTTCCTTTTATTAATATTCATAAAAACATAGTTCTGTTCTGTATTCTATTTCATCTTTCACATTTTTAGATTAATTTGCCAGCACTTTTAGAAGAAGCTAAAGAAATTTTGAATGTTCCCTGGTATCTGGACAAGAAAGAATCGGACAAGGAACCTCTCAAGTAAGATATTTACAACTATTATTATTGAAGCCAAAGTATTTATTTAGTAACTTTGTTCACCTAGAACATTGACTAAATAGTTCGTTTCGAATTTCTTCGACAATGTCTGTTGGATCTAGCTATCTTTCAACAAAAAAATAATTAAGATATTAAATTAAACACAGTATTAGTTTGCAAGATGCATGTAACACTCCAAGTGTTGCAAAAAATTTATAAGCCATGGTAACCACTTACCATCAGGTGGGCCGTATGCTTTTTTTGCCACCATTGTGGTATAAAAAAGTATGTAACAATATTAAGCTTATTTTGGTAATTTTATTTCACTTAGCTAATATGTACTTTGTTCCTACAGGGTGACTGTAAATGAAGACTTGTGTACCCTAGTCAGTGACTATCTGCACTTGGAAGGCAATGTGAAGTCTGTGTACAAGATGTATTCCACGGCAGAACTCAGTGACGATGTGGAAATACCACCAGCTCCCGCCAAACCAGTTATGCCACCGGAATTGCCTAAAGGTGTGATTTTTTTTTATCTGAAATAATAAATTTCCTTGAATAAATTTTACAAGAAGAAGTATGGGAGAGCAATGCTTCGGCACTAATGGGCCGGCTTGACCGGAGTAATATCACGGCCTCACAGAAAACCGACGTGAAACAACGCTTGCGTTGTGTTTCGTTGTGTGAGTGAGGTTACTGGAGGCCCAATTTCCCCCTTCCCAATCCACGATTCCCGAACAATAACCCTTAAATTCCTAACCACCCCTAAAAAGCCGGCAACGTACTTGTAACGCCTTTGGTGGTTACGGCGTGTTTCATAAAAAAAAAAAAAAAACTGACAAACTTAGATATTTTAATAGTGCTTGTAAACTTGTTTTTTTTTGTGGGCGGAAAATCATTCAATGCCTTTTCCCGCCTTGGTCGTGGCGAGAGGGAGTGTCAGACTCTTACTGACTAAAAACCACCTCATTCCCACTCCTACTTTTCAGGGATAAAATTAAATATATGACTTTATTGCATGCATGCATACAATTTATATATTTCTGTAAAAGTAAATGTACTTCCTCTTGAGGGCCAGGCCACTGGTTTTCCTGGGCTTTTGTTAAAATTAGCATAAAATATATTTTTTTATTGTAGATGCGAGACTATCAAAACCAAATAAGCCCAAACCTGAACCTGCTAAACCGCCAGCTTTATTCACAAATGCGCCCAGGTACCGTAGCAAGAGTGGTTCAGTCTCATCTATGAATTCTAGCTGCAGCGAGAAATCAAACAGAAGCTACATTGTCAAAAGTAAGTTACTCAAATAAATTAAGGAATATGTTTGTAGTGTTTTTATAAGTTATAAGTACAAGTTTTTAACTAATCTTTATGTATTTGATGTGAATAAGCACTCTCCGATATTCAAAATATTCGTAATAAAGGTGACTGGTACTAAGAATAATTTCTAAGTAATTTTTATGCAATATTAACACCAGATGGACAAGCTTATATAGGATAAACTATATGATACAACTTTTAACTAAAAAACGCGGTTTACTCACGTATTATTAATGGAGGAAAGCTCTACTAGTTCCGTGTCACAGAGGAGAGATGCGGCGGCCTATTCTTAGGAGTAGACTGCGCGACGTCGCCGCTTCTGCGCACGCTGCTCATGATAAAAAATCCCTACGTGAATACGTGAGGATACCGTGAATTTTAATTAATTTAGTATGTCTCACGATAGTTGTTATAAAAATATATGATACAGTTTTAGTATAAAGGGTATGTCTATTTATTTTACAGATCAGTACCAACAGCAACCTATTGTTCAGCCAGTTGCACCATTTGAAGAAAACCAACATCCACAGCAATTGAGTGAAGGTATAATAATATGCAAATGTTTGAAAACAGCACTATTATCACTCGTACTATACTTGATACTAATTATTTGTCACAATTTTTTGCTTCTACTAAAGTATATCTAATACTTCAGGTGCTCAAGAATTGATCTATGTTACGCACATTGTGAATCCACACAACTTCTTCGTACAAAGGGCGTGTTTCCAAAGACTGGTTAAGGAAATGGTGCGGGAGTTCCGAAATGCTGTATCTTTCGCAAAACCTTCTGTCAATCATATCGCGCCAGGTAAGCATTTGTTTGTTTTTTTAATATTTTAAGTTTGTGAGAATGTATGTATGTTTACTGCTCTTTCACACAAAAACTACTGAATGGATTTTGATAAAACTTTCCACGGAGATAGATAGACGGCTGGCAAAGTTCCTTGAAGGAAGTCAGGTATAAAATAAAAGGAATCCATTCTTGAAAAGTCGCTTTATGTAAATGCAACATATGGAATAATTTTGACCTGTTTGTTAAAGAACATGAACATTTATATGAAAACTAGCTGACCCGCGCAACTTCGTTTGCGTGTATCCCGCTACTTCGACAAATACAGTCAACGCACCAACACATATTGGATACTAATTTTCAATTCACAATAACTTGTTGTTTAACCGCGTTTAAAATATTAAAATGTTTTTTGGTTTCTGTGACTCTTCTTTGATCGCCCCCCCTATCAGTTTTTGGAAAAAATATTTAAGTAATGTACAGATTTTTTTTTGTCTTATATGTATAGATCAAAGTCGTAGTACCTACTTTTTAATATTATTTATAGGGACGCTGCCCCCGCCGCCGCGGCCGGCCCGTACCGTGCCGCAATACTAATATCGTGATATCTCCTAAACTATATGTCTAAATAACACACTGTAAACTGCAAAAATAATCTAAATTAAATGCTCGTGATGATGAACTTACTTATTATGATAAGGATATATGTATTATTGGTTATATCACCAGTTAAACATCACCCAACGAATTAAATGTTTTTTAATACAGAAAAGTAGTTTTTGTGACTTAAATAAAAAAGCTGGATATATGTCATCGCGGACTTTTTTGTAGAACTAATAAAGACCAATGTTTTTGCTATACATTGTTCTTACTTGTATCCAACGGTATAAGCGGCGCACGCACAAATGCAATCTTCAATTAGATTTTTTTCTGACTTCTTGTAAATCGCTATAACTCAGCTAATATAGTTTCAATGTATTTCAATTATATATAAAAACCTGTCGGAGAAAATATTTTTAGTGAAAACCGCATCAAAATCCGTTGCGTAGTTTTAAAGTTTTATGCATACGGGGACTACAGACAAAATGGGCGACTTTGTTTTATACTATGTATAGATATATAATTATGTGAAGTTGATATTGTACTGGAAGTTTTCACCTGTGTGTTCAACTTGCACTTGGCCGGTTGTTATTAATAAATTTTATCTGTTATTTAACGGTATTGTTATGTATTATGGTGTGTGTGCAGGTAAAACATACTTGGCTTTCAACAAGGCTGATAACATGTGGCAGAGATGCCGCGTTCTTGGAATCGACATGTCCAATAAGAATCCAATAGTTCAAGTTTTCTGTTTTGATTTCGGAAGCATCGAGTTTGTCTCAGCCGATAAGTAAGTCCAAAATTCAAATATTTTTATCTTGAATAATGTTTCATTATTTAATATTCCACACTAAACTGCTTATTTTTTTTTAAGGTTGCGGCTTTTGCCACCTTCAAAAATACAGAGTCCATATCCACTCGCCATCAACTGTTCTTTGGCTAATTGTGTGCCAATAACTGGCAATTGGACTAGTGACGATTCTTTTCTCATTCAACATATCATTGACAAGTAAGTAACTAAATGCATTCTGAAAAACAATATTTGTGTCATATCATTAGAACTTAAAATGGGATATTTACCATGTCTATTAGTTTTTGTGAGTTTCCGATATTTCGGCATGGTTGCAAGCGCCATGATCACGGATGAACTGAGTTCATCCCGTCACGTCCATCCCTTTTTAAGTTCTAATGATATTACTACTGTCTATGTCAGTTTAAAAAAATATTCGTGTCATTTTTTAATTTTTCTGGGCACTACATTGATATAAAAGGTATTTTTAAGAAGAAGAAGAACTTAGAAGAATTATAAAATTCGATATAGTATTGTCATCATTGCACCACATTTATCCTTGAAAGGGTAGAAAGAGAGATTCACATAAAAAATCTCCTAGTTTATACTAGTTATGTTGTAAGTTCTCATGTAACACAGGTGCGTGACAAAATAATTATGATAAATAAAATAAATTGTGTAAATTTTGTTTAGTTAGTAGGTACATAAAGTATCTACATTTATTATTGCAAAGCTGATGTGGTGTCAGCAAAATGCGAAGTAGTATTCGACCGCAATACGAGCCAGTCGCGATCGTCGATTCAGTAAAACGATGTTTCCATTTTATTATGTATAAAATAATGATATTCTTAATAGAATCGTTCAAATGAGTTGTGTACTGTAATTATAATTTGTGTGTTATTACAGTAAACAGGCTGTGCTTCACGTGCGGAACATAATACCGATTTCAAACGTGGATTTTAAATTGGACTGTGATGTCATCACTTTCGAGAACGGAGTCAGTGTTGCTCATGCTTTAGTGTTCCATGAACGTGCTAAAATGCCTAATCCAAAGCTATGGGTAATTATTATTTTCCCTCTATACATATAGGTGTAGTTCATACAAACATATAATATTAAATTAATCATTTCACGTTTTTGCAGTATCCGAAGATTAAGGGTGTACAGGAGACACCAAAACTGTACAATTCCAGTGATTTAAAATCTGAGGAAGAAGTGTACATAACACATGTGGTTCACCCTGACAAGTTTTATGTGAGAAAGGTAATCATCACTATCACTACATAGTATAAAACAAAGTCGCTTTTTCTGTCATGTGTCATGTTGTCCCTATGAACGCTTAAATCTTTAAAACTACGCAACGGATTTTGATGCGGTTTTTTTTAATAGATAGAGTAACTCATGAGGAAGGTTTTTATGTATAATACAGGTATAATATATCACCATTGCACCCATGCGAAGCTGGGGCGGGTCGCTAGTTAATAATATATTGCAAACAGCTTTCAATTACATGTTATAATCACATATTGGTAATACAGACTGTATACTGTATTCTATTATATCTTTCAGCATCATCACCAAGAAGTATATGACAGAATTACTGAAGAATTGGAGCAAGAATACAACCTGGCCTCAACTGCTGGGACTGTGTTTTTGCCAGAAATAGGTACAAACATGTTTTAATACTCTCTTTAATATGCTTTCTAGAATTTCTAGTACATCCCATCAACATTTTTACACAAACGATACTTATAGTATATAATATATTCATCATCATTATCATCATCATCAGCCTATAGCAGTCCACTGCTGTACATAGGCCTCCCCAATTGTTCGCCACTTTGCTCTATCACTAATATATTAATAGATTAAAAAGTTGTTTCAAGTACAGTTTGGTCTCAGGACCAGACTGGCTACAGCGAATATGTTGTGGTTTGTATTATTTGAAAGAAAAGAAAACAAAGAAAAAATGTTTATTTTGCACCGGGCACGATGCACCAAAAAAAAAACAAAACGAAAATTAAAACAAATATAAAAGTAATAAAAACATTCATGAATTATTCTTATATAAAAACAGGAAAAAAAGATAAAATTAAAGTTAAAATTTGTAACAACTGTTTATATTACTCTTTATCTTAGTAAGTACAGTAGTTATTAATTAAAAAAATAATAATAAATGTCAGATAATGAATACTATGCTTGTTTATCCGTGTTGCAGGTAAAGTGTACGCAGTAAACTTGGAGAAGTGCCAGGAGAATGTATCAGCGGCGCAGTGGGCGCGCGGCGTGGTCACGGAGCTGCCGGGCCACAAGCGGGTCCGCGTGCGACTGCCCGACTGTGGCAGCTCTCTACTCTTGCACTGGTCCTCACTACGCTATCTACAAACCAAATTCACGACGCTCAGCGCACTAGTAAGTCTAGGATACATTAGTCCAAATTAATAAAAAATACACTAAACTTTAACCCATGCCGTTGGATAAACCCATAAAGACAAGCAGAAACCGTATAAAAGGTACTTTTCAATAATTAAGATTGTAACTTTGAGCCAAAAAGGATGATTGCCTTCAATTTAGCTACAAAGTGCGACAGCAGCGTAGTGCTGCTTTGTATTTTCATATAAATAAATTATTAACGCGCAGCAGTCGCCACAGGCGCAGTTTCAAAGCGTGCAAATACTTATTATTTCCATACAAGATTGTACTTTAATTAACATTTCCATTGATATAGGAATCAGTGCCGGCGTTAGGGGGGGGCGACATGGGCCGATGGCCCAGGGCGACAAAGTCTGGGGGGCGCTAATAAAATGAAAAACTACTACTAACACTTGATATTGCTTCCCTCAAGTGGGCGCCACAATATTTTCGCCCGGGGTGTCAGTGGCCCTTACGCCAACACTGATAGGAATCACGTATACTACTTACTAAATTGCCTTTTTATTTGCTTACACAGGCCATAGAATGCCACCTCGCAGGTATTACACCCCCCAACAGACAATGGAGTGCAGTTTCGTGTGAATTCCTTAAGAAATATAAGGGCACTTTACTTGAAGTACGAATTGAAGACAATCGCAACAAAGGTAGACAAAACCGAAAAGACCGTGGCTCCGTCGGAGTTATTCTTTACGATAAAACTGACCCGGAAAACTTAGTTTGCATTAACAATGAGATGATCAAATATAAGTTCGGCGTATCTTTCGGGTAAGACTTTATATTACTTTGGATAATTTACAGAACTCAAATGATTCATGTAAGCAGTAGCTTGTGTTCCAACTATCTCAAGTGTTATTACACTTATTATAGCTAAATTGGCAACACAAATACAAATACACCCATTTTATTATTTTTAATGAAATCAATGTTATTTTCCCAGGATTAACAAATTTAGTGCAGCTCCTCCAGAAGAATTAGTTGTCACAAATAAGTTACCTGTACTAGAACCAAAACCAAGTAAACCACAAAAAAATAAGATAACAATCTTAAAGAAAGAAACTGAAGAAAAAGTGAAATCACCTGAAAGTATTGATGATAAAGATTTACTGGCTAAAGATAAAGGGCCGCTTAGGTTAGAGGCCAAGGTTCTGAATTACCAGTCACCTTCACATATTTATATTTCTTTAGTTCATCAACAAAAAACTTTCAATGAACTCTTCGAAAAAATGCAAAAATATTACTCTAATAAGAATAATAAAAACAAGCAGAAAGAAGACTGGAAAGTTGGTGACAGATGTAGCACACTGTGCCAGCAATCACAAACTTGGCGCAGAGCTATTATTATGGAGCTGAAAGACAGTAATGTAAAGTTATTCTACAGTGATTTTGCCTGTATTGAGACAGTTCCAATATCTAGTTTAAAAGAACTGACTCCAGAATTTTCTAAGATTGGTGATGCTGCTATAAAATGTCATTTATGTGGAATCATGCCGGCTGTGGGTGACGAGTGGCCACTGATTACCAAAGAATATTTAAAAGAACTTCTTGATGCATACAAGAGAATATTTGTAACAAAAATGGGGACCTTCAAAGATAAAAGTATGCCAATTCAACTGTGGGTCTATCATACTGTGCAAGGAGGAGCCTTAGAACCCAATAAATCGACATGGCGTTGTTTGAATGAAAAAATACTTGAACAAGGCCTCTGCGTACCTGACCAATCTCAAGTCGTAAGTATTACAAGATTTATACAATTCAAGGGTTATACAATGCAAGAATTTCATACTTGTTACTAAGTCATACTGCTAGTAACTAATAGTGATGTAATATACATAATAGTTATTGTTGGTTATTTTTGTTTGTATTCAGGTCCCAACTGAGAACAATGCCGAAGATTCGCAAGATATGCTGTCGTTCCTCAATATAACTGGTTCCGTGAATGAGTGGCTACTATTAGAGCCTATGCCTATGAAACCACTGGAAAAAGAAAAAGTTGATAGTCGTTCCAAAACAAATTCACCCACGCCTTCCCAAGAGGACGAAGATAACTATTCCAGTACCAAAGAAGACCCTAGTCCTTCCAATGTAATGTACATTACTGACTGGTTACCACCAGAACCTCTCAATTGCAGGGAATTTACAGCGTTACCGACGTAAGTATCTAATATGTCGAGACTATTAGCATGTTACTTTTTTAGGCGGGATTGGTTCAACATGGTGAACTAAAGAAATTTTATTTATGGTTATAAAATATACTTAATTTTTATATTGTTTTCTTATTACAGGTACATAGATAACGATGGTATTATTTACTTACATGACATACGGCAACAAGATACATTGGATCTTATTCGTAAAGCACTAGATGTTCGTTTCAAAGGACCTGACCCAAAAGCGAAATATACAAAATGGAGTGTAGGGGAACCATGCGTAGCGTTATTCTTTTTAGATAACCGCTATTATAGAGGACGAGTTATTGAAGTAGACAGAGATAATTCCACGTGTATCATTCATTACATAGATTACGGTAATGAAGAGACATGCTCATTTGAAAATTTAAGAAAGAGTGTTCCACTCCACCAAATTCCGACGCAAGCACACAAGTGTATGTTGAGTCGTATACGTCCCGTCGGAAAACAATGGGACAGACAAACATTAGATTATATTCACAAATCAATTGTGGAAAAACAATGCTTTGTAAAAGTAGTAGGTGATGCAGTAAACGGTGTAATACCAATAGAGCTAAAGTATGACAAATTGTGGATAAATGACCACTTGGTCGATTTTGAATTGGCTGAATACAAAGATGGTACAAAAGCCCCTGTCATGAAGTATTGTCCAGTTAAAAAGAACAAAGAAATAATCCAAGAAGATACAATTCAATATGATTCTGGACCAGATTATATTGCAGTTGACGATCAAGATACAGATCAGTTATCTTCATGTCAAAATTCTTTTGATGCAAGTTCTTTAAAAGCTGCCGACTGGAACAAATTAATGGAAAATGAACAGTCTGCAACTGATGGAAAGTTTCTTACATTCCCAAAACATTCTGATGATGAATACATGTGTAATATCGCTCTCATTAATGATGTTAACACATTAGAACTTAGTATTGTTTGGGATGAAGATACATCTAGAGTTTATGAACAGATGTTTGAAGAGATACAGTCTGAAAGTATGAATATGTCACCACTCGATGGCATATTTGAGAACAAAGCATGTATTGCAGTATTCCCAGAAGACGGCCGGTGGTACCGCGCGGTTATTTTACAATATAGCGAAAAAAAAGGTCGTGTTAAAGTAAGGTATGTTGACTATGGTAACATTGAAATTATTTCCTTAGCTGATACAAGAGAGATTTGTGAAGAATTGGTCAAACTTCCGCCTGCAACTATATCTGCTAAATTGTTTGGCGTGCGCTTAAATCCCGATACAGATATCAGTGTTATTACACAAAATTATGCTCAAGTTTTCTTGGATAAAGGACCTTTCCAAGTGAATATCAAGGGTTATGACGGTCCAGTGCCATTGGTAGAGATAAGATATGAAAATAGTGATTTGGTATACAAAAAACTTATTGAAGATAATATATTCATAAAATGTGATTAATTTTAAGTAGGTTTCACCGTCGTTTTGTTTATTTCCCTTTGATCAACTATAACAACTGGTAATAGGTGTCATAAAAGACCAAAAATTTTTAAATCTAAGTTTATTTAAATTTTAACCAAGTGTTTCTTGCGAAATACCCAACTTACTCATTGTAGGTACATAAGTATCGAGAGTAACTCAGTAAGACAATTCGATCGTAAACTGTGCTAGTAGTATTACATCTATGTTAGTAGTATTACAAGCGAAATATTAAACTGAATAAGAGCTCACGCTTAAAGTGAGCTCTTGATTTTTGTGCGGTTATACTTTATCGAATTCATTTTCAATACATATTTGAAACTGTATTGAAACCTTCAAATGTTTCAGGACATTTACTTTTTTTACTTTAAGTTAGTGTACTGATTATAAACTTTGAACTAAATAAATCTTGCAAAATTATTGTTTTTTTTTCTGACTTCAATAACCTAACATACATAATGTCTCCTCCTTTAAGGCCGGGACTCCACCAAAGCGGAGACGAGACGAGCGGAGAGGAGATGTTTTTTAAACAACCAATAGAATTGAGTTATTGACACGTCTCCTCTCCGCTCAGCTTCAGTGGAGATCGCTGTGCGGAGATGTGTAATATTTGTATGTCGCGATGGAAGCGGAGATGTGAGCTGTGCGCGGACGACGCGCAGTGGAGACGATGTGAGCGGCGTGCAGTGAGCGATGTCATCCTCCCCCCTCTCGGCCGCTAGCCCGTCTACCTTTCGTGTCAGAATGCGTACTGAGCACTCAACGCCCCGCACCCGAGCTGAAAAACATCTCTTCTCGCACAGCACACAGCACACCGCACACATCTCCGCTTTGGTGGAGTCCCGCGAGCTGAAAAACATCTCTTCTCGCACAGCACACAGCACACCGCACACATCTCTGCTTTGGTGGAGTTCCGGCCTTAATCCCTGAAGGGTCGAGTGTCAACCCCATGTGTTGGTGCACGCCATAATTATATCACCTTAAGGGTACACACTAATATCGAAGGTCGTTTGAAACTAGTCGAGTTCGCCGTCAAAAAGTTACGTGAGTAAGCGGAAAAACAAAGTAATATAAACTTTTTTATAGTATCAGCTGGTAAACGAGCAGACGAATTGCCTGATAGTAAGCAATCTGCGTCGCCTATCGACATCCGGAACATCAGAGGCGTTTCAAGTGCGTTGCCAGCTTTTGCGAGTTAAGAATTAACGATTGTTAGGAAATCGGGGATTGGGAAGGGGGCTAATTGGGCCTCCGGCAACCTCACTTACACAGCTAAAAACAACGCAAACGTTGTTTCATGTCGGTTATCTGCGAGGCCGTGGTATCACTCCGTTCGAGCCGACCCATTGGTGCCGAAACATGGCTCTCCCACACTTTACAATAAAACAGTTTGATTGAACCCGATTAGTCATACTCACATACTTTCGCATTTTATATATTAGAACCTTTTCTAGTACCTAGTACCAGCAGAAAGAAACAGGATGAGTTTAAAAACAAAAAGATTTATGTATTTTTTTTTAATTCTTCAAATTGAGCGCTGGTAACATTGATTGTCTATGTACATCTCCCAAACTGAGTGACAAATGCAAGTCAAAGTCAGTTGTCAATTTTGTCAGTGTTGTCTTTGATTAGTAAACTTGCTTTTGCTTGGTTGTGGGTGCAGTTTTTTGATTGTTTGTGAATGTTATCATCAATAAAAAGAAATTTGTTATTTTGGTTTCGTTATTTGTTCTAATTGATTATTTATAAACTGATGTCTTTAATGAAAAAAACTAGAAATGATGCCATTAAAGCTGCGGTCACTTCCTACTTAGAACGTCGGAATTATCCCGTGAGTGCTAAAGCTTCAGAAATAGTGCTTTTGTGTGAATAACTGTTTTTACAGTAATTTTTATATTTTAGGACATAGACGTGTTTAGCAATAATAATAATCTAAGCAGAAGTGCTGAACAAATGGCTGTGGCAACGATAGTTCAGTGTGAAGCAAGTCGCGCCAACTCTATCTTATTTTCTTGCATCAACAATGATTCCGGTCAATACGACTCGCAGTATACTAGGTAGTATCATTATCAGTTATTTTACAAAATGTATGAAGTGTCTGGTACTGGTATTATAATCTGTGTGGTATATTTCCAGATTGGTCAATTTCATTAAAGAAATAAAGCAAGAAAAAGTAAAAAATGAGTTACTAGGTTTATTATGTCCATTACTTTGTCATTTATACCTTGAGATGCTCAGAGGAGGTCATGGAGGTCCTGCACAGATGTTTTTAAAGAGACATTCAGCCACATTACCTCAAAAGGATCTATCCTACCACCAACCTATTGATGGGAATCTACCATCAGCTTTGTACAGGCCTAACAGCTTAGAACAGCTATTTAACTCCTTACAAAATGGTACTATTGACAATGAGACTCCAGAAAAAGATTACATGAATCAAATATTAGATGACATTGGAACAATTTATACATTACAAGAAGTTGAAACAAGACCATCTATAGCTGCTTTCAGGTAATCATGTTGTTTGTTTTGTTTTGATCTGCTACACCATGCTGACAAAAGAGTGAAATTGTAATATAACCATCTTATTTTCCTTTTCAGGTCATGTAAATATGACATTAGTCTTTCTCAAGATGCATTAAATATGTTAAAAGCGTATTTAGCCAAACATGGCCATGTTCTTCTAATACAAGTTTTACAGACATGGTTTCATATTGATATCAACAACGATCCTAACAAAAAGAGTGCAGTAAGTATTGCCATTATCTTTAAAATTTAGATATAATGAAATAAATCAGAGAACATCCTATATTACTAAACTTTTTTACTTTTATAGGAGGATGATGAAGAAGAGATGGATGAAGAAATCAATATCATGAGGAATAATAATTCAGATGAAAAAAATTTGGACACCAATGGTGAGGCTATTGATTTTTAGAAATATTTTCCATAACTTTTATATTATAATTTAATTTACTATAAAATTACCTATTTACTTTTTAGATTTATTTTCTGAATGCAATGGTCATGCAGAATATTTAAGTATTGACAAGGAGTTATTGGAACTCCAAGAAGCAATTAAAGGGGTCAGAGAATCCATAGCACCCCTAAAATTGTACAAAATCGCTGCTCCTGATACAAAGTAAGTATAAATTGATAGTGAGACGAGAACATTTTAATTTAAATAATATCTAAACTTTTACAATTTTTTTTACAGTTTGATATGTGCCAAAACAGACCAATACTGCAATATATTATGTGGAGGCTTTACTAATTCAGAGATAAGGTTATGGGACCTTGGACAAAACAATATCAACAGACGAGTCAATCGAAACATTTCTGAAGTAGAATTAGCTTGTAATGTGCCACATGAACTGGTTCCTGACTCCAATACATTGTAAGTAGTTTGTAGTACTTTCTTATGATTTCTTTTGCATTATTTCTGTTTGTGCACCACAAACTATACTGTATTCTCACATGACATACTGCCGGTTGCCCCAACTTCAACCAATTAATTATTTTAAAATTTTCAGACAAATAGGTGTTGGAGTACCATTGAGAGGACATTCTGGACCAGTGCATGCTGTTACAGTACTCCCACAGGAAGACTTAGTTGTGTCAGCGTCTCATGACAATACTATACGAAGTTGGAGGCTCACTGATTATTCCTGTGCAGCAATTTACAGGTTGATATTTTATCATAAACTAGTTTCAACATGTTAGACAGATCTTAGATAAAAATAAGTATAGTTCTGCTCTTTTGTCAACAAGTCAACACCTTTTTTATGGAATAGGGGTCAAACGAGTATGCACGACTCACCTGATGGTAAGCAATCAGCGTCGCCCATATAAAACTCAACCTATTGTTTGTTCATGCAACACAACCTATTGTTAATATTATATTGATTTTTTATTACTTACTTATGTATATCTTTTTCAGAGGTCACAATTATCCAATATGGTGCATGGATGTTTCTAAAAGTGGCCTATTCGTCACTGGATCTCATGATAGGACTGCCAAATTATGGTCCCTTGAAAGAACATTCCCAATAAGGATATTTGTTGGCCATATGTCTGATGTCACTGTAAGTGTTGAATTTATGTTACTAGTAAGACACTAGAGTTTATCAGGTATTTAATCCATTGTTTAATTTTTTTAGTGTGTTAAATTCCACCCGAATGAAGCGTATATAGCCACAGGAGGCGCTGATCGTACTGTGCGATTATGGATGGTGTCTGATGCGCGTCTGGTACGAATCTTATGTGGTCATCGTGGTCCAGTCCGAACACTCGCTTTCTCACCATCTGGAGCTCATTTAGCTAGTGCTGGTAATTACTCTCTTATGTAAAATAAGTTGATAAATTAGTGCCTCACTAACAACATAGAAAATTCTCTTAATAACATTCTGAATAATTCATTTTCTCCAGGTGATGACAAGAAAATTAAAGTTTGGGACTTAGCAGCATGTACCTGTATTCATGAGTACAGAGGACACCATGGAAAAGTCACTGCATTGGACTGGTCAGCTATTGGAAAAGCCAGTTTGACAAACAGGGTCCTACCAGATCCAAGTGACCCATTAGTGGACAATTCTTTACTATGTTCTGCTGGCATGGATGGGATTGTCAAAATTATGTCAGATTGTAATTCTAAAAATAAGTATGTTTCATTTATACTGGATATACACTTTAGACAAGACACAAGACCTATGTCTCATTTTGATTTGCTTTTGTTTACAGACAAGCATCAAGTCTAGATGTGCAATCTTCCACCTACAACACTAAATGTTCCTACTTAGTTGATGTGCAAGTACATCCGGACTGGGTGGTGGCCATTGGAACTAAAAGATAAAACATCTACAATCTCATACCGTTACATAACAAAATTTTGATAAATAAATAATAATGAAAAATAATGACTTTTAATATTTAACATAATTTTATTGAACATAACATCACATACATTATTGGTGAAAAAATTTAAACACAATTAGGCACTTTATAACCAAGCATGATTGTTTTGTGGTCAGACCTTTTTAAAAAAGCTGTTTATTGTAGCTTGTTTGCCTTTTTTTGGTGGTGATAATTTCTTCTTACTTTTAGTTTCTTTTTTTATTGCAGGCTCATTTTTAACTGGTTTCACTTGTTCAGTGTTTATTTTTACAGGTGAAGTATTGTTTTTCGCCATATTTTGATTTTCTTTTACATCTTCTTCATTTTCAGAGCAACTCTCATAAACTTCTTCTTTCTTAGTAAGAATATAACCATCTTCATCAGTGTAGGTTTTATCGACAACCTTTCTCCTTTTCTTGGGATTTAGGATTCCTGATGTTATTTTAACCGTGTTTATAGTTGGTGTAGGTGGTATTTCATCCTCTGACTCATGATCAACATCCATTTCCTTAGCAAATGGATCATCTCCTTCATTGTCGCTTTCACTGTCAGAAACATGTAACAACCTTTTGCGTTTCTTATCAACTTTGGCATTCTTTTTAATTGAAATATTATTCTTATTGTTTGATTTGGTCTTGACATTCTCTGATGAACCATTAGTTACAGTTTTGGACGGCACATCAGTTTCTTTTTTAACTGGTTCCACCTTATCTTCTTTTTCTTTTTTAACTGGTTCCACTTTATCTTCTTTTTCTTTTTTAATCTCTGGTTCTGACACTTTAACTTTTTTATTTTTGGGTGAATTTCCACCCTTACTGAAAAATCCTGCAATACTTGTTGGACCACTTTTGTTTCCATTTAGTTTAGCTGGAGTTTTCTTAGTTGGTGAATCCTTCTTTGGTGAAACCTTCTTAGGTGAAACTTTTTCAGATTTTACTTCTACCTTAACTGGATTTCTTATCTCTTTGATTACTTTATCTTTAGACGATTGTTGTAAATTTGATGATTTTGGTGTATTCAAAACAGCTTGATTGATGGATTTTAAACTGCCAATTTCGTCATTAGTCCTTTTAGAGCAAGAGTTAGCTTTTATTAACCCCGTACATAGGGCGAGGTCCTCGAATTTGCTAACTGCACTTAATGACACATTTTCTGCTGGTTTCAGTCCTCTGCTAACGCAATATACATGCTCGTAAAAAACGATTTTCAAAGATTTTCTTAAGCTGTCTAAATCAGTTTCTGAGCACACAGTGACGCATCCGCTGTTATTATTTAGCAATCCCGATATCACATATGATATACTAAGACCAGTCTCCGGTTTTTTCTTTCGTATATCCTGCACGACCTCTCGCAGTAATGTTTTAGCTTCATTCACATGAACACATAGCTCTTTGCTAATTGAAATATAAGTCACTAACTTATGCTCGTCTAATATTAATTCTCTCACCGTATTTATGTTTGTTTCGTTGACACCCATTTTCATCAGGATGTCCGTTTACCAACGAAAAAGCCAAAATCAAAGCAGCGATCTAACAATTTGCCGCACTTTTTGACTGAATCTGAAGTTGACAATTTTTGACATAAAATTTTAGTTGACCCTGACAGAGATGATAGTATGACAGATATTTTTTTAATAAAGCAAGTATCTAGACGAATATAGAGATAGTCGATTTTAATAACATTTTTCGATAATTAATACTCTAGTAAAAAAGGATAAATACTCAGTATTTATTCTGTATTTATGAATTACGAATATTTATTCAAAAAGTCTCCTATCTCTGTAAGATAATTGTATATTAAATCATTTTTCTCACCTACACTATGACCAAATTACTTTAGCATTTAGGTGCATTTGTAATTAAATGAATCCCAACCCAATTGCCAATTATTACATGAGCATCCATAAAATAACATCCTCTGGATTCATTCTCAACTCTCTCCTACGAATTTTATATTTTGCTGTGCCCGACAGGGTTCATAATTGTGACTAAATACTGTATTTTCTAACACCTGTGTACATCATGGATGCAATAAATACTTGAATTGAATACTTGAACATAGATAACATCGATATTCACTATTGACTTTTATTTATATATTGCAACCCTAGGAATGTCAGTTTGACATACATACGGTTTATGTACGATAGTATTTTCTTGTCTTGCTGACAAAGTGACTCATTGACAAACTATAAAAGAGGTAAATAATTTATATATGTAATTTGATTAATGCAAAGAATTCAATGACAGTAATGTTTTAATCTTGCCGTGATATATATGATTTAGTGTAACAAAAAGCGTGAGTATAGTTTTGAAACATTGCTATTTTGGACATAGGTACCTAGTTACATCATTTCTATTTGTATCAGCAACCGGATGGATTCTGTATAAAATCTGTTACTCAGAGGTGTTCTGGTGTTTAGCTTTTTTGATCAAAATAATTCTTCTTTTTGACAGAACTAGGTTGAAGAGCACGTAGTATATTTGTTAAGCAATTGCAAGCGAAAATGCCAGGGTAAGATACATCTGTGATGTTAGTCAGCCGTGGGAGGGAGTGGTTAACATGACTTGTATGGAATGCTCTTAACAGGCACCCTAGCTTTATTTTCATAAATGTATCACAGACACTTCTAAAAAAAAAATAAACATAGCAAGCACTGATCATTTTAAAACATGTGAATAATGATTGACCTAGATCTCAATTAAAAGCTTCA
This sequence comes from Spodoptera frugiperda, assembly GCF_023101765.2. NCBI lineage: Eukaryota > Metazoa > Arthropoda > Insecta > Lepidoptera > Noctuidae > Spodoptera > Spodoptera frugiperda. The sequence goes on along the minus strand of NC_064241.1, from coordinate 7,881,574 downwards.
TTAATAATATACTGCTAGTTTTCACAGAAAAATGTTCAAGGTTTATATTAGAAAATGACTGTAGGTAGTAAGTACCATAACCTTCTGCCTTCAATCTACTCTGATGATGCATAGATTGAATTATTTTCTTATAAGATTATCATTACAATTACATATCATCACATAATTTACTAAAATATTTGACATTCGCAACTGCAAGCTTGTATTAAATGTATCCTTAATCAACTTACATTTTTTAACCCCCGACGCAAAAAGAGGGGTGTTATAAGTTTGACGTGTCTGTCTGTCTGTCTGTCTGTCTGTCTGTCTGTGGCATCATAACTCCAGAACGGATGCAGTGATTTCAATTTAGTTTTTTTCGTATGAAAGGGGACTTATGTGCGAGTGTTCTTAGACATGTTTGATGAAAATCGGTTGAGCCGTTTTAAAGTTATGGGCGGTGAAAGTGGGGAGATTAGCCGAAGGTCTGCAAATATACTGGGATGGGGTCTCAAATTAAACCGCACTGAAAGAAGATATTGAAAGATATTATTTTTTCGTATTAACAGAAATAAAAAAAAATTAAAAATTAAAAAAATTAATAAAAGTTAAATTAAAAATTTAATAACAAAAATATTTTTTATTTTTTATTTAACGTTTTATTATAAACAAAAAATCTTGCACCAATGTAATCTTTAGCCTACTTATAGAAACAAAAACTAGTAATTAAAAAGTAAAAAAAAAAAATGCGAACGAGCTTGACCTTAGATGTAATCTTTACCTTAACAAGAATCGAAATTATAGTAATTATATGTAATATACTAAACCTAACTTAACCTAACCTACCTATAAAAAGTATAAAATAAAAAATTAAATTAAAAATTTAAAAAACCCCCGACATAAAAATTAATTTCCCCTTAAAAAGTAAAAAATAATAAAAGAAACTTAATCTTAAAGTACCTAAGAATGTACTAATAATTCTAAAAAAAAAAATACGTCTCGTTGGGGGACCGCATTCAAACGGACTGTACACCGCCGTCCCGAAATAATTAGGAGCGGTCCCCCAACGCGACGTATTTTTTTTTTAGAATTATTAGTACATTCTTAGGTACTTTAAGATTAAGTTTCTTTTATTATTTTTTACTTTTTAAGGGGAAATTAATTTTTATGTCGGGGGTTTTTTAATTACATTAAAATGTTTCCTTTAAAACAAGGAAAATAATAGTAATTAATATCATATTAACAAAATGTAACAATGGAATCTCAATGTAAGTATTATTATGTTTTTCAGATGTTTATTCAGTCTGTAAAATAGCCAAACATTTTTAAAACAGACATGATCTAATAGGGTATTTTTTTAATTTAATAGGAATAGTAATTTATAAAAAGCAATAATTATTAATAGTTTAAATAAAAAAAATTAAAAAATTTTTTGCAGATTAGCAACAATGTCTCTGGATAATATGTTCTGTACCCGTTGTGGGGACGGCTTTGAACCCAATGAAAAAATTGTCAACTCTAATGGAGAACTTTGGCATACCAACTGTTTTGTGTAAGTTATTTTGTATTCTAATCCCTAAAAAGTAAAGAAGATATGTTTATAATACTTTATTAATGTTTTTTTGACTATGATGTGTTTTCCAGGTGTGCGCAATGCTTCCGTGTCTTTCCTGAAGGCACATTCTATGAGTTTGAAGGCCGTAAATACTGTGAACGTGACTTCCAGGTATTGTTTGCTCCTTGCTGTGGAAAATGTGGTATGTATTTTATCCATTATAGATTCTGTTGTATCTTCCTAAATAAGATGAACAAAACTGGTTATTGATTTATTTAACTGCTTTTCAGGTGAATTTGTAATTGGCCGTGTGATTAAGGCAATGAATGCCAACTGGCATCCTTCATGCTTCCGTTGTGAGGAATGTAATGTGGAGCTGGCTGATGCAGGTTTTATTAAAAATGGTGGGCGTGCCCTCTGCCATACTTGCAATGCTCGCATCAAAGCTGATGGGTTGTTGAACTACATGTGCCATAAGTGCCAGTAAGTAGATGTAGCATTATCCTCATTATTATTCATTTGATTTATCCTGTTCCTAGAAGACACAGGAAAATAAAATCTCCTACCAGCTAAGTTCAATTTACTTAGACTGAATAGTCATACATACTATTGTAAAATACTATTTTTTTTTTTGTTTTTTAAAAACGTTGCCCCACATTAGGATTTTCTCCTGTGTCGTGGGTGCGTTTACAAACATACAAGTTCACATACACATGACACCCAGACCCGAAACAACAATTTGTGGATCACACAAAGTGTTGCTCCGTGCGGGAATCGAACCCGCTACCCGTTGCTCGGCAGCCAGTTGCCCAGCCACCGCACCAACCGTGCAGTCAACTATTATTATGTTATGCAGTAAGATTAATATTAATTATTTTATGCACAGTGGCGTAATCGACGGCGAACCGCTGCGTTACCGTGGCGAAGTGTATCATGGCTACCACTTCACATGTGCCACCTGCGGAGTGGAACTCGATCATACAGCTAGAGAAGTCAAACATCGCCCTGGATATGCTGCCAATGATGTGGTAATTATAGTTTTTAATGGCATTGTCTCACCCGGAGCTGTGGACTACCTAGCGGCTCGAAGAGCAGAAGTAGAAACAGGGTGGTTTTAAGTCAGAAAGAGTTTAATTTTTCCCACTAAAAAAACAAACATTTCTCATACCGTTTTTTTTAATACAGTGGTATTCAGTGATATCACACGCTGAGTAATGCTTTGGGATGTATTAATTTGTTCTATATAAGTAATGTTTTATTTTTCAGAATAATCTCTTCTGTCTCCGTTGTCATGACAAGATGGGTATACCCATTTGCGGTGCTTGCCGACGCCCTATCGAGGAGAGAATTGTCACTGCCCTTGGAAAGCATTGGCATGTTGAGGTACTTATTAAGATTACAAGGATCCACCCTTTTTTTTTGTTGATGAAATTAATAGTAAAATGTCTGTCTTCCCAAATGAGATCAAAATTAACCAACATTATTTGTTTGTGTTTTAGCACTTTGTATGTGCCAAATGTGAGAAGCCATTCCATGGTCATCGCCATTACGAGAAGAAGGGCCTTGCCTACTGCGAGCAGCATTACCATCAACTGTTTGGAAACTTGTGCTATGTGTGCAACCAAGTCATTGCTGGTGATGGTAAGTACCTATATAACCAGTTGTTAAAGATTTTAATCGAATATATTGAGATAATTTAATATGTTATTTTCTATATAACAGTTTTCACGGCATTAAACAAAGCATGGTGTGTACACCACTTTGCCTGCTCCGTGTGTGATGCACCTCTGAGTACCCGAAGTAAATTCTACGAATATGACGAACGCCCTGCCTGCCGACGCTGTTACGAGAAGTTCCCAGCCGAATTGCGCCGCAGACTGCGTCGTGCACACCACTACACTATCCGACGTTAAAATATAAGGCTTCCCGAAACATGAATCCCACAATCTCCATAAAAACTGTTTGAATTTTAATATTGTTTTATATGTCAGCAATTAAATGCTGTGTGCTGTTGCCTTTGTCTAAGGTCGTACGACACTAGGAAAAGTACAAAATTCATTCCGATATTGTGAACCACCAAGTTTTCATTGAGCACTAATTAATTGACGTTATTAACGAGATAACTCCTGTATCTAACCAATTCAATGTTGTTATAGTAAACTGCATTTAACACTTGTTTCGGACTTTTGTCCTTAGTGACTGGTACAATTTTCTTATTAATTTGCCTCATAAATTATTGTGCCTTAATATGTTAATTTTGTGCCTAAATAGTAATAAAAAGAAAGTATATTTAATAACAATTAGATCTTATGTTACTGATAATTTTATTTAATATAGATTTTTATAGATGTTATTGTAAGTGAAAGTGTAGTCACCTATTATTTTATGGATTTTTGATCATTGACTACTACTCTATTAAGATTAACAATTTAAGCGTAGAATTATGAAATAAAAATATATAAAATATGTACTAACAATTATTTTTGTATCAACTTATCTTACTAATAATGATGAAAATATATTCAAATATTTGTAACAAAAATATGCGTTTTTCTTTCATTAAAAGACCACCTCTTAGTTAATCTGTTGCACTGAAATATCTACTTATAATAACCTTCCTACAGGCAGGTAAAAATAGATGATTAGTAATCTGCATTTGGTTGAGCAGGGAAATATAAAAACTGAATAAGAAAATTACAAAGGCCAAGGCTTGCTATGTTCTTTGAGCGGAACTATTTTGCTAGGAAACGGGCATGTTATAATAAGACGATTTGAAATAACGATTAGGTAATAGTACGCATTAAAATGAAATTTGTTTAGTACAGGGAATGTATTTATTTTCACAAAATCGCAACAGTATCTCACTACATATAACACTTCACACAGAACAACACTAAGCTGTAAATATTGATTTAAATAGAGTAATATGTGTATCAACGTGCAGTTAATAATTATTTACAGAAATAAACACATTTTCAAATCACAGTAGAATATACATTTATTAGAAAAAAAAGTATGTAATAAATTATTGCCTGTACTAGCGAAAAAATCTCTGAAAGTTACACTTGTAGAAACACAAGATTCATAGGATATACATATATTACAATTTGAAAATAAATAACGATGGTTTAAGCATATAACAATGATTTACTTTATAACTAAATAAACACTATTTTTAATATTAAACATCAAGGTTTGTATGTACAGAAATAGTCAACAAAGGTCTGTACAATGTTAATTTTCAAGGAACAACAAAGTGATTTTCCTTAGTTCCATAATTTAAATAAACTGGACTCTAATACAATACTGCAGTAAAAACTTATTCAAGTTCTACAGATTTGAAGACTTAATTGTCTTTCTTCATTCTTGTGCTAGTCATCCTGTAGATGATGGAGTCCCTGCCAGGGTCCATGTCCATCAGAGCATATACAATTGCTATCAGACTGAAAATGATTACAACAGCAAACCAAAGAATAATGTTGAAGATGGCAGGGTATTCAGAGCTGTAACTGTCATCAGTATCATTTTCCTGTAATTGAAAATTATTTTGTTAGTAAAGATTGGGGCTCACTTGAATAAAAAATATAAGTTATAATATAAAGGTATCTTACTGCTTTGAATTCCTTTGTTTGCCATTCATATTCTGCTGGTTTGCCATCTGGGCCAGCGGCGGGAGCTGATCGAATGGCACGGCGAGTGTGGGCAACATCGGTAGTGACAAGAGTTACTAATACAGAGCCATCATAAGCTTTGATGAATGCCTTGTTGAGTTGTTCAATAGCTTCACCTGCATTAAATAACCAACATTAAAGGGCTGACCTTGTTAATCTGACTGAATAAATTGGTGCTTAACTATCACATGCACGTCAAATTTTACCTAATAGTTTCTTGGCTTCTTTGGTGTGGACAGAGTTAGGGCCGTGGAAGTCACTCAGAGGATGCAGAGTACGGAAACGTAAGTTGAAGAAATCAATCATGTTATCAGGGACAATACCTCCATCTTCAATCTGGAAATGAGTTTTAACATGTTAACCAACTTTAGTACAACATAATTTCTTCATGTTTTTAAATAGAAAATATTTTTTTTAAATTGTGAATTCATGTACCTTTGTAGTAATAGCTTGCAGGGAAGCCAGTTCATTCAAGAAATGGTAATCTTCTTCTACATTATACTTCAAGTGCATAAGACTTAGTTTCGCTGGCTTGGATTTCTTTGCATCACCAAATACATTCTTTTTGAGCTGTAAATAATTAAATCATAAGCAACACAAACTTGTAGATAAAGAAATATTATAATATCTTTCAAGGGTCTAAGGAATGTGCACATGGTTGAAATTAATTCGATTACTGGAGTTTCTATCAGTGTTCTGATTGGTTGGTTCATTTGAGCCAGCCAATCAACTTTCAGCAATCTCATTTCAATTTCAGTAAATGTGAAAAAACTAATACTAAGGGTACAGACTACAGGACTATATTTAAACAATACAACATGTTTAATTACCTCATCAACATCAGTCAGTCTGATGTTAACAATTTTGTTTCCACCGTTGGTGAATCGCTGCTTGATTCGGTGCTTAACACCTTGGAAAGTGTCAGGTTCATATTCATCAACAATCAAAGGATAAGTTTTGGTTTTCAAACCAGCCTGAAAATTAATAGTAAATATTTCAATTGTTTAATTTTAAACAATCTGATTCAATTGACTGTGGCCGTGGTAGTAAATTTTAATGTCAAGTTCTTTCATCAAGGAGAAAAAATAAAATAATTATTAATATGTCTGTAGAGATCAATTTTTATAAGAACCTCTTTCAATCATATTGTTATACTTACATGCCCAAGGCTAGATACACCATCGATATAGATTTCAACCACAGCTTCGGGTGTGTTGAAGGGATCCACAACATACATGCCTTTCCATTCTGAATTCTGTAAATCAGTCATTGAATATATGACAAAACATTATAAAATTGTTTTTTCTTTTTTCTTATAACATGAACACACCTACTTTATATTAACTCTGAGAAGTGTACATACCACTCTGTTACACTCTGATCAAAATCTAATAAGACTTATTGTAATGAGGAAGTAGACTATTGAACTATTTTAGGTCGATATATACACACATGTTACGGCAATAAGTACCTACTTAATTTAGAACCAAGTTATAATTTTCGATAAGCTATAGGTAATTTTTTCACACCAAGAATATTCAACATTTCCAAATTTAATACAATAGAACAAAACTTCTTGGCAGATCTTACCTCTTCGACAGACAGTCCAAGAGCAGCTGAAAATATCTCTTTCAGGAGGCTCTCTGATGTTTTTCCTGATCCCGTGAATTTAAGGGAGTCTGGACTGTGGAGTATGTTGAACTCTCCACTGGCATTTGAACCTAAAACATAATAACAATGGTTTTTGCTATTGTTTTACATATTTTATTTCTACGTAGGTTTTAAATACACTTACCAATTATTGAAAGAACAAGAGAAACCCAAAACAGAGCCATGGTCACAGCCATTTTGTTCGGAAAAAGGCGACTGACTGTCATATGATTTCGGTATTGCCATTTTAGTTGTTTTTACTACCAACCAAACGACACAATAAGCACACGACTCTATTTCCAATAGGAAAAAAATATTATTATTTACTTAGATATATCATGATTATTAACAAGTTACTTTTACTATTACTAGACAAATGGCTGTGAATGTAATTTTTCACTTCTTATGTTTTGGTGCAGGTATGATTCCAGGCCTTGGTATATCTGGATTTCCAATTATTGTTTTAAAATTAAATTAATTTAAACTACGTTTATAGCAGAGTTTCTAAAAATATTATTATAATAAGCTCGTTTCCTACAGTCTATCCTTATTACTTGGAATCATCAAAATGGAAACCTGGCAAAAATCGGTTTTTCGCAAAGCATAGGAAATAATTTTCTCATTGGTTTTTCGTCTCACTCATATTATTTTGACATTGACAATTTGACATTACAATATTTACAATTCACGATCACGTCGACGTCGTCGTTCAACGCTTACGATTTCAATTTCAAAAATCTAAATCAAAATAAAATGTTGTTTTGTTTTCAAAAATACCTATCATAATACATGTTAGATTTTGTAGTAAAGTTCATTTTAAACAATTTTCAAGGGTAAAAAAGTCGACAACCACATCATTTCTGTTTATGTGTTGCCCAAATATTTTGTAAACACGGCTGCAATTTGTAAATGTAAATGATGGCACAAAGGAAATCACTTGCACAAAACACAGATCTTTTCCCTAGGGAAATAGATATTGAGATATGTTTGAAAACGTTAAAAATATATCAAAAGTTGGAGGGAGACGTGAATTGTGTTGTTTGGGACGCAGCATTAGTACTTGCGAAATATCTTGAAACTATGTGCCAGAACAAACCAGACTTTTTAAGCGGGATAAGAGTTCTTGAATTAGGTTCCGGAGTAGGTGTTGTCGGTCTAACTGCTGCTACATTAGGGTGTGTTTTTAATTCATAAATTTATCTTATACAAATGTACAATCCAAAACCAATGTTTTTTTTAATTTTTTTTTATAGTGCACAAGTAACATTAACGGATTTGCCTGAGGCTCTACCTTTGATTCGTCTAAACATCAACGAAAACAAAGCAAAGATAGGCAGTATGGGTGGTTATGCAATAGCAGAGTCTCTCATATGGGGGGAAAGCAGCTCTCTTTTGGATGATGAATTTGATGTTGTGGTTTTGGCAGACTGTGTTTACTATGAAGAGGTATGATTAATATTTTTTTTTTTTGGTATATTCTGCATGTGATATAGTGCAGAGGGACGAATATGGCTGGAAATAAAATACATTGAATACAAAAAATATCTGGAACTTAATGACTCCATTAAAAAAGTATTATTGTTACGAAAATTCCTAATTTAAAAAATCTTTATTTCCAGGCTGTTGACTCCCTCATTGAAACTCTAAAAAGTTTAACAAACACATCATCTAAGAAACCTGTTATGTATTTAACACAAGAGATGAGAGATTCTGATACACAGAGAGAACTATGGAGTTCATTTTATGGAAAGTTAACTGACAATTTTAATGTAGATAAAATTCCTGAGGAAGAACAACACATTAATTACAGGAGTGCTGATATATTATTGTTAAGGATAAGTAAGAAATAATACATAAATATCATTCACAATTCTATACAGGAATATGGATTGGGTACAAAATTTACGATTTTTTAAATATAATTGCTTTCTTTTGCGGCTTAGCCAACATGAAAATTCTTGCCAATGTCTTGCCATTTAAAAAAAACATTGTTATAGGCCCAACAGTTTGGTCATAAGTATTTATCCAAATAGGGTTTCTTTTGCATTTATTATATTAGCAATTAAGAGTAATTATAGAATATAGGTGTAAGATGGGTTTATGTCATTGTTAAGTAGGTACAAAGTATCTACATGTTATAAAAATATATTAGTAATTATTCATTTTAGAAGGAACTCAAGTCGAGTCTAAATTAGTAAGTAGGAAACAAAGACAAATCAATACATTCAACAAAGTTCAACTAAATAATAATTGTGCCTATTTAATGCCTAATAATACCTGAATATAAATTTAGGTTAGCATACATGGTTTATTTTATTAATTTCATTCATGTTGTAGTGCCTCAAATTACATATTTTATAGCTGAGCTATTAATAAGTAACTTTTACGGGTATTTACCTAAATGAGCATAATACATAATATTTAATATTATAATGCATAGTAGGTGATCTATGTATGGAGTTAGGAGTTTTGCTTAGGTATAATATTATGATGTAGATTAGGATTCACCTTTGGGATTAGATTATAAATTGAAAAATCAATATACAAAAGAATTAAATGTTTTATAAATATGTTAGTTTTAGATATACAGCTTTTCTTTTGTGAGTATTTTAATTTATAATTATTTATATTTTAATGATTTTACTTTTGATTTTTCTATAAGTTGGGTGTACCTTTGTGCAGAATTGTTATTTTTTTATTCTCAGCACAAAGTCTTGGAAATATATCAAATAGCAGAGTGTAAGTTAATTGTAGGGTGGAGTTTAAAAATATTTTTAATAAATAAAATAGACATCAAATCTGGTTTTATTAAGATATTTTGGTAACTTTGGAACTAAGTCAATGATTCTGATTTTTTACTAGTAAATGAGAAATGAGTGTGAACTGCATTCCTGCATTTATCTAGCATGTGTGTGATCATGAATGTGAACTAAGGAAACTGCAATATTGTAGGCGGCGCTCACCTAGCTGCTTATCGCCATAAGATATAAGCGTGAGTTTACATATACAAATACGCAATAAAGCGTAAGAAACGTACCTTTATCCCGTAAAAAGTATCTTTTTCCAAAGGTCTGGATTCTTTCGTTCAGAAAAATCCGTTTCTCCCGTCCCTTTTCTACATTCAGTAGTTTCCAAACTTGTTCGTTGCAGCCGCAAGTGGGCCGATAGTGAATTGGTCAAACTCAAACAATATTTTAACCGATCAAATTTTAGAAACGAGACAGTGATCGCCGTGATGGCATTTTTAGTCAAGTTCTTGAGTAGGTACATATTATTTATTTTCATTATTTGGGTTTTACTTTTACACTTGTTTTTTAAAAACGTTGAAAAATATTGTGATCTTCGAATGTTTACAACAATTTTGACAGCAAATCCTGCCAGCATTTGTCAAGAAAGTATTATCTATCAAAGAAAACGGTTTCAAAATTCCACAGCAATGTCTATAGGTACCTACTTGGTCTATTCACAATAGCTTTAGGGTGCGTTTCCACTAAGGATGTGCTATGCTATATTGCTGTAGATGCGTTTGGCTTACACACCAATCATCAGTGGCGTAGCGTAGTGGGGGTCAGTGGCGTAGCGTAGTGGGGGCGGCAGGGGCGGCCCGCCCCGGGCGGCACATTTTAGGGGGCGGCAAAATTAAACAATAAATATTTTGTAAATATTTCAACCATTTTATATTTTTTTCGCAACTAGAGATCGGAGAAAGTAGTGATAATGGGGATGGAACCTTTAACAAGTGGTCCTGGCCCGAGAGGGAACCTTTAGACAGAGTCGACTGTACAAATTTGGACCGATTAAAATGAGCTTACTCTTTAGGCGTAGTCCCGAAATCATGGAAGACGGCCTTGGTCCACCCGATCCCTAAAAAAGGCGATAGAACAAATCCGTCCAACTACAGACCGATAGCCATAACTTCCCTCTTCTCGAAAATAATGGAGTCCATTATCAACTGCCAGCTCTTGCGGTACCTAGAGGATTACCAGCTACTCAGTGACCAACAATACGGTTTTCGTAAAGGACACACCGTTGGGCACAGGCGATCGAATCTAAGGGGGAAGCGTTCCTCGACAGTCGATGAAACTTCGTGGAACACTTCCAACGTTTGGCTCCTAAGTTGGAACGAACGGGGGCCGCGCTTAAGCGGCTCCTGTCCAACCTTGGGGGGCCAAATGCCTCCTGCCGGAGGTTGTACGCGGGGATCGTGCTGTCCATGGCCCTCTACGGCGCCCCTGTGTGGGCGCCGGACTTGATGCAGCGGCCAGCTCGGGCGCTGCTCACGTCTCAGAAGGTCATGGCCATCCGGGTGATCCGTGGATATCGCACGATCTCCGGGGAGGCGGCGAACCTCGTTGCCGGATTACCGCCGTGGGATTTGGAGGTGAAAGTGCTCGCGCGCGTCTTCATTTTGCGCGACGACGCGCGTCGCTGGGGCGAAACTCGCTGCCGCGCCAGATTAGTGCGTGGCGGGACGAGCTCCGGCGCGATCTCATGGCGGAATGGCAGCAACGACTGTCGCAACCGAGGGCTGGGCTCGCTGTCATTGCAGCGGTAAGTCCCCTCTTTGAGGAGTGGCTAGATAGGCGCCACGGCGTCCTCACTCACCGCCTAACGCAGGTGCTTACCGGACACGGGAGTTTCGGTAGGTTCCTGTTTCTAATTGGGCAAGAGGAAACGCCCGGGTGTCATCACTGTGAAGACCGCCCGGAGGACACGGTGGAATATACGGTTGCGGTCTGCCCTGCGTGGGCATCTCTCGCGTCCAGCTTTGGTTCAGGCCATGGTGCGGAGCGAGGGGGACTGGGATGCCGTCTCCTCCTTCTGCGAAGCAGTCATGCTAGCTAAGGAGGAGGCGGGACGCGTGAGGGAACGAACCTCCTCAGGCCCCAGCCGACGCGAAGGACACTCCGGGCGTCGGGGATCGCGGGACGATCTCCGGCCACCGTAAGTGCGGGTCTGCGGACGGCGAGCGAGGGTAGCGTTGCGTTCCGCGCGCGCCTCATAGAGCCATCAGACCACCACAGATGGGGACCAGTAGGGCTGATGCTTAATCCGGAGCTGCGGACTACCTAGCGGGTTTACCGGGGCTCCGGCTCGACATGCAGGAGTAGGAACGGGGTGGTTTTTTTAGTCAGTAAGACTCTGACACTCCCTCTCGCCTTGCCCTGGCGAGAGAGGTCATTGGATGATTTTCCCCCCTGAGAAAAAAAAGGGGAAGCGTTGGCAGTTAACTTGGACGTGGCGAAAGCCTTCGAGCGGGTTTGGCATAAAGCGCTTCTTTCGAAGCTTTCTTCCTATGGGCTTCCCGAGAAATTGTGCGAATGAGCCTACTGCTTCCTTGCAGATAGAAGCATTAAGGTCGTTGTCGACCGGGAATGCTCCGACTCTCTGTCTGTAAAAGCAGGTGTCCCTCAAGGCTGCGTGCTATCACCTACCTTGTTCCTCCTCCATATCAATAATATGTTGCAAATCAGCGGCATTCATTGTGATGACAGCACAGGTGATGCCCATCAACGAGAACCGAAACAGACTTGTGTCTAAAATCGAGATTTCTCTGCGGAGAATCTCAGATTGGGGTGAACTTAATCTGGTCCAGTTTAACCCTACTAAGACACAGGTCTGCGTGTTTACCGTTAAGAAACTAGCGTTGGTCGTCTCACCTCAGTTTCAAAGTACCCCTCTGACTGCCTTAACAGGTATTGGAAATCATCCTATGACTTTTCCCGCCTTTGGCGAGGCGAGAGGGAGTGTCAGACTCTTACCTACTGACTAAAAACCACCCCGTTTCTACTCCTGCTTTTCGAGCCGGAGCCCCGGTATTGGAATTGGGATACTTGGCATCAACATTTCGAGCGACGTCCAGTTCCGTGGCCATCTAGAGGATAAGGCTAAATTAGCCTCAAAAAAGCTTGGTGTGCTCAACAGATCAAGGCAGTATTGCACTTAGGGAATCCAATCCGGACTATCCGTAATCCGAAAAATCCGGATATCCGTACATTTTTACTCGAGTTGTCAATCCGGATTCGAAAATCAAATCCGCGGATTTTCTGAATAATAAGAAATCGTAATTCGCAATGACATTATCACGCGTATGTTCGGCTCGCGTCCTCCAGAGGTAGTGTTGGTTATTCCGCTTAATATAATAGGGATGATGACGGGGTATGAAAATTAAAAATCTAATTAGTCCGTCAGTTAGGTAATGAAAAAATATTAGACACATATTTTTTTATTTCATCATATAAGATAACAAAACTTAGATAAAACGAATCAAAGTTTAGGAGTGGGAGCTAACTACGTCACTTTTCAGTATAAAACGTACTCTAAAGTGACGTCACGCGATATTTCAAATCGATATATCTCCGAAAGTATTTGTTTCCGTAAGAAAATAAAAAATACGTGTCTAATATTTTAAAATAATCTACAAGACGGACATTAAAATAAAAATTAGTCATCTACCCTATTCGGCTAATTAATCGATTAAAAACAGTTAATAGTCATTAATAGCCAACTATGGATGATAAGTACTGTTAATGTTATTTTAGTGATTGGAAACTTCCCTTCATGGTTTTCAGGCTTAGTAATGTCAGATTAGACTTAATTTTCATCATCTTTCTTTATCTTTTTTTTTTTTTTTTTTGAGGGGGAAAATCATCCAATGACATCTCCCGCCCTAGGTGAGGCGAGAGGGAGTGTCTTCTTCTGCTTTGAGCCGGAGCCCCGGTAACCTTTTACGTTGTCCGCAGCTCCGGGTTGGGCATCAGCCCTGCTGGGCCCCATCTGTGGTGGTCTGGCTCTTTGAGGCGCGCGCGGAACGCGACGCGCCGCACGCACAGGTCTGGTTCTGGTCGGGCGGCGAGCTACCCTTGCTCGCCGTTCGCAGACCCGCACTTACGGTGGCCGGAGATCGTCACGCGATCCCCGACGCCCGGAGTGTCTACTGCGGCGGCTAGGACGTGAGGAGGATCGTTCTCTCACGCGCTCCGTCTCCTCCTTAGCTAGCATGACTGCTTCGCAAAAGGAGGAGACGGCGTCCCATCCCCCCTCGCTCCGCACCATGGCCTGAACCAGAGCCGGACGCGAGAGGTCACCGTCGCCGATCACATCCCTAAGGACACGGCGGTGCTCAGCCCATGCAGGGCACACCGCTACTGTATGCTCCACCGTGTCCTCCGGGTGGTCCTCGCAATGCCGACACCCGGGCGTTTCCTCCCGCCGAATCCGAAACAGGTACCTACCGAAACTTCCGTGTCCGGTAAGCATCTGCGTCAGGCGGTAGGTGAGGACGCCATGACGCCTCTCTAGCCACTCCTCAAAGAGGGGACTTACCGCTGCTATAACAGCGAGCCCAATCATCTTTCTTTATCTATACTATACTAATATTATAAAGCTGAATGAAGAATTTGTTTGTTTGAACGCGCTAATCTCCAGAACTACTGGTCCGATTTGAATAATTCTTTTTGTGTTGAATAGTGCATTTATTGAGGAAGGCTATAGACTATAAAACATCACGCTATGACCAATAGGAGCCAAGCAGAGCGGGTGAAACCGCGCGGAAGAAGCTAGTAGTAAATAAATGGGCACTTTAAAACTAATCTGTAGGTCTACTCTAATTCAAAGAAAACGAAGTTTTGTCCAAAACTTCGCAGATTTCGTACTACAATTTTATTCTATTTATTGCGAACTTTCGGGAACCAAAATAAACGAATGAAATGAAGATAAATAAATAGGTTTTGATATGAAATTAAAAATAAAACGTTATTTCAAGTAATTCTATTAGTAAATCAAGAAAACCTACGGCCGAAGATTAAACGAAATTTCGGATTCGAGAACAGGAGTAGGCCCCCTCTGGTCTATTTAAAAATTTTCAATCAGCTATTTACATAAATTTTTGGTAATTAAATTTTTTATGCTTAGTTATTTTTTTAATTCCTAATCAGTCATTTAGTTTTTTATTTGTTGCTCAAAAATAATTTTCTGCCTAATTACTGCTAGAAACACTGGATTCTTCAAAATCTCCTAAGTTTGGTACATCGATTGGATCGGACGGATTTATTTCTGGTGTATTAAGAAGTACAGGTTCATTACAGTCACAGGATATTTCATCGATTTCTGATGTTGGATATAAAAAACTTCATATTATTAAACTAACATAAGTAGATTTGTTTATTTTCATGAAAAATCCGTAAAATCCGGATAATCCGGATTGGACCAAAAATCCGTTCTTAAAAATCCGGATTTTCAAAACACGGCGGATTTGCATTCTCTAATTGCACTCCAGCCTGCTTCTATATAAGGCGCAGGTTCGGCCCCATATGGAATACTACTCTCATCTCTGGCACCCCAGTACCAGGTTCATCCTCTGGACCGCGTTCAGCGGCGTGCGAATCGGATTGTTGAGTGTCAGGAAATATAAAACCGACTTGACACTTTGGCAATGCGTAGAGATGTAGCTTCGTTGTGCATTTTCCATCGCCTATACCGCGGGAAGTGCTCTGATTCATGAGTGTTCTTGCCGTGTTCTCTATTATAAATGTATGTAATGTGTAGTATACATTAAATTAAAATACCTAAATAAGGGGGCGGCAAAATTGTCTTCCGCCCCGGGCGGCCGACACTCACGCTACGCCACTGGTGGGGGTGGCAGGGGCGGCCCGCCCCGGGCGGCACTTTTTAGGGGGCGGCAAATTTTAAACAATAAATAATAAAAATATTTTGTAAATATTTCAACCATTTTATATTTTTTTCGCAACTAGAGATCGGAGAAAGTAGTGATAGTGGGGATGGAACCTTTAACGAGTGGTCCTGCCCCGAGAGGGGCACCTAAGGCAAGAATCCGACGATTCGTCGGAACCAGTAATTGGTAGGGTAAAAAAGGTGAAGGCGAAATCAAGTTCCCACGATGTGGGACTTGATGAAGCTCAACGCCAACTGAGGGCGTCTCTGGCGCAAGCCAAGCGGGTGGAGGCGCAAAAGGACCTGGAGGAGAAGGTCGCCGCCAAGGAGCGCACAACCGGTGCCGCAAGGTCCAGGCGTTGGAAGCCACGGGCTTCCAACGTGATGTGGGGCTGCATAAGAATCTGGACTCTCGCGGCCCCCACGATCACGTGCTGAGTAGACACCGGGGGGTTTTAGCCGGTAAGAGTCCGGCATACCCCTCCGCCTTTCCCCGGCCAGAGGAAGTCCATGAGGATTTCACCCCGACAAAAAAAAATAGGTTTGGGTTAGGTTTGGGTTAGGTTTGGGTTAGGTTTGGATTAGGTTTGGGTTAGGTTTGGGTTAGGTTTGGGTTAGGTTAGGTTTGGGTTAGGCTTGGGTTAGGTTAGGTTTGGGTTAGGTTTCCGTTAGGTTTGGGTTAGGTTAGGTTAGGTTTGGGTTAGGTTAGGTTTGGGTTAGGTTAGGTTTGGGTTAGGTTAGGTGTGGGTTAGGTTAGGTTTGGGTTAGGTTAGGTTTGGGTTAGGTTAGGTTTGGGTTAGGTTAGGTTTGGGTTAGGTTTAACTCAAAATTAATCTAACCCAAACCTAACCTAACCTAACCCAAACCTAACCCAAACCTAACCCAAACCTAACCTAACCTAACCCAAACCTAACCCAAACCTAACCTAACCTAACCTAACCCAAACCTAACCCAAACCTAACCCAAACCTAACCTAACCCAAACCTAACCTAACCCAAACCTAACCCAAACCTAACCTAACGTCAAGTAATAGCAAAAAACAAATCATAGCTAAACATGTAACTTATATATTATGGTAACGTATATTGTAAGTGTATTGTACTTTGTTAAAAAAGATATGTTATAAATAAAAATATATGTAAACACTGACCTTGACCACGTCAGGGGTTTCGGAAACAGCAGGAGGGTTTTTAGCTGGTAAGAGTCCGGCAGTACTCACACCTCTCTACTCGTGGGGAGGTGTGAGTCTCCATGAGGATTTTCCCTCCTGCTGTATAATATGAAAAAAACCTAACCTAACCCAAACCTAACCTAACCCAAACCTAACCTAACCCAAACCTAACCTAACCCAAACCTAACCCAAACCTAACCCAAATCTAACCCAAACCTAACCCAAACCTAACCCAACCCAAACCTAACCCAACCCAAACCTAACCTTTAACCGCTCAGTTAAATACCAATTATCATGCACCAAGCGCGGGTATAATTATTTCGCTACTAATCGAAATAATTATATCTACACTAAATAAGGAAGAGCGATCGTGTAAGAGTGAGCATTTTCTCTGTCGCAGTAATACGGTATGAGTGGCAGGGATATGGAAATATCTGTCGCATATTAGTGACACAGTTGGCTATAGGGTTAATGTTATGTGAAAGAGACTTCAAAAAAACTGTTTAATTCAGTCTCTAAAATGAGAAAGTTATGGTATCCACTCGCACAGCTCGTTATAAATTGTAGATTCCTATGGAGAAGAAATACCAGTATACCAGTGCAATCTACGAAAATAAACAATCATTTCTTAACGAAGATTTTATTGTTATATTGCTGCCAACACATAGCTCGACCTATGTGTTACGAAGAGGGCTCTCGCCCAATGTATCGCCCACACCTTCCTCCGACATACTTATAAAAACTGAATGAAATTCGTAAACTGTTTGATTCCCTTTCTTTCTCAAGCCTACTCGTTGGTCGAGTGATCGCTAATGCGTCCGCCGGACAAGGGGTCTTGGGTTCGATTCTCGGGTCGGACAAAGTATTGCTGGGCTTTTTTCGGTTTTTCGAAAATTTCTCAGTAGTAGCACGGATTAATCATATTGGTACACATTACATTACGACATAATAATGTTATTCCATTACGATCATCTATTTATTTTCTGGGGGCTGTCTGTATCCTTGGGACCTTGGGCTTAAGCCCAAAAATCTCTTCTAGGCAGATCCGCCCCTGCATTACTAATAAGCATGTACAACAATTCCATTACGATATAATAATGTTATTCCATATGTTTATGACACAGTCTGTATAAGTAGGTAGGTACAAACATTTATGGTAAATAGAAATACCAGGTATTAAGAGTTAAAAATTAAACAAATGGATTATGTACAAGAAAACATTTATTCTATATATTAATAGGGTTTTAAATACAAAGAGGTGATGTCAATTACAAACCAACACCTTTTATCATAATGTGTGATATTTTATTGAGAGCGCGAGACGTTACAAACCACGTCCCTCTGTATTTTCCGTATCGCGACCCCATTCTATAAAAACGTTGCCATTTGTCCACATTTTAATATGCCACTTTCTGAGCGCTATAACCTATCCACTCCTTTTTACTTATGATTAATATCATTGAGCAGGGCCGTTTTTTGTGTTGCAGTGCACAATCACATTATGGCATCCCTCTTTGTACTTGCTTCATGGGCTCTACCTTAATACATTAAATACATATTATTATTCAATCATAAAAATATTAATTAGATAAGTAATTTCACAAGCTAGGTGATTAATTATCTTTCTTCATTCTTGTACTAGTCATCCTATAGACAATGGAGTCGCGGCCCGGGTCCATATCCATAAAAGAATACATGATAGCAAGCATAGAGAATGTCATTACTAATCCAAACCAAAGAAATATATTGAACACTGCTGGATAGTCGACGTCAAATTCATCAGCGGTAGTGGCATTCAACGATGGCTGTAAAAATGAAACCGTTAATTACCTCTACAACATATATGATCAGCATATACTCGTGTGATCTATTGCCAACTCCAAAGATCATACCTTTGTTCCATTTCCTTTTTCACCGTCAGTTCCGTTCCCACCTCCACTCCCATCTACAACCCCATCTCCAGACGCTTGTCCATCTTCAGTAGCGTCTCCAGTAGCGTCTCCAGCCGCGTCTCCAGCCGCGTCTCCAGCCGCGTCTCCAGCCGCGTCTCCATTTTCATTTCCCTCTTTAGGTTCTGCATCATTGTCACTTCCCTTTCCTTCCCTAGTTCTTGGCCATGAGATCGCCCGGCTCATCCATTCATAATCAGCAATACCAGGTGGTTTTACAAATTTGTAACGATTCTTTTTCTTATTGGGATTTGTATTTAACCAATTTGATGGCCATTTTTTATCCGTACCATTAAGGTTTGGTATAGTGACTGATCGAGCTGAGCGACGAGAGTGAGGGACATCAGTGCTGACAGCTGTAACTAATACCGAACCAACATAGGCTTTGACAAATGCCTTGCTGAGGTCTTGAATAGCTTCACCTATAGTGGGATTAATAAATATTTATTACTAGGTAGCAAGCAAGTTTAGTACCTGTTAACAAAAGTATATTTCTATCTTTAATAGCAATAGGTACTTATAAAATGTTTGACCAAAAGTATCTCTATCAGTTTTGAACTCGTAACTACTTTAGGCCGCTACTAATACTATCTTCCTCATTTATACAATGTGATAGAGGTGAGACTTCTAACACGTTAAGGTTGAGTACTACATCTAATTTTATCGACAAAAGTCGGGGGTCGAAGGGGTCGAATCCCCTCCCCCTAAAAATTATGGTTATTTTAATATTTTTTTTACTTTTTTTGATATCAAAGGTTGTATGCGTCGTAGAACCAAAAAAAACGACAAACGGTAGCTAATAACCTAACTAATTCAATACTTTTTTCATATGTTTGATAATGTTTTGGTGAGAAAAAAATTCATTTGTGAATTATTTTTACCGAAAAAATCACTATTTTTCAATATTTTCAATAAGGGTTTCAACCCCCCATATTTTTTTTTGTCGATAAAATTAGATGTTGTACTCAGCCTTAATGGGTTTTTTTTTTTTTTTTTTTTTTTTTATTTACATTTGTTCTCCACGGACTCTTGGTCCGTGCCCTTGTCATACAATTTGTTTTTCTTTTTACAATAAATTTTATCAATATGGTATCTACCTTACGCACTAAAATTAACCACAACTATTCAATTATAACTACAAAAATACTTATGATTAACATATTTGTTTTTTTTTTTATCCACTAAATTAAATTTACCGGCGGCTCTGCCAAGTCAGTCCACCGGCGCGCTGGGAGAGCCGACCTGCCCCAGCAGAAGGCACTCGTTCACGAGTATGACGTGTGTGTCAGCAATTGGTCCGGTCAACCATTTTGTTGGGAACGGAACAACCCAACACACAGCGCCACCGACTGTAGGACATTTATGTGTGCATGACGCCTCAACCCCTGTCGGGTGGGCTGACTTCAACAGAGCTTACAGAAGTCAAAGAGTTTACAATTATATAATTATGTATATAGCAGTTATGTACTTATTTACGATTTCCGCATACACATTACCTCCCACTATATAAATTTTTATTTTAGTCCAAGGAACATTTCTCACCCAAAAGCGCCCCCAGAACTGCCGCGTCTCTGTGTTTGATGGCCATTTTCAGGTTGTAGTCCATAATCCTATGGTCGCTCTCTTCAGCAGCCCTTCTGATCAATTTGCTTATCGCGTCATCACAGTTGTCCGTGTAGTAGATGCAACTATGTGTGTGACGCGATATTGCAACTACTGCATGTGGTACGCTGTCATGAATTTTCTGCCTCTTTGTTGCTGTGTTCACAACTACCACCTTCGCGGACGAAAGCCCCTGAGCCTCGTGTATAGTGAGAATGCGTGATCCCTCGCCCGACCCGTATCCCTGGTTCTTAAGGGATTCCTTTTCTGCCTGGGTGTGTACCAGGTATAAGGTGTCGGGGAGTGATTTTGGGATCATCGCTCCCGAGAATCTTTTTGTCTCCAGGGATCTCACGCCCGACCTGGACGAGTATATGCCACTGTAAACTGTGTTGAGGACATAGGCCACGTCCATTGGATTCCTGTGGGTACACAGCAACTCCTGACTTATGGGTGTGATATGTGTAGGGCGGCCGTAGTGGAGAGGGAAGAGGTTGTCACGATCAATGAACGGGAGCTGATTTATGTCACCAATTAGCAGGACCTCCTTGGCTAAAGTTATTCGGGCGGCCATCACCACCGCTCCAAAGTGGTTCATAAGAGCCTCGTCTACCATTAGTCGAGTGCAGCTCTCTCGCCCCTTCAAGCCGTTTACTAAGATGGACGCCATTGTTCGAACCCTAGATTTGACTAGTAGTCCCCCAAATCGGCAAGATAGTTTGCCTCTGAGGTCATTTGCTGCTTCAGTTGTTGTGGTGACAATTAAATCTTTGTCCGCATCAAATTGATCCACTATCCAAGTCGTTTTACCGCATCCAGGGACCCCGTTCGTCCAGTGAAACCTCGGAGTGCACCAGCTCTCAAAGGTTATGCCGTCCGGTCCGGATTCCGATATGGATTTTGCCATTTCTAATATCCCATCGTCTAGCATAATCCTGGTACACTTGGCAACCACCACTAGGGAATCGTTGGGGGGAGTTTCAAACTTCACTACTCCGCATCGATTTGATTCCTTCTCGTCGAGAGACACAAATCCTGCAGTGGCGTTGTAAGCTGCCATACTACGACTTATAGAGGTTCCTCTCAGCACTCTCGATGTATTATTGTCGTATATGACTGCTTCTGCTGCTTCGAGTCTATCGTCCAGTATCAGCTCGTTACCCTGCAGATAAGTCTGCAGGATGGCTTCGCAATTCCGCAAGTTAACCTGCTTAGTTGCTTCTATTACTGCGACAAACTCGAGAAAAGCGTTTATGAGATGGTCTCTGGGAGTGGTGGCTTGTCGAAGCTTCGGTGGACAAACGTGGCCCATAGCTGCTCTTGTTGGGGATGACCTAGAATGAGCAGACTGTATTTGAGCGGGACAGCTCTCCGATCTATGAGTGGACTTGGATGCATTTTTCCTGAAAGGTGACGCAATGAGTCCGGTTACTGAGCATATGGATGTTGTTATTGCCCACATTCTGCCTCGGGACTGTAGTTTTTTATTTTCCCTTTCGGTGGCCCGCTGTTGTTGTTGCAGAGCGCTCTGTTGCAAATATTGTTGCTGTAAACGCTCTGAGCCGCTTGGAGAATCCACCCTTAGCTGGCGCTGAACTGACCTCTTGAGGAAGCTCAAATCTTCCCCCCTGTCCTCGTACACGATGACCTCATGATGTTCTGAGGCCCTAATACAGCCCATAAGGTCTGCCGTTTTCCCTTTTTCATAAGCCACCACTGCAGCGTCTACGCTAATTATTCTGGAGTGTATGCCTTCTACGTCTCCCCACTCACCCACGCCTGACAGCACCTCACACGCTTGTGCAAAACAAGTTATAGAGTCGACGCTGGAAAACATTGCGATTGTTTTATTGCGTGTTCGCAACAATCGACAGCTTCGACCCAACAGTTTCATGTCTGGTAGTGCGTCATAGACTTTGCGTCGCATGCTTGTTCTGGATGTGCTGCCATTGATCAGGGAGGCTAGGCCCGGTGAAATAGTGAGCCATTTGCTATTCCTTTTTTCGCAGAAGGCTATCCCTAGTCTTTCGCTGCTGGTGTTCATGAATAGGGCTACACCTCGCAACCGTATTCCTTTGGTGCCGCGTTCTCCATGTAGGAGTATTTGCTTCTCATTGATTATGAGCGGCTCATTAGTACGAGGGGTCTCGGGTACTGCCGTGGCAGTTGTTAATTGATTCTCCAAGGTGGCTATTTGGTGTCTATTATTTAATGTGCTGTTTCTTTCCGCTGCCCTGCTAAAGATAGTGTCTATGTAGCTCAGGAAGTGCGGTCTTTTGACTTTATCAGCTAGAATGGCACTCAGATTGGAGGTATCCAGATTTGTATCTATTTGAGCCTCTAAGCTGGATCTGGCGGCCAGAAAACGGGGACAGTCGAGAATAATGTGCCATACTGACTCACTGATGGTTAAGTCGCATTCGCAACCTGCATTTTCTTTTAATTTGAATCGATGCAGGTACTCAGCGATCCCTCCATGTCCAGTCAACGCTTGTACTTGGGCAGGTGTCAACTTTGTCGATCTCACTAAACGATATGCCTCATTGACATCCGGGAGAAACGTCTTAGTGACCTGCCCAGTAGTGGAGGTGGTATACCTGTCCTGCCACTTTCGGATGGTTTCGTCTCTGATTTTCTTTTTGACGTAGGACATGGGCACCATACAGTAGTCTGCCGTGGTGTTATTTTTCTTTTTGGCAGCAATTTTAGCTAATTCGTCTGCCCTCTCATTCCCGGCCGTTCCGACATGGGCCCTCAGCCAGTAGAACCGGATTTCTCTTCCCTGTTCCTCCACGGTCTCCACACACTGCTTTATTTCTTTGGCCAAACGATGGGTAACTTTGGGGTTCTTTAAGATGTCGAGTGATGACCTAGAGTCACTCATGATGTTTACTCTAGTTGCTCTGCTGTCAAGAACCATTTTGGCAGCTCTGTTCAAAGCGTATAGTTCAGATTGGAAAACCGTGCAGGTAGGGTCCAGGCTAAAAATGGAGAACACCGACTCACGACCCTCCTCCCACCAGGTCAAGGCAGAACCGACGCCTCCCTCAATTCTGCTTCCATCTGTGTATATCTGAGGGCCGGTAATTCCTCGGACGAGAGGTGTTCCAGAGTCATCGCTCTCCAGAAGCTCATAGTTGATAGATATTAATTTTGAGGGATGTGGCTGATCTAGGTAGTTAACCTGCCTTTCTAGCTCCTTATGAGGTGGTAAATAGTCTAGAGATAATCCTCTTTTAGTTAGATACAAACTGGCACACTCCTGGACTCTCAAGTCGAGTGGGAGAGTACCCGACAAGACTGTTGCTGATGTGAGCGACACTGTACGATACGCTCTGCAGATTTTTTGTGCAAATCCCCTTTGAAGAGCATTTAATTGTTTTTTAATCAACTGTAGCTCCGTCACTGGGGCCCACACGTTTGCGGCGTAAAGTACAATGGGCTCAATGACCGCTACGTAGATTGTTCTCGTTATCTCGCCATTAAGACCCCATGTCACTTTTGCTGCGCGTGCCAGCTGTTTGTAAATATCCGCAGCTTTTTTACACGTTGCGGATATGTGTGACCTGAAGGTGAGTTTTCTGTCTATGGTGAGGCCCAAGAGCTTTACCTCATCTACGAGGTTTATTCTGGTGCCTGTCATGAACAGTTCTGGGGGTTCAAAAACAAGCCTTTTTGTCAGCAGCATAGCGTTGGTTTTGCTTGCTCCGAACCTAAGCTTGTTGCTGACTCCCCATGCTGCAACTATTTCCAAGGCACTATTTACCGATTGCTCCAGTGCGCTCACCCTATGGTTCGAGAATAAGAGAACGACGTCGTCCGCAAATGCCTGGCAATAAACTCCTTCACCTGTTAGTCTGTGTAGCAACGAATCGAGGATTAGGTTCCAAAAAGTGGGTCCACCTACGGACCCTTGTACACAGCCCTTAGTTGTTCCCTTTTCGCTGCTGGCTCCGGCGAAGTTGACTTTGACTCTCCGTTCGCTGAGGTAGGAGTTTACCATGGCATACAGGTTTTTCGGACACTTCCTGGCTATCAGTTGATGTTTCAGGGCCGGCCACCAGGCGTTGTCAAAGGCGCCCTCTATGTCTAGTGACACCAGAACGACTATTTTTTTTTCATCCATCTCAGTTTTTATGCGGTTGACCAGATCACACAGTGCGTCTTCCGTTCCGCGTTGAGGCAGAAATCCATACTGGTTTTTGTGAAGAGTTGGAAGGATGTGCCACTGGATTCTGCCTATCATCAGTTTCTCAACTATTTTTCCAAACACAGACAGAAGTCCAATTGGTCTGTAGGACTTTGGATTAGTGTAATCATCTTTGCCTGGTTTTCGGAGAATTATAACATGCGCAGATTTCCATTGCTTTGGAAAGTATGCCCGCTCTAAGCATGAGTTCGCCATGGCAAGAAACACCTCCCGTCGACAATAAATAGCTTCTGCGCAGATATCAGCTGTCAGACCGTCGGCGCCGGGGGCTTTTTTAGGATTGATCTCATTGAGAATCAAATCCAGTTCTGCCTGTGTAAAGTGAGGGTCGCTTTCCGACAGCTCCTCCATCTCACCTAGACATCTTCCATCCGTTAGTGCACGAAGGTCAGCATGACCGGGATCATCCGTGGTGGTAGTGTCATCAGGATAAAAAGTTTTAGCCAACAATTCCGCTGACTTGTCCGGGTTCAGTGTTTGACCCTCAGAATTTCTAAGCAGGGTGTTTTCTCTACATTTTGTTGTTTTCCTGATGACCCTGTATATCCCGTCCCACATGCTTTCCCTCTTTTGAGTCGAGCAGAACTCCTTCCAACTCTTCGTTTGTTCTTCATCGGCTTTTGACGTGTATGTTTCTTTTGCCCGCAAGTATTCCTCAATGACGAACTGTTTGCGAGAGGGAGCTGCGTTCCTTATCCTCCTTTTTCTTCGAAGCACGTCAGTTTTGAGATCCTCTAAAGAGCTCGTCCACCACGGGGGTTTTGATTTCCCTTTCCTCGGCTTATTTTTGGGTAGGGTGGCATCGCATACCTCCGTGATAGCATTTATGTAGGTCGTAATCACGGTTTCCAGCTCTTCAGGTGACTGAACACTCATGATACTTTCTGGAGTTATTTGTTTCTTCTCTAGAGAATCTCGCAGATGTGATCTAAATTTTGTCCAGTTTGCGTTTTTGGTGTTGTAGACTCTCGTTGTTATGGGCTTTGGGGGTTCCAATGCCTTTTCCAGCTGCAAGTCAAACGTTATGGCATTGTGGTCAGAGGTTGTAAGGCCTCTATCTACCATCCAGTTCTGAACTTTTGCTAGCAAAGATGTACTGCAGGCTGTAACGTCCACTATGCTTGTGAAAAGTCGGTCCCCTCTGAGTGCTTCGAAAGTTGGTGTGTCCCCTGTGTTGAGAATGTGGAGGTCCATTTCGTTTAGGAACGAATTATAATCTGCTCCCCTCTGGTTCTCCGAGGCGCTGCCCCACCACGGGCTCCAGGCGTTCACGTCTCCAGCTACGATGATATTTTTTGTGGTCAGTTTAGATATGGACTCCTTTAAGCGGGTTAAATTTAGATGTATGTCTTGGTCCCCCTCAAGGTAAACCGATATCACTCCAAGCCGCAGGCTACCTGAGACCAACAGTATTGCTACTTCAGTTTCTGTTACAAGCTGAGGATCATGTATAGTCCTCAGCTGGTCTGAGAAAACGATTACGGCCGCTTTTACTGGCTTTTGTCGATTCATAGTACACTGAATTATTCTTGTGCCAGGGTATTCTTGCATTTCACCAGTGTTCCCTACGTAAGGTTCCTGAACCAGTGCTACAGATATACCTTTTTTCTCCGCAACTTGTAGCAATTCTATGGTGGCTAGCCTGGAGCGATGCAGGTTTGCTTGGATGATACGCATTCTGCCGTTGTTCACCTTTGAGGGGGTTGCGTCCTGATTCGCCTGGTCCGTCCTACCATACTGACGCAGAGCTAGTAGAACTCATACTTGCCCAAAACAAACATCTTCTGGGTGACGTCAGTATGCAAGACAACATCATAAGGGTGAAGTACAGAAAAAAGGCACGAAACCCACATGAGTGTCACCCAGTATTGGAATTGTCACCGGGTACCCACAAGCGATTCCTGGAGGCCGGAAAAATCTATGTGGGATTGCAGAGGAGACCAGTGTTCGACCAATCCCCACTGGTACAATGCAACAAATGCCTGGAATACGGTCACACAAAAGCCGTTTGTCAGGCTAAAGAACATGTCTGTAGCCACTGTGGAGACCCACACACTTGGGAGAAATGCCCAAATAGGCTTTCGAACAAACCGCCGACGTGCAGGAATTGCTTGAGGGCACAGGGAGTTGGGCCGGAGACAACGCATAATGCCTTCAGCGAAGTCTGTCGAGAACGTCAAAAATGGGATGCTATAGCACGCTCCCGCATATCATATTGCTAAAGCCTTAATGGGTTAGAAGTCCCACCCCTATCACATTGTATAAAGTGCACTATACAGAGTTACGGGTTAACTCGACCTAAATCTTTTAAGAGATCATAGTTTTCATAATTTGACCGATTTGCCTGCTTGCCGACAATGCAACATTTAAGAAACTGGCATAGAATAAATCTGCTAGACCTACCCAAAAACATTTACTTAACCATGCAGAAAGCTGCAATCTGTCGGGTCGTGTGAAGGTTTTTACAAGATGCCGCTGTACAAGTATCCCAACATGAAGTTCAATTGGTCTGGCTCTAAACGCATTACCTTTTCTTGTATAACCGAAATTATTCAAACTTAAGTTTTCATTTTTTACAAAAATATTTAATTTATCTAATCACAGCAGTTTACTCACGTACATTAATGGAGAAAAGCTCAACTAAGTAGATAGTTTCGAGTCAAAGAGGAGATGGAAATACCTACCTATGAAAATGTTAATAGGTACCTACTTAATAATTTCTTAGCTTCTTTGGTTTGATGAGAATTGGGACCATGATAGTCAGATACTCCATGAAGACTGCGAATACGGAAATTGAAGAAATCAATTTGGTTGTCTGGAACAATACCCCCATCTTGGATCTGTCGATTAAATGCCAAGTAAGTAGGATCTGCTTAGGTATATATTATAGCTTAAAATGTAAATAGTAAATTTAGTATATCAATATAGGTAGGTAGGTAAGTAGTACATTGTAGAATCTTTTATGAGATTGGGCAGAGAGACACGAACAGGCGAATCACCAGAGGCGCAGCCCATAATACCATAAAATTTAGTTAGGGTAACAGCTAGGCTATTCTGTATCTTTCGATTCGAAAGATTCCAGATTTGAAGTAAATTCGACCATGGACCGCCTTGCCATGTCATTGGTTGTGAGAATAATCTCGACCAATGACAGGCGAGAATGCGATCGAGCTCACTTCGACTATTCCAACTGACAGTTACAGAATAGCTTAGCTGATCCTACAAATCATTAAACTTACCCATTTTATAACAGCTCGTAAAATGTCAAGCTCGTTTATGAAGAGATAATCTTCTTCCACGTTATGCTTTAAGTGGTGAAGTACTTCTTTGGTGGGTCTTTTATTTCTTATAAAATTACCAAATAATTTCCTGAACTGTAAATTTAAAATTAAATTATAATAATAAAATCTAGTAGACTACCTAGTGTCTAGCTAGGCTAATAAATAAAAATTGAGTGTCTATTTGTAATAATGAAATAACCGCTTCTTACTGTATGCATATGAATATACTATACACAAAAACCAAATTAAAAAAAAATATTTGTTCCGGCTAATCTCTCGGATGGGTAGAGGGGCTAATTGAATATAATAATACATAAAATATCGCATAATAAAAAATAAAAAATAATGCTATGCAAGTGACCCGGTTGTGGCCATCGACCCCTTTGTGGCCACTTGGGCCTTCAAATATTTATAACTAAGGCATGGACAAATAAATTACTCTGTGATGTACAGTATTTAAAATATTGAATATTGGAGACACTGATACCGTTGGCAGCTTTGATGTGTCAAACTTCACTTCGATGCAACAAGTCATTCTTTTTAGTTGAGGCTGAAATTGTTAAGATCTTAACAAAAAGGCTAAGGCAAGCGGGTGAGGATTTGGTTTTTATTTTTTTAATCTTTGCTTATTGTTTGGATGTTTATGTTAATACTACATGAAGAATATATTGTCTAAGTGGAACTAAAGTTATTTTGTCGCCACATGTTTCTGAAGTGGGATTATTAGAAGGTGGCCACTAATGGAGACAAAATTATGAATTTCTCCATCTTTGGCCACACGGCTGGCCAAAACTTTTGAACATAAACGCCCCACTTCTATTCATTTATCGTAATTTATTTATTATTTTTCCTTGGCTTTACATATCAACAAATACATATTTTTCATTTTCAGAGATGCAATAAATTGCCTTCACACAAAGGAAGGTCAGTTTACTTTGCAGCTTTTACCAACGTCATATAAATGTTGATCTCTTTATTTGTAAGTTAAATTCAAGTGAAGTAATAATATTTCATATTTTCCAGACTAAATGAAAACCATTGTTTCTAAAATGTCAAATTTAATTAATAAATTTTGATTACTTTTATTGTATTTTTTGATGGCCAGAACTGGCACACGACCGTGGCCAGAAATGGCACGAATCTGGCCAAAAATGGCACAAACTCCCTTTTTTTTCTTTTTTATACAGTTTTTTTTTCTATTGGACGTTCTTTAAAAAAAGGGTTTTCTTAGGCAAGATTAATACATGTTAAATGACTTTTTACAAGAAATATGTTCGTGATAACAAAAACTATAAGTTAAGAAAGCCTCAAAGTCGACAAAATTCTTAAAGTGGCCACAACCGGGTCACTTACGATATTATATGTAATGCGTGTCCGGAAATTCCCAAAACTACTGGTGTGCGGCGCGTGGCTTCAGGCCCCTGCCCTGACCGCTACCCGCCATCATGAGACTGATGTGTGAGAAATGTGCAGAAAAGATTATTATTATTTGCGGCCACTAGTGTAGATATTTCCATTTTTACCTCATTTCCATTACTTAATTTAACATTTGCTATTTTATTGCCTCCTTCTGTAAAATGCTGCTTTATTCTTTCTTTTACTGATTTGTACGTATCTGGCTCATACTCGTCTACACTAAGTTTGTAGGTCTTCAAAGCAATCTGTAAATAGGTTAAAATGGGCTGATTTGTTACCGAGAATGACTATAAGTAGGTCTAGGCCTATCCATGAATAGCTTTGGGACAGGGCTTCAACGGAAGTGTGTAAAGTCGGCACATTTCGTCGGAGACTATAAAAATAAATAAAAATAGGTAAATAATAATTTGTTTTTTGATAATTATTTTATTATTTAACAGCTACCTTTTTAAGTTTATCTACCTCTACCACCTTTACCGACATAGGTAGGTACCTAGGTAATGAAGAGGGCGTGTAGGTAATATTATTAATTAACTAGGTTACCCAGATATAGACAAATCAATGGGGAATGTCAAGAAAAGTCATTTTTATTCCGTGATAGGGTGCTTTGTACTGTTAATTCCTATTTAGGCACTCAAAAGCAAGGTCCCTAGGTACTTTTTCTACTCTATGCGCAGCTAATAATTATAGCTTTTAATTAAACCCTTTTTGATTTCTTACATGTTCACCAATGCTCCTTATTCCATCAATATATACTTCCACGGCTGCTTCAGGAGTGTTAAAAGGATCCACTACAATTAAACCTTTCCATTCCGAATCCTAAAAATAAAGGTGAGTAACATTCACTAGACAGTTTTAGTATCTGTTATACCATACTTGTAAGGGCACTACTTCATCCTGACTCATGTGGCATATATGTAATTACCTATACTGCACTCCGGAGTGTACTCCGTCAAAAAAAGGGTTAAGTAACCTTAGTACGTGCTCTCGTTTTGATCTCGTTAAACGTAAAACAGACTCGAACTAAGCCTTCTGTACGGTGCCAACAAGCCATTTATTTTAATGAAACACTGCTAATGGCGTTATTGGTGCCCAAAAGATTAGCAAGCTAAAAGTGGCATAATGGGCCGGACATATTTATTGAAGAACCAATCCCCCCCTTCCCAATCTTCCCAATCCCCAACAACCCTTAAATTCCTAATGCCGGCAACGCACTTGTAACGCCTCTGGTGTTTCAAGTGTCCATGGGCGGCGGCGATTACTTACCATCAGGTGATACGTCTGTTCGTTTACCGATGTGATTCATAAAAAAAGAACCGTCTTTGGGCAGACGTCTGGAGTGTAGACAACATCTCTTTAAACGCAAATGTAGTGTAGAGCACCCTCTAGTTAAGTGGGTTGACGACGTCCGCAAGTTGGCTGGTAAAGGCTGCATGCGAAGAGCTGAAGATCCAGCTCAGTAGCGTGATATTGGAGAAGGTTACGTTGAGCAGTGTAGGTACGTCCACAGTGATTGATTGCTGATACTTATATAACTTTAATAGATAAGTAGTTTACCTGCATTTTGCTAGAATACTTACATGTTCCACAGAAAGCCCGAGTGCTGCAGAAAATATCTCTTTCAAATTGCTTTCCGAAGTTTTATCAGTTGCCATAAAACGTAAAGAATCTGGACTATATAAAACACTGAACTCACCGGCCGCTTTTAAGCCTAAAATAATAAATATAAATTGAATAGGTACCTACTAAGTAATACTCCAAACATAAAGTATGTATACCAAATAAAACCTGAAAATAAGTTTATTACCGATTATTTTTAAAACAAGAGTTATGAAAAATAGTATCTTGTTGACGCTGTTTACACTCATGGTTTTTAAAACAATTTCCTATATTGACTTCTCGTCAAGTCAATGAAATTGTAAATTTACAATTTTTATTGCGTGCGCCTAGCAACGATTCGAAATTTAAAATCATCGCACTTTTCAGCCGACACCTACTGCTATTGTACTTTTCCTGCAAAACTCATTAGGCACATTGAAACAAGATGCTTCCCTTGGTTTCTTGTTAACGACAAACTGAACAGTGCGTCAGTGCGTATGTTCATATATCAATGTAAATCATTTAGTCTTCTAAATGAATTACATTTTTAACAGTTATACTGATTTTAAACAGTTATTTTACATTAATTAAATGAGTTTTTTTTTAGTTTTTCTGATAGTTATATTCTAGTTTATATTTTACCTATAGTTCTTTTTTTATAATTCCATGACAGTAATTTTATCATTCAAAGGACTTTAAAAAACAGGTAGTTCTCAAATGAACTAAACGCTGTGACTGCGCGGGTGATTTATAGATCTGTGCATGGTCTGTCATTATTTTGACATTATATTATAAGATTGACAATTTGAATCTTTGACATCTTACATTTGATACATATTTGATGAAACCAAAACTGTTGCAAGAAGCGTTTATTTGTTTTGAAGTTGAAAAAGACACTGAATATACCTTATTATGAATAAAGAAACAAACCGGCGCAAGGTCACTTCTGTTGGCAACTCTTGGATAATATGTAAATCGAAATCCCATCCTGGACATGTGTATTATTTCAATAGTTTAACTGGACAAGCAGCTTGGAATCTTAGTGATGCGGAGGTAACTTCAAATTATTGGTATATCGAACAAATGTTTAGATAAACTACAAAGTGTAGCTACTTTATTATAACTCTGTCATGTTTATTTTGTAGATTGAGAAGGCAAGGCAGACGACAAAACATCTTGAACAGTTACCAGGTGCTGAACTTGCATGTCCAGAACCGAAGGATAAACCACCAAGTCTTTTACCAAATGCTGCACAAATTGCTGAACCAATTCAACCAGCCATTAAGAAAAGAATCCCTCCTTTCGTAAATCCTCAAATGAATATAATCCCGGAACAACCGTCATCACTTTTGGCTAATTTGAATGTTCCTCTGAACCAAATGACGAGTATATTACAGGGCACACAAATTACTAATACTTCTTCTTTGGGTCCTATTTGTAATATGAATTTATTGAACAACCCTACACAAGCTTTTAATTTGAATAATGCTACTCCTATGTATAATCCTAAGGTTTGGGCAGTTCCTCAAGCACAACAAATTTTCTTACCAACACCGCTAGCTCCTATAGTGAATCAAGGTCCAAATTCCTTGAATGGGGCTTACAACAACTTCGTAGAATCTTCTACTGGACACATTTCGGATAATTTAAACAATGCTAGTTCTTCAAGTATCCAACTAGGGTCCCATGCATTTAACACTGATTTGAGGTACAGAAAAGGATTTCAGCAACCTATTAACAGAAAACATGGATTTACAAACAAGAAAGATCTGCGACAAATGATATCTTTCAAGAATAAGTTTCAAAGGAAACCTGGAGGTATTTTATTTTGCCTGCCTTATTTGTTTTACTAACTAAATAAGACATAATCTATTAAATTTTCATTTGCGATTGTATCTAAATGTAAATATTTTATATTAAGTGATCATACATATTAACCTCTAATGATTCTTTCTGATTTCTTCATTCACACTGCATCTTTAATATTTGATTATAATGTTTGTGTTATCAAATTAATTATTCTTATTAAAAAGTTAACTTGGGCCAATGCTACCCGTCAATCTTTCATTGTGAAATGTGTTAAAATGATAATACATAACACTTTTCAGGATTTGGTGCCCACATAAACAGTAACAAAGTTGGAATTAATTCCAATGATTTTCAAAACAGGATCGGAAATAAGGTAATGAAAAAGTTATCATTAAAACAAAATTAAAAAAATGTATTTGGTAGTTATGGCAATGTTTATTTTTTCTCAGGATAGCAAAGGCACAGAACAAATACTTGAAGATTCTTCAAAGATTGATGTAACTCCTATGAAGAATTTGGCAACTCCGGATTGTAACCCTGATGCATGGTTTATAGTAATGGATTTAGAAGTTTTATTAAATGAGTTCAAATTTCTTAATACATTAACAGATTCAGGTAATTCAAATGTAGTAAATATAGTTAATTTTATTTAAAACTAAAACTAGTGGCCTGGCCGTGCTTGGCATGTATTTATTTGTTCTATTAATGGTTTATCACGTTTTTGCATTTTCCGATTTTCCTTTCGGTCCTTCAAAAAAAATTCTTTCATAAGAAACTTCTAATAACAAATTCAACAAAGACATATTAGACAAATCAGAAGCCATTTACATGTAATGTAATTTTTTATTAGAGATGAGCTAATTATTCATTGTCTCATAGCCTTATGCATAAAATGTACCAGATAAGTAATAAATATCCAGATATAGCCGTAACAAATTATCTGATTTTTAAAACCTTGTGTTGTGTTATTTCAGATGAAAAATGTCATCTTATGGTCCCTAAACGGGTTATGGAGGAACTTAAAACTTATGTGACATGTATAGAGAATGTTCAAGCGAGACGCATCTTACGATTTCTCTCACAGCAGATTGAGATTGGTTATGCGTTTATGGGTATGTAATATGTATTTAATAACGATACAGAATACTGTTAGAAAACACAATTTTGTTATACACTTTATGATTGTAATATAATACATCTGTATTGCAAATTGATTATTCATTTACTTAACAAATTAACTTGGGTTTGGCTGGTAGAAGATGTCTACGGCATTAATTAAGCCCACCTATGTACACATTCATGTGCATGAAGAGTAAAATAAATAAATAAATAAATTAACTGTCACGTCGGACACTGGTGACCGACATTTAGCGGAGAATTTGAACAGTTTTCTTTTGGCAATTAATGCTTTAAATGTGCTGCTGTTAATATATTTTTTATCTAGTTGTCTGGCGATATATTATCAAGACAAAATCTAGACATATATGTTTTCAATTAGTATACATATTATACATACCTACTTAATTAAAAAAAGATTATAATATGTAGTGAAATCTTATATCTCTTAATAATTTAATTGATCTCTATTAACTATAAATTAGTTGGTCTCCTATTTTTAAATATTATTTTATTTTGTAAAATAAAAAAAAGTAGTATCGAAAATATAATTTTAGAGAATGTTAAATAAATATGTGTATAATAGTAAGTATGCTAAAGTCTCTTAGACTAACATAGTTTTTTTTTTCATATAGCGGAATATCCATGTGAAGCAGATAAACTGTCTATGACAGAAGTGATAGAAGCAACTTGTGCTGAACTAGTGCAGAAGAAACATCATTTTGTAAGTATTCAACAAGAATGTGCTAATTTTTTTTTTGTCTTTACATATAAGTATGGTACCTATTTCTTCTGTTCCATGGGTGCATTTATATTATATGCATACAAATACATATTCACATACAGATGATGAGACGACACCCTCAAACCATCCTGTTGGTCAACAACTGTTCAGTCGTTAATAAATTATAAATATTAGAGAACAAAACTTGTGCTATATACACAGTGTCCTAAAAAAAGACTGATTTCATTTTGTCCCACTCTCACCATTATGGACCAGCATCTTCTGCAAGGTCCAATATACATATTACATGTTATGCCTACACTATACAAACGAATAAAAATAAACGCTAACTAAAAATAAAATAAACGCTATTTGTATTGTATTGTATTGTATTGTATACATGTTACACCTCTATCTTAATAGTTAGTTCTAACATCTATACTAAACAAATACGCTTATTAATGCAACATACTGACTTAAAACAGGCATAAATTAATTCAAATTATTTTTTTTTAGGTCCTTCTCACCAACGATAATGAGTTAATCACTAGAAACTCATTGGTAAATATTCACATGTTTACAATAAGTGAAGTTCGTAACCTTTTAGGGATTCAACCAAAAAAACAACAGATAGTAACGCCTAACGTAGTTCTAAAACCAAAATTATCTGTAAATGAACTCCTGAATAAAATAAAAATTACTGTGCCAAATAACTTTTCGCCAAAGCGAGACACTACTAGTCCTGATACAGATACTGCATGTGATGATATTATTGACAAAGTTCCTGAGATAGCACCAAAACAAGAAGATAAAACAGAGAAACCATCAAAACATACTGTTGATGCTGGCATTCAGACTGATGGTGACGACATTGCATCTAATAGTGGTGTTTCGAAAGAAAACGAAGAGTTAAATAGAGAATCCAAAAATATTGAAACCAGAAAAGTAGAACTTACGAAACCTGCTGAGACTTCAATCGTCGTAAATGTATCAGATAAGAAGAGGGGAATAAAACTTAAACGTAGTGTGTCCAGTCAACCACATGTAAATTCTGAAAAGAGGCAATTTAAATGGCGCAGGAGAAGAAACACTACTCAATCGAATCAACAAATTCCAACTCATAGTGATGAAATGACAAACTCTAAAGGACTGGAAACATTTCTTTCATCTAATGATAACCTGAAGGAATACGACGAACCATCTACCGATGATCCTGTGTCTGAAAGCACAGACAATAGAGGTGTAAATGGAAGTATCGAGAGTAGAGAATCAAGTATTATTGCACATCCGCGGAATTGTGTAAGTCAAGGAAATGTGACAATTGATGAAACTTCAACATCTGGTATAATATCCAACACTGAAAGCAGTGTTGATGAGATCAATTTCACAACCTCATCTAGTCAAGCGCTTCTTAGAAAAACCAATGATAAAGCCATGTATGGAGTCGATAGTACAACTATGGAACAGTATTTGAAAGTGAAATGTGATGAATGGATATCTAGATTTGTTCAGATTATGGAAGAAGTTTTAACCCAAGTATTACATCAGGATCCACCATTTTCGAATTCTAAGTTGCCACCTCCTTGGACGTTACATGAGGCAGCTCTATGTATTGCAATGAAGTTTAGTGATTATAAAGACATTAAAGAGGCAGCTGACAAATTGTCCAGTATGATCAATCGTGTCAGTGATGTTAAAGGTAAAATGTCTACGTGACTTATTTTGAAACAGTTTTGCACCATTTTATTAAGACTTTCATGAGGCATACTAAATTAATTATTATGTTATCGGCTTATTGACGTAACTGTTTGACTAGGAACTCGACTAGTTTCAAGCCATGCTAAAGCCTCATATTCATGAGAAGCAATCCGCTGTTTATGCTATTATTATTTTTTTACAGGTAACATTGCCTTAAACATGACTGCATCTCAATATATGCAAATGTATAGCTATGGCATGCATCTGCTTGGTGCATTAATGGTAAGTATTAAATAGATATAATTTAAAATGGAGAACATAATTAAATAGCTGATAATACCTACTTATATGACATATTTTCTCTGTTTAGGAGGCCCCCTGTAATATTGAAGATATAAAAATTGCTGTGGAATCGTTAAATACGCTGCTACACGATATAAAGAATCCTTGCCTGGATCATAGTGCTAACGACAGTTTCAACGACAATGTTCACGAAATTTCATCAAATAATGATGCGATGTTTTGTTCAGGTATATTATTTATACTTTGTAATCTTTGTATTGGTTAAAATTCCCTTATTGTTAAATTAATTTAGATTTTTTTGATCGAAAGTGCTCTATCTGTATTATTAGTTTTACACTTGAATATTTGACTGTCTTTATTTTGCATACTGCCTCGTTGAACCAGTGCAAGTGGTCTCGGGTTCGATTCCCACACACACATTACTGATGGGCTTTTTTCGGTTCTTCCAAAATTTCTCAGTAGTAGTACGGTGTCTGGCATTGTCCAGTATATTATGGCAATAGGCTCACCTCCTATTACATGGTGTACATACCTTAACACAAATTGTTAAAAGTGGGTGTGCATTGTACAGTGGCATTAAGTGCTTATCTCTTCGTGGATAAAAGGTGTGACGATACTTTTTTTCAATTTACAGATTTGCCGGGTGACAATAATGGCGGATCAGAACATGACCATGAAATGTCAATTGATGATAATGACAATATTGCAGAAGTTAATAAAAAATCTCCAATGAAAAGAAAACTAGTCCAAGTAAGTAGTAGTAGTAGTAATAGTAATAGTAGTAGTCCTATAAAATGTGCCGGAGATGCACACTGCCTAGCGGGTTACCAGGGCTCTGGCTCGAAAAGCAAGAGTAGGAACGGGGTTGTTTTTAGTCAGTAAGAGTTTGACATTCAGTCATTGATAGTCAGTAATAGAATGAAATCACCAAAAAAAAAAAAATTGAAAATCTTATAAAACGTATTCGTTTTAAAAATGTGACCATATTTCTTATTTTTATCTTTTTAGGAGGAAACGCCGAAGCAAGTAAAATTTATCAGAAATATTAATATAAACCCTTCCTTGTTTAAACATTTGACCTTTCAAAAAAGTAATAATGCATCTAACAATGGTTTGATTGATAAGAGCAATATGCAAGGCGAAGAAAAAACAAACAGTTCTAAAGTAGTACAAAGAAATACCGTTGAAACAGCAACGGAGAAGACGGAAAAAGAAAATAATGCTCCAGCCAGTCAGCCGAGTATTATAAGGAAATTCACTGCATTTCCAGAGTTAGAGAAAAAATTGCAGATTAGTAACCTATATGAAAATCATGACGAGGAATTGGATTATGATGAGGATGAGGATGAAGAGTATTTAACAGGGGAATACTGTTCAGAAGAAGAAAACGATGGCGAGATACATGACGATCCTTTTGGCGATAATATTGAAGAAACAGATTCACTTAGGCCCAATGAACGTGAAGCTTTAGCAGAAATCGATCCTCCTGTCATAAACGAAAACAACGAAAAGTTTAAGTATGCAACATATATGTTTATACAAGAAATTAAGGATGCTCTGAGTCAAATAAAAATTTTATGGTGAGTATTATTCGGTAGTTGACATTATACTTATCAGTAACAATACCCTTCCTACAGTTGATTACCCAATCACGTGACTTTTTTTACTATCAGTACATAGTGTAGCTTTTAGTTTATGTTGAAACATCACTACATAGTATAAAACAAAGTCACTGCTTTGTCTGTTTGTCTGTATGCTTAAATCTTTAAAATTACGCAACGGATTTTTATGCGGTTTTTTGTAATAGGTAGAGTGATTCAAGAAGAAGGTTTATATGTATAATACATGCATAGTATATCACCATTGCACCCATACGAAGCTGCGGCGGGTCGCTAGTCTTCTATAATAGACATTGGTTAGTCAACTTGTGACAGCTAAACTAAATTACTAACAGGAGCTCACGCCTTAGGGTGCTTTCCACCAGAGATATGCTATGCAGCTATGCTGCGCGGATTTATTTGTTTTGATGATTTATGTTTTTTTTTTACAGTGATCGGTGTTACAAAGTATTGGACAATCCACATGCATCAACCGAGCTGCGGCTTGAACTGCGAACAAAAGCTGAATCTGCACATATACATATCACTCGTTTGAGTAAATCTTTAGAAAGGTAACTATCATTTTATTTACCAAATATTCCTGTAGGTATTTCTGTAAATCGTATTAACTTTATGCGATTGACTGAGTAATCAGTTGCTGCAACATGTTTCTGATTCTCTAACGACATGGGAAGTTTGTGTAACTCTTGTTACTTTAGTCAACTTTTGTTCAAATACTCAAACGCCACCCGATTGTAAGATGCTCTCAAGAATACTTCTGCTTTACGTTTAAAGTAATTAAAACGAAACCGCGTTTGGCACTCTTGCCTATTGGCCGGCTGGAATAAACCAACCAATCAGAGCGCCGAACGCGCTCTCGTTTCTTAAAGTATATTTTTAACGGAATTGTCACTACAAATTCTTTTTCTAAAATTATAGAGATAGCACGGTATTTAAGTAGAAAATAAAATTAAGTAGCATTTCAGTATTCGGGTATTAGTCGACTATTTACGTGTGTGTGTGTGTGTCTTTAATACGTACGATTTATTTTTTATAGTATGCTGGATCATGAGACGAGCAACTCAAATCGAAGTATTTCTAAATTATTGATGCAAGCCGATGTCAATTTAGCTGAAGTGGACACTGAACTGCTGTCTAAATACAGGTACGAAAACATGCCATAACTTCTTTATCAAAGTTTTATAGTTTTTATTAGTCACTTATGCCTTGCACTACATTGGAATCTCACCCAAGACAAAAATCGACTTCTGAAGTGAAAGACATTTTGAACTTTATGACAATAGGATAGAGTTGAAAACTATAAAAAATGTACATCGACACGACTTTGTGACCAATTTTTTTCCCATATCATTAGCTCTGGTAACTTGCGGCTTAAAATACCGCAGGGGTAATAATTTGAAACTTATTGTCTAAACTGTTGTTTCAGGATTAGTATAAGCAAGTGTAAGGAGTGTGCTGACGGCTTTATGAAATCCGCACAAGATATAATTTCACGTTTTACCTCCGTTTAATTGAACAAGTGTCTCACATCTCGATGAAATACCTGTTTTAGGACTTACAAGGACTTGATGTCTTCAATCCTAAAATATACTTACAGATATTATATTTCATGAGCATGAAATCCCTACCTATATGCATGTACTCAATATTATTATAATAATTTTTCATTCAAAAGAAAATGTGATTTGTTTAGCATGTAGTAATACAAACTACCTCACACTTTAAACTTTTGTTACTTACTTAAATGATTTCAAATTATCTTAGATACATAGCTATAACGAACTTTCTTCGTCCCCACATTGGGAATAAAGCTATATTAGTCCCAGAATAGATTTTTAAGTAATAATGTCCAGTAGTCCTGGAGCCTGTTCAATACAAACATACAATTAAATCTTGTTTTCCGATGTTTTTCTTTATTATTTTAATCTATTTTGTATTAATAATAAGGTTCAAAGTCTATTACAGATAATGGCAGGTAGGGTGAGGCTAGTCTGAAAAATAAATATTGTATAAAGGTAAGCGTTCACAGGTCCGCATCGTACGCCTCGCACGCATCGTACGCATTCCGTATGACGTCATCGGTACGCATCGCATGTAGGCATTGTCGATGATACGGTCCGTACGATGCGGATCAGTGGACGCAGTTGTATGAGTTTTTATACAAGACAAACTAAAGTCCGTTGCGTGTGATGCGTACGATGCGGGCCTGTGGACGCGTACTTTAAGGCAGTTGTCCCACCAACGGCGAGTGAACGACTAACTATCGGCTATTTTCTCGCTCAAGAAACGTACAATAGATATACTTTCCGTGTAAACAAAAGAGATGCATATACAAATAGTTGATCGCTGACTGTTCACACTGCCGGCGAGTGCTCGCTTCACTAGTTTGTCGCTGAGCGACAAGAGCTATGAAAGATAACACTCGCTCGGCGACACTCGCCAAGCGATTAAAACTCACGCCGAGCGAGCAACCAGTGGTCATTTCTCTACAGTGCGTATCGTAGTGCGAGTAATCGCACCCGCCTCACTCGCACACTCGCTTATAGCCGAGCTACACAAATACCAGAACTACACACTCGCTCGCCACGTCTCGCTTAACTCGTTTCTAGTTCTAGCTCTACTCGTTACTCGTTCATCGTTGCCGGTGGGACAACTGGCTAAGATGACTGACATTGTTTAAAAACAACTAACTAGGTACATTTCCTGTAACTTTATTTTTTTTTCTCAAGTATAGTTTGATGCCAAACTATACTTTGCATGTGAAATTCATTTTGATTTTTAGTTTTCTATTATAAAAACTTTATCTTGAACTGCAAGTTCAATGTTGACTTTTTGAAAATGTAGTTGTTAAGATACTTAGGTAATAAGTATGAAATAAAACATTCAAGTAAATATATTATGTACTTTTTATTTTATATTAACTTTATAAAAATATTTATTTGCTCATGATATGCATCATTATTAATCAAAATTTTATTAAATTAGTGATATGGATTCTTAAATGTAATTGATAACATTATATTAACTTTATTGTCGGGCTTAATTTCTCTTGAAGGTGTTAACAGACACCGGGCGGGCCAGTCTTATGTAAAGTCATAAAACTAAATAGATAAATATACAGAATCTGATTAAAAAGCTGTGCTTGAAAATATAATGTATAAAGTAAATATACGTATGTAATAGTAATAAGTAAAAATAATGATGGCACTATATTAATATTAGGTCCTTATAAGACATAGAATTATATTGTGCATCAATAAGGGACTTATAATCTTAACAAGAACACATTTTAGATAAAAAAATACATTGTTGATGAACAATAGATTCTGAATAATTAATTTAAATAATTATTTGACTAGACTAGAACTTAAAACTAGTTGAATCCTCTTCCCTCCATCATTCTTTGTGCACAGAAGCGCGGGAATTGTACCACGGAGAGTAAGAAGTCTGTGAGACCCTGTAATAGAAATAAAAACGTAGGTTTACATATAGATAAACAAAATATCAGCGTACGACCTTTCTCAATAGGTTGTCTGTCGGAAGATAATAGGGTTTTAATAAGAATTTTAATGCATAATGGGTTAGGACAAAATTCTAGCTCAAGAAGAAGATAGGTACCTATCACAGAAACAATATTAATAAAAACTTAAGTAGTATCTAGTGATATGAATTCACTGAATAGGAAGTAGCTGGTAAGTAGAGGAGAAAATGCTCGGCGTGACCTGGGGCCTTAGTCTGCTATTACAATTGTGTCAGAATGGTCGATCATTGAGCAGTGCAAGAGGGACGGAGCTATGTAGGTTGTATAGCTCCCCTGGACGCAGTACCGAACGTACGTCTAAATTCACCAAGGGATAAAGCAGAGTCTATCTTTCATCGTCCAGAGTCGCATTCTCACTTTCTTTGGCTATAAGTATATATCACCCGCCGAGAAGACGATTCTGAGGGGCAGCTTGTAATGCAAGGGAAGGTTGAAGGCACAAGAGCGTGGCAGGTCACCGATGCGATGGACGGATCAAATTAAAACTGCACTTAATGATCCAATTTGCCACTACACCTACATGACGACCGCGACCACTCTATCAAGAATGTAATGACTAATAAAATGGAAGTAGAGGTACTTACCGATAAAGCTTCTATACAGACTGTGAAGGGTAGGATAATAATGTAGAGGCCCGCGGCAAAACCAGCTATCCAGAAGGCGACGATTATCAGGATTATCAGCCATATTATTGAGAATAAGATGTTGCCCATTTTCTGGAAAAGAAAAAAAATTCTTGATCAGGAAAATTGATGCGTGCAAGTATCGAACTCTGACGTTACGGATATAAACGGTGTTGATTCTGATTGCTTATCATCAGGTGATCCGGCTCATTTGCTTCTCTCTCTAATGGAAAGGGATCTCATAAAAAAGATGCCAAGTTACGTAGTCTTTGCATATTACGTTACAGTTTACGTAGAAAAATGTCCAAAGCAAGTTTTATGTAAAAAAAGTATTAAGATAGGTATTATGGAAGTAGAGCTTTTTTAATTAATAAGTTTATTTAATTTTGATCTATTTTATGTACATATACGTATACGTAATACAAATAATCTGGGGACACGGTAGTGCCCCCGCCAAGACGAGCGCAAAGCAAACACTGACGTCGCTTGAAGGACTGATGGCCGCTGGACCAAGAAATTGATCGAGTGGCCGTGGTCCGAAACACGTAACGTAGGCAGACCTTATACAAGGTACCACCCTTTACTGGAACCATTTCGCCGCATTTTCAGGCCTGGGGAACTTCCTTGACCGTTTGTCAATGGTGTTTAAATTCTTAAAGAACATAGGTACCTATAACTCAGAAATAGTCATTTTGGTACTTGCAACGGGGTTCGAAATTCGAACCCCCACTCTTAAACATGAGAAGCGCATTTTTGTATTTATTTTGCAATATAATATCTAGTTAATGATTCCTAATATTTATTTGGCATTTTCTAGCAAAATAATAATAACCAGCTTAATAATCAACAAATGTGACACTGTCACACGATGTCACCCTAAACTATGGTTGCCATTCGTCCAGCTTTACCTTAAAATGCTGGACCCTATATAGACCCTAAAGAGTCGGTAATTGTCGGCTTTAAAAAGCTGGACCTTGAAGAGAGACAACCTACATACAGGTATTGTAGTCAAGCATTAGTTTTTATCGAATAAAAAAAAAGACCAAGAGCCCAGGCCTGCCAGACATAACATATTTTCTGAAAAACAGACAAATCGCAAGGGCCATACATCCCCCCAGACATAAAAAATATTCAGCCGTGAGCATGAGTGCGAGGGTACTATGCTAGCGTTTTGGAGCAAGTGAGACATCTATGTCATTTCTCTCTCTTAAATACACCGCCAGAATATTTTTTATGTCTGGGGGGATGTTTGGCCCTTAGGATTTGTCTGGCTCAACAAATATAGTTTAAAAATAGTCCTCTAACTCGCGCACTCAGAGTCATTTAATGGTTACATAACCCAGTCCTTAGCAGTTGTTTTCCATACAAAATCGTTACTAAGTAATAGTTTAAGTAAGCATTAAATGACTCTGAGTGTGGCAGTAAGTAACATATATAAAAAGAAAACGTCAGAATATAAGTAAAGTTAAAATATTTTTTTAAGAGCTTTATAGTGTCTGGCAGAAGTTACGGAAAGTGTCTGGCAGTGCGGATATTATTTTCTAGTTAATGTTTTATAAAGCATATATAAAAATCAGCCATCAGAATTTAAGTTAATTAAGTCCTATTTTTACTTACCTTTTTCACCGGATACCTGTAAATCGGCCGTCTATCCAACTTAGCAGGTATGCAGGCGTTCAAAGTACATATAAAGGCTAGTCAGTATCACACGTTTTGCCTTTCAGAAAATAATTATGTCTGGCAGGGCTGGGCTCTTACTCTAATAGCTTTTCACTAGGCCTTAAGCTGTTATAATGTTGTTTTTTTTTTACAATTAATGGGTCAACGTTTGGCCGCTATCTCGCCTGATGGTAAGTGATGATGTGGCCTACGATGGAGCACGTCTGCCCATAAGCAACCTATTCACTCGGGCTTTGAAGACACCCAGGTTATACCCATCAGGAAAGACAGACTCCGGCAAGGAGTTCCACTTCCTAGCAGTTCGCACAAGGAAGCTTGAAGCGAAGCGCTTCGTGAGAGTGGGTGGAATTCGAGTATGAAATAAAACATTGAAGTAAATATAATTTTATTTTATTAAATGTTTATTTGCTCATGATACGCCGATGCGTATCGCATTTTTTGATAAAAAAAACTTTTTGTTGGATAATACATTCAGGATAAATAATTAAAATAATCATTTGACTAGACCAGTACTTAAAACTACTTGAATCCTTTTCCAATCATCATAGATCTTGCACAGAATCGCGGGAACTGTACCACGACGAGTAAGAAGTCTGCGGGACCCTGTAATACAAATAAAACTTTGTAGGTTTATCAAAGGCTCTTAATTATTATATAACATAAGTATTTCAGGATTTCAGAAACAATCTATATACATATAGATATAAAACGCTTCCGTTACT
Organism: Spodoptera frugiperda; assembly: GCF_023101765.2. Taxonomy (NCBI): domain Eukaryota; kingdom Metazoa; phylum Arthropoda; class Insecta; order Lepidoptera; family Noctuidae; genus Spodoptera; species Spodoptera frugiperda. The sequence goes on along the minus strand of NC_064241.1, from coordinate 7,836,983 downwards.
GAGTGACTACCTGACTGACAGACAACGCACAGCCGAAATTACTGGTCGTAGAAAGCTGAAATTTGACATGTGAATTCGTTAAGGGGTGTAGTACAAGTACGACAGTTTCAGACCCGAGAAGCGCGCAAGATTTTCAACCCGGAAATCTCATGGAACCAGGGAACTCGGTATGCATTAAAATCCTCGGATTCTCTATCTTCTAAATGTCTACTATACCCATTTGGTTGAAATTCTCATCATGGCCCTAGCTAAGGCTGGACGCGAGAGGTCACCATCGCCGACCACATGCCTGAGGGCACGGGGGTCAGCCAGGGCAGACCGCTACCGTATGTTCCACCGTGTCATCCGGGCGGTCCTCGCAGTGATGACACCAGGGTGTTTATTCCCGCCCTATCAGGAACAGAAACCTACCTAAGCTTCCAATACCGGTAAGCATCTGAGTCAGGCAGTAGGTGAGGACGCCGTAGCGTCCCTCAAGCCACTCCTCAAAGAGGAGACTTACCGCTGCAATGACAGCGAGCCCAGACAAACATAACTTCGTTACTGAATTGCTACTGCCGTAGAATATACCTTGGAAAAGACTAACTCAATAGCCCAAATTGTGCCAGAAGTCATTATTTCATGCGGCCGAAATTACTAGCGAAAGCAAATTTATAAAAATCTAAGAACCAGTGATCTGAATACTACTCACTAAATAGATTAGAGGTACTAACCGCTAACGCTCCTATACAGACTGTGAAGGGCAGGAGAAAAACGTACAACACCGCGACAAGAAGAGCTAACCAAAAAGCGACGAGTACCAGGAGTAGCAGCCAAAATAATGAACATATGAATCTGCACATTTTCTGGAAAAGAGAAAAAATTGTTTGATAGTGTTTTCTTAATCACCCAAAAAATATCTCCTGCAAGAATCGACCCCTATGTCGTTAAGGATAGGCGGTGCTGATCAGGTGATGCTGCTTGTTTGCTTAGTCAAAAGACGCCAAATTACGTTAGCTATTAGCTACGTCCATAAGTAGGTATAAAGATGCCCACAGCGACTTTGATATAAATAACTACTATTAAATACATAGTCGTAGATACATTACGATACAGGTTTTCAAATCAAGATTCTTATAATTGTCTGTTATTGTTATTTAATTCATATTTAATAACCACAGTTATAAATTATTAATTAAATATTAAAATCAGGATAATAATTGTGCCCGCACCATACTGTGTAGGTAAAGGAAATTATTTAGTTTAATTTGGTTTGGTATTAATATAATTATAAGAGGTATGTACCTACCTGCCATTAGTCATTTACTTTGAGTTGTGACACACCTGACTAAGAGTAGATTAATCTAAAAATATTTAGGTATTCCTTTGTATTCATTCAACACTTAAACCAATATCTTTATTAGTCTTTATCTTTAGATACTAGGTACCTAAGCCTAGTACCTGCCTACCTAGATATATTTAGAAATTTCATAATAGGTACAGTAAGTGATAAAGTTGCTTCGCTGGCGATGGATGACCATGGCCCTCTTACCGGCCCATGCCATTTATCAATATGCAAATTAAACGTGCGCTGATTTGTAATTGATATTCTAAGCCGATGAATGATGATGACGAAATTTTAATATCTTTTTCGATTACTGTGATAGCTATGATAATAGACCTTCTGCTAGATTATAGCTACTCTTCTAAGAAGTTTAAAATAAACTGTATCAATATAATAAATATTAGGTACCCACAATTTAAAATCAGGTTCAGGAAGGCTATTCTGTAATTGGCAATTTTATTAAACATTGACAGTGAGCTCGATCGCGGTCTGTCATGTTATTGATTGTGAGCATTATCTCGATCAATGACGAATGGGAATACCTAGTTTAAATTAGGATTGAACATTACATATTATATGAGTATCTATAAGTACATTTGTTTTCTACTATGGTTATAACGATAAGTAGAGTGCACATGCCACGATTATCAACGGAAATCCATTTTAGTCCATCTTATCTCATATGTCCAATGTTGATATAACCGACTGGCCTTTGATTAAGCGTTTAAACTTCGAATCACGAAAATTACTGTTGAATGAATGATAAATAAGTACGGTACATTGTATTGTAATTAAACTTGTCATCCATATTGTTGTGTGCGTAATAATTAATCCATTAAATCTTCATGGTCGACCTTAATTTTTACGATCTCTTATGATGTCAGGGGATGACATCAAACAAGTAAAGAGACAATAAAGCGACAACTACACACTAGATTATTTTTAGCCAACCTAGTTGCATCATTTACTAATTCAGTCGTTACGTACTGGCTGTTTTTATTCTGAGTTTACTCAGAATGTATTCTTAATATAATTATAATTATAGAGGAGTTCCTAACGATGTTTCATAACCACATAAATTACCAGTAGGTATCGTAGAGTATAAGTACCCAATACTATTTATTTGGGGTCCCGATATGAATTGATTTGACCCGAATGGGCGTACAGGTTAATTGTTAATATTTTAATGCAATTATAATGTAAGTTAGATGTGTTTTATTTGCTTAGGTACTTTGCTATTCTTATAGTTGAGTGGGTAGGTAAGTTTGTATGTCTTAACCTTGACTTAGTCTGGTTAAGATCTTGGCAATGACGTTGAGTTACTATTTACTCCTACTTCTAGTTAATATTCTGAGTGTTATCCCTACGGAATACAGAAATGTAATCCATGATTTTCCCTATATTATTTGCAAGTCTGTATATAAACGCCATCTAGACCAAACACGATTAACTGCACCATGTAAAGACGTTAAGACTATTCGAGAACTAAAATTTCCACATCGGTCAGATAAACCGTGACGTGAATTCCAAAACAGACGTCTGCTTTCCTTTCGCTTGTTATGTACGCGGTGTTATCTTACTATCTGATATGTAGGTATAGGTAAGTACATTGTAAAATAGTCTTTTGGTAGTAAGCGAAATCTTTAGAAATAATTTCTTTTAAAGATTTCAAGTATATCAAGATAAGTACCTACTTAAGAACGTAATCGTAATACACCTTTAATTACTGAGGTCAATGATCCGATACCATAATAAAGAAATTTAGTCTAAAGAATTAAAAAAATAAACACATCGGGCGAGTACCCGATACACACGAAAAGATGTTTATCGTAATATAAATAGTGTCCAGGTGAAAGTTATCCACTAAGTTGAATACACCCACATGCCACGGGACAGGGTCAATGAAACCATAAAAATTGGTCGTCTATTTCCATTCCAGTTTCCAAAATATTTATATTCATAGTCTTACATTTGATGTTTGGAAGACCGTGATCTTGTGAGTTTATCAACAAATATACAGATAGATAGTAGGCAAAGGCATGTATCTATCTACCTAGTTGCATTATTCGAGTCACTTTAATTAACACTTATTAGGTCATTTCAAATCAAGTAATTTGGTACCTACGTAGTTAATTTTTAACGCAATTTGTAACATCATTAACTAGAATTATTAAGAGGGTAGTTCATAGATGTTGAAGAAGAAGGATGAACCGTTGAAGACACAATTGCCCCTACATAACACTAATATTGCACACACAGCTCTGTCAAAACAATATTACGAACAAGTACATTCACGCGCCATTGATAACTCAGTCGTTTGCTAACCGACTGGGGTAGTTCAGTAGTTGTAAACTTGTAAAGAAGCAATGTATTTAATGCAAATATAGTACAGTCTGATAATGTAGGAAAACAAAAATAAAGTAGCTAATAAAAGTCAAATAGGTAAATATTTTCGGATTGTTGTCTTTTGTGATTTTTTAAGAAAAAAATAAATAAAATAAAAATAAATGTACTCACCTGTAGTAACTGATGACCTGTTTTTTTTTTTGTATTGGCATCTTTTTTGCACTTTTTTTTTTGATCGCAGCTGATAAAAGACTAAACTCGCGGTGACGGTTATTTTTTAAATTCTTGAGAGGAATGCTCAAGGCCGCGGCATCGCCCACACATCCCCTTGTTCCTTCGCATTTCTCCTGTTTTTAATATTTTTATGTGGCAGGTAACAACAGTTATCGGATTATTTCTATAATTGGAATATTTTTATCTACTTATCCATATCTTACCTTATTACCTATTTACTTACATAGATTAGGTATATTCAGAATTATATTAGATATGCCTATTGGTAATGAGACGCCTCTGCATGGCATGGTAAACAATCAACATTGATTGTCACGTAGGTACCGACCTTTAGTACCTACCTACCTTTATGTAAATTGCGAACCACCTTGTAAATGAGTTATCATAGGTGTGTAACAATAATGGTTGTGTAGATATCTATAAATTTAAAAACAAATATTTTCTGTATGATATCATCAAAATAGGTAAAATTTTATCATGTTTTAATGTAAACGGCCTTGTTATGAATGTTCTAATAGCACTAACAATGCTAATATAACGGCTTGAGGCGGGAAGCAGAATATTTTTAAATAGAATATGTACACAAAACTTACCGGTTCGTAGCTACGGTAGAGCGCACAACACGATTTAAATGAAACACGATTCTGGCGACTAGTCTCGTCACTTTCCACTTGTGAACTGACGATGTGAAACTAATACACGTAGGACTACATTGAGTAACACTTCGCGCGTACCCTTATCTGGATGACGGAATGTTGATTTTACTATGTGCCTTGCTTCACGATGACCCTGTTGTTTACTTGTTTTAGTCGTAGTAAAATACAGTAACAATTTGAAATGTGGAAAATCCGTTTCCGACGCTCAGTAGCCAAATAAAAGGGTCATAAACTCTACATTATCTTTGCTGTATCGTGGCTATCGTGGGTTGGGTTGGGTTGGATGTGTTTACAAACACAAACATATGCGGAAAAATTTACCTAATGCAATTTTTCAGTAGATATCTTACTAAGATTTTTAATTAGGTAAGTAAGTATTGTATGTAATATTTTCATAGAATAAAAATAATGTAAACGTAAATTATGTGTTTATCTAGGTACATTGCTAGTTTTATTGTACTAGACTTTAATGTGATAGATAAAATGTATGATAACCGAAATCGAGGTCTAGGAAAAGGATTATCCACGGTTACTAAGGGGACTTTGGTAAATTCCAATGACCAAGAATATGACGTTACAAATTTGTAGTTATATTGGTCATCTATAATATAAAAATAAGTCGGATTTTCCTTCCTGACGCTATAACTCCAGAACGCACGAACCGATTTCCATGGTTTTGCATTCGTTGGAAAGGTCTCGGGCTCCGTGAGGTTTATAGCAATAAAAAATTCAAGAGAAAAGCGGGAAAACATGAATTCATTGGAGGCGAAACGGAGTTCACCGGGTTTGCTAGTCTATTATATAAAAATAAGTCGGGTTTTCCTTCCTGACGCTATAACTCCAGATCGCACGAACCGATTTCCACGGTTTTGCATTCGATGGAAAGGTAACGGGTTCCGTGATGTTTATAGCAAAGAAAATAAAAAAAAAAAACAAGAAAAGAGCAGGTGGCGAAACGAAGTTCGCTGGGTTTGCTAGTAACTTATATTTCTGCCTATAGGTACTACGTAGGGAATCTACCTACTACACGAAGTAATTAGACATAACAATGACTTTGTTGCACTGATTCATTGTTCAACACAAATGTAGGTTAACACAACGCTACTTGTGTACCTAAACATACTAGTGTCACATGAGATTTAACTGTTTGCATAGGATCTACTTCCACACAATACTATCTGGGGAAATTAAATTGTCTTGACGAGACAGTGTTGCTGCTCAGCTGTGTGGTGGTGGTGCTGACAGCAGAATAGACTACCTACATGTTACCGGGTGGTGGTAGCTCATTCTTTCCCCAGTTTTTCCATGAGCTGTCTAACTGAAAAGGTGCACGTTTGATAAAGGCCTACAGCAATATCTATGTGATTTTTAACTCGTCTGCCAATTTGAAAATTATGCCAAACCCTTATGCCCATAACCCATAAACAGGAGTCAGGAGGTCCCAGGTCCAATTGTGGACTGTTACTGGATGGTGGTGATATTGACGCAGTGTTCTTAATGGGAAGGAACAAGGAGCCGCAGAAGTCAGATTCCTTTACCTTAAAACCTTCCTACAGTCTAACCCCTTTATTTTTGGATTTCGAATGGATACAGTAGTTTAGCTTTCTCGATTAAATACTACCTAGGTACATACCTATTTAGGTAATAAAGGACAAATATATCGACGGTTAAAAGGAAATAGGTTACCTATAAGCGACAAAAAATGTAATGTTTATACCCTATTTCCTTTTGACCGTCGATATGTAATGTTTCCTAAATAATTTAAAACAAGGAAGTTTTATAATTGTTGTTAATAGCTTCTAGGTACTTCTATTATCCTTAAATTTTATCATTGATGTTTCTTGTAATATTTATATTAAGTAAGTATGGAACGATTAGATTACAAAAAAATACAAACACTTTTCTAAAAATTTTAATGACTCATGACTTTATGACGGAAATGTGTGAGTAGGTAGGCGGCAATTTATTCTATTATATTCTATGTAGTATAATGTTCGTACGAACATAAGTACTCGTAATTCTTGAAGATATGAAGCGGAAGAAAGTGCTTAGTATGATTAGAATATTGTCCAATGTCTAAGTAGGTAAATCATAAACTACACTGTACGCTTACTCTGCTTACTGCACGTATTCGGAGACAAATAGGCGTAAGTAACTATCTAGTTGTTGTTATCATTATTGAGTCATATGCAGCTAATATTCATTACAATAAGTTTATTGCTATGACTTATATTCAATAAAATGTTGTAAGACGGGCAAGAAGGCTAATCTAATATTGCTTTAAGTAGATATTATATAGATACGACAAATCTGCAACTGACTGCAACTGCCTATCTTAATGTTTACGAAATTCTAACATTACCCTACCTATAGGTCTAGATGGCAAATCAAAATTGTTATTTTACCAACAACTGGCAAGTATTTACATGTCTGCTACTTAGCATTTCTACGAAGCACCTATTGCGAATTACTTAGGTAAGTAGTACCTACACATAGATACTAGGTACATTCTTAATTACTTAATAGACATTTATCGTTCGAGCTAAGATAACAAAATCCAAATTTCAGAACTCAGATAAAACACTGTATACGTATCAGATACCTGGCCAATTAATAAATCTATTTATCAATCCTGAGAAAATAATGCTTCATAATATTTCTCATCAATTTCCTTTTATTTTGTGAGTTATTAAGTAATCAGATAACAGTAGCTGTAAATTGTACAGGTTTCCTTATCTACTTGTCTACCTACTTAAATCTTAATGTTCATATTGTATGAGTTTATAAATAGCATAACGATTCGCATGATCGCATGCGTTCCTATGAGTGGCCCACCTGATCAACAACGCTGTAATTGGGTTAATTCGATTTTTATAGTAGATTGGTTAGGTAGAATTGAGGGAAAAGAATTTCTATTGGCGACGGCAACCCACCCGACGTCAGTAGAAATCCTTAGAATTAACAGCAGGCAGCCATACAAAAAGTACCATTGAAAATTTGTTTCTATTTTAATACAAGACTAAAACTAGGTAAACTATGACGGAAATCTACTTACTATACTTATGAACCTACTTCTAAACACATTATAATGATACGTTAGTCATTAGATAAAAATGAAGTTATCCAAACACATTCTGATAATAATAGGTAGGTGTGGGTGAATAAGTAAACAGAAGAATTTTAACTTTGGCATTGAATGCTGTATTAGTGAAATGCAACACTAAAAATCGCATTGTGTAAAAATATACATAATAGTTTTTTATAAGAATTTTCAGAGGCAGTAAATAGACATGCTAAAAGATTTTTGCTAAAAGACTTTGTTTCAGGGTCATGATCACCTGTCAATTTCTGTGACAAGATTTTGTCAAATAAGCATTGTCATTAGTCATTTCATCATAATATTACTTGTCATTGTCAAATTTGTTTTATTTACAAAATTCATTGAAGTAGACAGTTTTTATTTTATTAATTTTAGAATTCCTAAATAGTTTAGGACCATAAATTGTACAATTCAATTTGATTGCATACGTTATTCATCAGGGTTTATTAAAAATTAAGGTAAGATTCTTCAGATTGTATTAGAATGTTAATGACTTGAATAATATTATAAGTTAATTTCTCCTAATTTTGCATCATCATTATTTTTTCAATCATTAATAATTGAATAATAAGCATACAATGTTTGGTAATACATAAAAATGTTTGCCTTTTATACACATACTCACTGACCAAAAACTTAAAAAAACCTTGATCAGTTTTTGCATGACACATTTAAGTGATAATTTAAAGAGCCACTTAAAAAATGAAATAAATATTAGTGCTCAATTTACTGAAACACATTAGTATTTCTTATTATGGCTTAATAGTCTCTATTTCACTTTTTATTAGACAAAACAAATTTGGTTTTTATGGTTAAGAAAAAACTTAACCCAAGTTGTTTGTTGCTCTTTATATTTTTAGAGAATTGAAGATGGCTGGATATTTTGAAGAAATGGGCTGGGCAGAGCTGCAGGAAGGACAAACACCAAACCATTTATTAGACATGGCCAGATTCCTCATAGATTTTGGATTTTATGACGAAGATATAATTGGAGAGTGGCCAAGGTAAGAATAAATATTAAACAATTAATTACAGAGACAAGAAGATTTATCATAGCAAGATGAGATGTTTCCCAGACACTGATTCTAATTTAATTAGTACAAAATTGATTTCAATTTTCTCTTTCACAAAGATTAATATCTTTTAAAATTACAACAGAAATAACTAATCAGATTATAAAAGTAATATTTGGAACTCTTTATATAGTAACTATCGTGAGAGACACTAAATTAACTATAAATAATGGTTTTCACATAAGTATGCTAAGAGCACTCTGGTCATGAGGAAGAGTCCCTCTATGACTCAAAACTAGCAGAGCTTTTCTCAATATATTTACATGAACAAACCCTTAGTTTTAGTTAATTTGGAACCTCTTAGTAGTTAAAAGTAAAGATGATATGTTATAATAAAATTGTGAAGATAATACATAACTATGGTTTTTTTCTAGGCTTCCTCCACCTGCTTCAAAAGAAGCGGTAGCAAATATACCAGAGGTTACTATAGAGAGCAGTGATAAGAACTGTCCAATTTGTTTGAAAAACTTCAATGTTGGAGAGAAGGCAAAGGAGATGCCTTGCCATCATCAGTTCCATGCTAAATGCATTTTGACATGGCTTGAGAAGGTAATTAATAATCCTATTATTTATTTCTTTATTTGTTGATGTTTTAAAAGTACCTATTTATGGTTTAATTGGAATAAATTATTTGACTTTGACTTATCATGGGATTTAAGTCTTTGACTGCCAATAGAAAACTGTTGAAGGCAAATCCTTCACTAACATCGGTCACCGGTGACCACCACAGTGTTCAATGTGTTAAATTGGTAAACTGTAGTGATGCAGGGTTTTACGATTTGTAATCCTTTTTGTTTGTGGTTTCGTTATTTTTGGTAAATAGTAAAATACTAACTCATTTTACAAAAAACTTGCGTGTTTATCAATTTTTCCCCTATTTGGTGACAATCTATCTAAATTTTTTTGTATGTATGTATGAATGTTTTGTGTAATGTAAAAATGTTATCGCAATTACATAAATTCTTTCTAGGTTCTTGTCGAAAAATGGTTTTTAATTTTATCTTTTATCAATTTCAGACTAATTCATGTCCATTCTGCAGACATGAGTTACCAACTGATGACGAGGCGTATGAAGCTTACAAGAAAGAGAAGAAACGGAAAGAACAGAGAAAGGAAGACATAGAAACACTCCATAATTCAATGTTTAGTTAATTTTATTTCTTAATTCAATAATTAATTATTTGCTTAAACTTATTTAGTTTTATTTGTAGATATTTTATTGTGGTGGTGTTATAAATAATATGTTAAATCGGTAATTTTCATTTTCATTCACATGTCGCTATTTAAATACTTTATATTGAACATTCCAGAGCAAGTCGAACTGAACTGAATTGTATTTCTTTACTAAGCTGTATTGAAAAATCAGTCTTATTGCTTGTATAATAAAGACAAAGTTCAAAGGATTGATATTGATTTGTATTTGCAGTTTAGTTGATAATAATTTTATTATGTTATATTGTGAAAGTAAGTCTGTTATTGGATTATGTAATGCATTATGTAAGAATTGTTTATTTTCAAATTAAAATATAGTAACTAAACATTTTATTGAGTTAATATTTATCAATGAATTATATAATTATGAATTACTGTATAGCATGTTTATTTTTTTTATTGTCAGCTGAGCCAAGCTACACAAATAATTTCAAAATGAAATAATTAATAAATCTAAGACTAATTTACTATTACATAATACATAAAAAAAAACTATGTAGAGCCATTTTTTTTATATTGCTTACAACCGTCTATATGAACCAACCTTAATCTAAATTCTCTAGATCGACATCTGTTTTATGATAGAAAAATAGAACAAACTATAATATTACACGAATTTTTTACTTACGTAAATACTTCGATACCTTCTTGTATAACAAACAAACAACAACTAAACAGTTCAACAAACCTTTACTGCAAAGTTCCAAACCTACTTGATTTATTTTTCTAAAAATAATGAAATATCTGAGTTGTCATTTCGGACATGTCAAAATAAATTATTTAGATTTGTAACAAATAAGTAAAATTACCCAAAAAAGACAAAAATACATAAAATTACAGAAATGAGTAAACCGAAAAGGTATTTATATGAATTATTAAATTCTATGCCTTAGATTGGAATTCTCAGGGGAAAAGGAAGCGTGGTCGACTTCGTCAAACCTGGCGTTGCACAGTGTTGGCAAAAACGGACATCGGGATGAATTGGAGCGAGGTGAAGCGGGAAGCTCAAGACCGGTCGCGATGGAGGCCTTCTATAGACGCCTTCTGCCTCTAGGGGACATAGAACATTAACTCAAGTCATTCAATTCTAAGGCTGGTTTTAAAAATGTTTCGTTTACTTGCAGGATATGCAAATGTCCAGCAAAAGTTCAAAAGTGTTGTAAATATTCAAAAGCGACATCAGACCCAAAAGATGTCGTCGATATTATTCAGGCACTTCATTACCAAGACTACCTTGAGCGTAAGTTGCCAATTATTTATATACATAGGTACATAAGCTTACAGTTACGGTTGTATGCTATGTAAGTAGGTAGGTAGTTACTCACAGAAGCTCCACCTTTCTTGATAAGCAATCCTATAGTACCTATAATCCTAGTATAACATACCTAAGTACTTACCTAATTTTCTAGTTTACATAAAATAAGGTAGGTATGTAGTTTCACATCTGTAAATACATAATGTTAAATAATAAATATCTAACAATATAATAACCCTTTTCAGATCTTAAGAAGCGGAAAGTATCAAAGCCACCAAAATTTAAAACTAAGCAGTTTAAACCGCCGCATTTTAAGGACACTTGCGTGCCGATGAAGCCTTCTATGCACACAAGGTTGATATTCCTTTGCAACATCATTTTAAAATAATTTTACGTTACCTAAGTTTTTCTGTGATTTGAATCTTGATTGATATTGATACTGCCTTCTATCAATTAGTAGCTTATGCTTACTTGGTACGATAGGTATAGGGAAAAATGAAAACAAATCTAGGTATGTACCTAGGCAGTGGTACATTGGGACCTAGGCAGACTCTAAAGTCTACAGTAGTAACATCTGTGCAGGTAGTAGATAACTTTAAAAAAGTTCGTTTGTGTACTGTGCAGGATGTGAATGTGGATTAATAGGGATTTCCATTTACATAAAATTACCATATAACTTATGGAAAATAACACTACTACCTAATTGATAGTAGTATATTGACTGATTAATATAATTTATGTTTCAGGCTTAGATATATCGGTCATTGCCCTCTGGAACCGCCTCGTATCGATGAAAAAGCCAGGTAAGTTTGTACATCGATTTTTTTCTTTCCATCACTTAGTTAATCAGTAGTACCTAGTTACCTATATTCTTAAAGGACAATCCAGGCACCTAAGTAAGTGCCTAGTGTGTGGTGTTGCTCGTATATCATAGCAAAATGTTAAGAACAGCTAAAAGATGAAATAAAGTTCAACGAGACACATACTACCTAGTCTATTTAGGTACTATGGTGTATGCTTTTTTTAAAATACGTTATTGTAGTATAGTACATATCACATTTCAGCTTCATGTTATTTATTTTTTTCTTTTGTGAACCTGATTGATAAAGAGTAACCTATGGAGTTTCTTACTCGTTCTTCAACATAGGAATCTACACTTTGGAACGAGCAAATAGCTTCACTAGAGGACTGACCGACAGACATTTTGCTTTTTTATATTATAATATTAATTAATTTACTTTGACGTTCAAAAGTGCCTTCCCGGTCTATTTGAAATAAATAATTTTGATTTTGAATTTATTACTCTTTACTTTTAACAGGCGAACTTATTCGAGATACGACTTCGCATCATCCGATGAAGATGAAATAGAAGAAGTTTGTGGAATTATGCGTGGAGGTCGGCGAAGGAAGTGCGAGAAGTACAGGAAACGGGTTCGGTACTTCGATCTGATGCCGGGCGACATATACTTGCCCACGCCTGCACCTGTTGTCAAGCACACAGCATCGGATAAATCGATCTTGAGTGTAAGTTTGTCTTACCTTAGTTTAAGAGATAAAAGGACTTAACAATATATTATATAAGTTTAATGGAAGAATTAAAGTCATTGGTCTAGTGGTTCGAGTCTTCGAAAATACTTAATATGATAACAGGATTTTTAGTATTTAAACATCTAAAAATTCTTTCTCATAGCGTTGGAATTGAAACACTCAAATTAATGTATCTTTACTTATTTTTAGGTACTTAGCCCGAAAACGAGTGGGGATGTGATTCAAGCTGAAAGAGCTGCCGTGAAACCAGCGGAATGGAGACCGCCTTTGCCACCAAAATCTGGACATGAGTAAGATCATAAGAGATCTGTTACTTAATACTTTCAAATTCTAGATTAGTGTGTAGTTGCGCTTAGTTGTTGCGCATAGTTGCGCAACATTGCGCGTTGGCTGCGCAACCTACTGTGTAATGTGTCATATGTTCAACTTTTTCTTTTATTTGTTTTAATGATTATTTATAAATTTTGTGTTTTTTTTTCATTGCAAAACTTTACCTTTGCTTTCGTTTCCTGGCGAGCTAGCTTGTTTGGTGTTCAAACAAAAATGCTTTATTTATCTCTTTTTGATGATTTATTTTAACTTGATATTTATTAAGATCCTCAAACATTTGTCTGAATTTGATCAACTACTTAATTAGTTTGTTTTTATTTTTGCAGGTTGTTCAAGCCGCATAGCGGGATAGTTCTCAACAGGGACCACCAATTTGTGCCAGATGTTGTACATATACCGGGCTCTTCGAAAGAAACTAAGTATGTTTATTTTCTTTACTTTTTAGCTTCACTATTAGTCACTCTGAATGAATGAAAAACTTTAAATATAATAAAACTCTCTGATATAATGAAACACTTTGAACGAAAAACTTTAAATATGTATAATGTAAAGACAATAATTAATAAGTATGTGTAATGCATTTGCATACCACCCAGCTTGACTTTGCCCTAGAATCGCTAAGTCACTCTCTTGTGTAATAGATAGTCGCTTCGCCTATAATAGTCCAACGGGTTTACAATAATATTCACGCTAGGCATTAGCAGGGCTGAAGATGTTCAAAATGTTCAGATTTATTCCAGAAAGCTGCTACCCGGTTTCTTGTTAAATGTGGTGGCAATTGCATTTTACTCTACTGTCTACTGTAAAATTTGGACTACCTCATTAATTGGACAAACTGGACGTCACATTTCATTGTTTGTCCATGTAGTGGGATAAGAATATACATTGCATTTTTTTTTCGTTACAGACCAAAGAAACCGAAACCTTGCTACAAGGGAGGGTGAGTTTTGTTCTCTTTATGATTAACTAAGCAGAAACAAATATATAAAACCTATAAACATAGGTATCTACAAACTAGACGTGAAACAAAGTTTATAATATTATTTTATGTAAATAAGAAATTATTGAAATGCAATGCAACATCGCGGTTTTTATACCCGAAGGGGTAGGCTGAAGTGCACATTACGGCACGTAATGTACCATTTGTGTTATAAGTCCCATGTGAGCGTATTGCCATTTACTGGACAATGCCAGACTCTGTGCTACTACTGAGAAAAAAATCGAAAAACCGAAAAAAGCCATGTAACATTTGCACGACCCGGGAATTAAACCCGAGACCTTTTGCCCGTCAATCAATCTAATAACAAATTATGATAATTATATTTCCAGTGTCTGTAAAAAGAAAGGGTGCTCCAAAAAGAAATGTCGGTATGTACTTTCTTTGGTGTTATTGCAATAATGGATTTTCATACCATATATTAATTAAAATGACGATTTTTGCAGAAGATACATTAACGCTTTAAAGAAAAAGAGACAACTGGCTATGAGAAAGAGAGGGTAAGAGCTTTCATTTTGTATTAAGTTCACATTTTAAATTTTAATTAAATAATCATAAGATAATACAAGTATATGTTTAGTATTTTAAAGATAGTCATGTCTTGCTAAACTAATGATTCAAGATCACAATATAATTGGTACCTACCAGTCTAATAGTACCGCAGATACGAGCTTTTTTTGTTGACAGGGGAAACCTGCAAAAGGCCTTTAGCTTTTGGGGAAAAACTAGGGAGTGTGGGATTTTTACCTCAATAAAACCTCCCGGTGGCCACCATCTACACCTAAAGAAGGCACCCGGATTCTCTTCGTAGACCAACCCCTGAGTCCCCATGGTGCAACGCCTATTATGTAGATACGAGGCTACTGCAACTTATTTGCATCACAATTAAGTTCATATACCATAAAAAAATGTCTTTTTTTTTCTATTATGTATTAATTTACAATACAAGTAAAATATATTACCATATGATGTTTCAGCTACCCAGACACAAGTTACGCCACTCTTGGCGTTACCGACGGTAAGCCAAGGGCTAGGGGCACACAGAAGTTTACCTCGAGAGAAGATGACGATGAAGCTTGTGGTTTGGATGAAATACCTAGACCGGAGCATGTAAGTCTAAACAAACATAATTAAATCGGTTAAAAGATATTAAATTAATATTATAGGTTAGGGGCGTTCAAGTATTACGTAACGCAAAGATGAATTAAAAGATGAAATAAAAACAAATTTGATGGAAAGGGGGTCTCGTAAAACGTTACGATGCGTTACTAGGGCGGGGGTGTTTCTTCTAACACGTTACGTAACATAAAAAATATTATAAAAAAAAGATAAATGGGAGAATGAAGGCATGCAAATCATACGAATTTCTTTCGTTATAAGCACCACCTATTGAATGTAAAAACGAAACATCATTTTTATTCTTTCTGTTTGTCATTCCACTGATTCTATTCCTATGGTTTATTATAGAATAATGTTTACAATTGAATAGAAAATCCTATTATATCTAATATCTATCTATGTACTGTTCTTTTCCAGGTGCACATTCCAATGAATTTAAAAAGAGGAACGTTACAAACTCACTCTCTGACAGTAATCCCGTGTACAAAGGAGAGAAGGCCCGACATACACTACGGTATACTGACGGGCTCCTTCAATATGTACGATAATAAGTATGGTAAGTTGAACTAGAACATATTCTTACCTAATTGACTAAAAAAATCACGGTGTACTCACGTATATTAAGTCTTTGACTGCCAATGGAAAACTGTTGAAGGCAAATCCTCCGCTAACGTCGGTCACCGGTGACCACCACGTTCAATGTGTTAATAGAGAAAAGCTCTACTAGTTTCGAGTCACAGAGGGACTCTTCATCATGAACAGCGTGCGCAGACACGGTGACGTCGCGCAGCCTACTAGTACCTAAACTAGTAGAGCTTTTCTCCGTTAATATACGTGAGTAAACCGGGATTTTTTAGTTAATTTAGTATGTCACACGATAGTTGTTATAAAAGAAGATATTTTTCTTTTATATTATATTAATAAATATAGAAGATATTCTTCTTGTAAATTTATTTTATAGAAGATATTAAAAAACATAATACCAAGTGCTCTAGCTTTAATCTATTCCTAGTTATTATTTATTATCTTTCATTGTAAGCAAGCGTATCTTTTGGAACGCAAGTTAATAACTAAAGACAAAAAGGACATTATAAACCTTAGATACTATTAATAAGGTTCATTTTTCATAGCACCTACATCACATATGTATTACGTGTTAAATACAGGTCAGAGATCAAGAGGTAGACAAGCGTTGACGATGAGCGTAATGGCTTATTGCTTAGCATTCCATTACCACCCGAAGCAGTGGACGATGAAGCTGATCGACAACTTGGTGGACGCTGGTGATGTATGGTATGTAATGTTTTCCCTTCCCAATCCTCGATGCCCCAACAACTCTTACATTCTTAGCAACCAAAAAGCCGGCAACGCACTCGTAACGCCTCTGGTGTTCTCAAGTGTCCATGAGCGGCGGCGATTGCTTACCATTAGGCGATCCGTCTGTTCGTTTAGCGAGATATTTCATAAAAAAAAAAACAATATTATAAGTTAATGGTTAAATTAAATTTGGTAATTTGCATAGAGATAAGTCCCAATTTCTAGTTCCACCGAAAATGTAAATTGAACCGTAATCTACTACAAATAAGGTTAATTTTCACTTTCCAGGTACATGCAATGCCTAGATAAAGTCCACGATCATTCTGCGGTGCAAGGTATCTGCGAGGTGTTGCACTTTGGCAAGAAACAAATATTAGTACTGAATGGTAAAAGGATGCAAGTTCTACTCTGTGAACCAGACATCGTTGGGTACACCATGTCTTTGGATCCCACTGTATATAACCTGTGCAGGGGACTGAAGGCTTTCTTCAAAGAGAACAGAGCAGGAGTTTTGTTAACCAGGTTAGAGAGCACTGGTATTAGTAAATTGAACGATAATTGTTGTTGAATTAAAATCTTTGCAACACCCTATTTTATTCAAGCTTCCCATATAGTAGAGTCGTAGTAACAGCTAATTCGCACTGTTGTAGACTTCTATATCAAGCTTTTAGTAGGAGGTTTACTTTAGATCTAAAATCTCAGTACCACATTTTAATGCTCAACACAACATTATAATATACTATCAGGCTAGGTTCATTTAAAATCTAAGCAGCAAATCCGGCGAACGTTTCACTACTAATGATTTGGTTCGCGCGTTCTGGAGTTATAGCGTCAGGAAGGAAAACCCGACTTATTTTTATTTAAAATCTAATCAATTGTTTCTTTATTTCAAACAGGGTCCTAAAACTAGTGATATGGAAAGACAGAGTGTGCTACTACATATTCGACCCAGCCGGTAGAGATTCCAGAGCTTATTCCAACTTCGCAAACGGCCAAGCTGCTCTCATGAACGTCAAAGACGTCGTTTCAGTCGCTGAAGTTCTCCTCGCACGCAGTATACTTGAAGATCAAAAATTCGTTCTCGCTCCTGTGAAAGTACTAAAAATGGCAGACGAAAAAAGCGAAGAAGATTTTGAATCTGATAAAGAACTCACTCAAGCTGAAAAGGCCATGATGGGATACAGAATTTTAAACGAGAACTGTGCTATAGTCAACGCTAATATGCACTTAGGAGATCGATGCTTCGAGGAAGCTAAATTCAGACAGGCTTTACCCATTTCCATCGTCGCGATGACGTACGCAAAAATATCACCACCAAACACATGGTTTTCAAAGACGTTGGATAAAATATTACGACTGGGCAACAAGCTCTATATCGATTGCACGCATCCGAAAGTAATGATCGATATAACCATTGATAATATACCAAACGAGATTGTTATTGGTCCTTATGCATGTGAGATCATAATATACAGAGAAAGGGTTAAAGGACAGCTCTATACAACGAAGGAATGCCTGCTTAATATTAAAACAGGGCTTGAAGAATTCTTCAGTCACGAGTATAACTGTGGTATATTGGAGTTTAATAATTATACATTGGCGGTGTGGAGACAAAAGGATATGTTTTATTTGTTTGATGCTTATCCGCGAACCACTGATGGGCTTAGAGTGATGAAGGGTGGAAAGGCGTGTTGTTTAATGCTCTTGAATCCAGAAACAATGGCGGACGCATTTATTAAAAACTGGGATTATCTTCCAGCTACGACGCAGTTTTATATTCACGCTTTTAAAGTTCTAAAGTTAAAGAAGATAGAGCCAAAGGTATTTTTTTGGTTGCATTCCCTAGCGTTGTTATTGTTAAAATCAAAATCATTTATTTTAATTAGCCCAGGAAGGCACTTTTGAACGTCTAGCAAATATTTTAAAGTATTAGCCTGTCTGTCAGTCCTCTAGTGAAGCTATTTACTGGTTCCGAAGTGTAGATTCCAAAAGAAATGTTTGATTTCATATCAATGATTATTTAGTGTTGGTGATAAACAAAAGTTTACTTTCAGATGCAAATAGTTTGTACGCTAAGCGACGAAGAGCTGCCTGGATCGAAGAAAAAAGGTAAAAGTGTACCTTGTATGGGCATGAGCAATGCCCACGGCGACAGCAGGGAGATCTATCATGACGTCATGCCTGTTGAGGTTGTTTTGGACAGGACAGACAAACCTCCTGGAGTAAGTTGAATACTAGTTTGTAATAACTCAATTATTGGAATAATCTATCATACACACACATATAAGACTATATCTGTTCGTTAGCCTCGCTAAAACTCGAGAACGGCTGGACCAATTTGACAAATCTTGGTCTTGAAATATTTGTGGAAGTTCAGGGATATTTTTGGTTTAACGAACTATGGAATTACCTACTAGTGCATAGAAGCGGGGCTGCCTTTAATATTTTTTATTAATTTATAGGCGAATCTAGTGGATGAAGAACAAATGGGCGACATAATATCTTTAGTGGACAGTGTGCAAGAGGATTACATTCCGCCGATACCAATGAGATACAAGAACCGTATAGACGACCCACTCGAACCTAAAGTCGGTGAGTGTTACATGAAGAATAAGCATTTGTAGGTAACTAAAAAGGTTATCATGTGCCGTAAGACATTAGAAAGAGAGGGATGACACACATATAAAGTCAATCTACCAAAATGAACAGACGACCTGATCAAGGTTGCAGGGAGTCGCTGGTTGCAGCCTGCAGGTCGCTTCCAACCGGCCAATCTGGAAGTGAATAATGGAGGCTTATTTCGGCAATGGAAGACTTTAAACGTGAAATAAATCCTATTTTTAATATTGACGTACCTTAAAATTGAGGCAGGAACTTAGAATAAATATAAAACCGGGGTTCCAGGGCTAGCTCACATTCATCGCAGAATTGAATGTAGGTACCTTTACCATTTACCGTGAGTTTGAAGCAATAGTATCTTACTATATCAGTACCTCATGGTAGAGGTACTGATGAGGTAGATGTAAAAATGTAGAAGAAATTCTGAAATATATTTTTCACTAGCGACACGCCCCAGCTTCGCACGGGTGATCTATTATGCATGTATTATACATACAAACCTTCCTCTTGGATCACTCTATCTATTAAAAAAAACCCGCATCAAAATCAGTTGCGTACTTTTAAAGATGTAAGCATACAAAGGGACATAGGGACACAGAAAGCGACTTTGATTTATACTATGTAGTGAAGTAACAAAATGTTCTTTTCAGTAAACTTGGACTCGCCGACGGTGTCGGTGACGCAGGTGGTCCCGCCGTGGCCCAAGCCCCGCGACAAGACCAACGAACCCATTGAACCTGACCCCAGTCCAATACCGACTCCTCCACCCACGCCCCCGCCGTTGCCGGTAACATTTCTTTATTACTCATTCTTACTTTACTTTATTATGCTAGGTACTTTTTACTTTATACAATAGGGTTGATGTAACAATTTTTTATTTAAATGTCCGTCTTGTAGTTTATTTTAAAATATTAGACACGTATTTTTTATTTTCTCTCGAAAACAAATACTATCGAAGATAATATGTCGCCTTGAAATATCGCGTGACGTTACTTCTAGGTACATTTTATACGTAGAAATGATGTCTTTGCTCCTAAACTTTGATTCTTTTTATCTAAGTAAAGTTATTACCTTATATGACAAAATAAACTAATACGTGTCTAATATTTTTTCATTACCTAACTGACGGATAAATAGGTTTTTAATTTTCATACCCCGTCATCATCCCTATTCAGTCTATGTTAAAATGCCTCACTATTACTAGTTGTTATGCATTATAGTAGCTTATCTAGTTTATACCATTTTAAAATATGATTTCATTTTCAGCCGCCGGAAGGTGGAGAAGAAGCGGTAAGAATAATTTTATAATTAAATGTATTTTTAGAATAAGAATTTTTTAAGTTTTGTGAATCGTTTTAGGGTCTTAACTACAGTATCACACAGCATACGCATAAGCAAGCTGAAATAGATTTTCAAGGAACTCCGTTTCGCCACCAATGGTTTTCCATGTTTTTCTTCTTTTCTCTTAATTTTTTTTCCTGAATTTTCTTTGCGAAGCCCGAGACCTTTCCAACGAATGCAAAACCGAGGAAATCGATTCGTGCGTACGGGAGTTATAGCGTCAGGAAGGAAAATCCGACTTATTTTTGAATAATAGATTAAATATGTCTGATTGAATTGATCAGGAGGAAGAAGCGGCAGAAGAGGAAGAAGACGAGGAGACGCGGAAGCTGAAAGAAGAAGAAGCAAAGAGGAAAGCTGAGGAAGAGGAGGCGGCGCGGAAAGCAGCGGAGCTCCCGCCGCCACTGCCGCCGCCGCCGCCCTCGCCGCAACCCGAGCCTGAAGTACCGGTACTTAGCGCACATTCGTCATATATACTTATACTTACTAATATTATAAAGCTGAAGAGTTTGTTTGTTTGTTTGTTTGAACGCGCTAATCTCAGGAACTACTGGTCCGAATTGAATAATTATTTTTGTATTCGATTGTGCATTTATCGAGGAAGGCTATAGGCTATCCACTCTAACGTCCATGGATAGCACGGTATCCAAAAAAAAGGAGCGTCATACGTCCATGGATACTATAGTATCCAAAGTGACGAGTTCTGTTTAACTCCCTCTAGTTTAAAATACGGTCTTGTTTGGTGAGTTTTGACTGATTATCTATGCAGCTGAATAAATTGTTCGACGAAAAAATAAGACATGGCGTTGTAATATGCTTTGACAAACAAAATATAATTTTTTAAAGTTAGTTGACTCGTTTTTGAAGTGTTTTTGTGAGTTCCAACAATTATGTCGTAAATACTACAGTTTTGTTTAATTCATCTTGCAAGTGTTATACATCAAAATAAACTAGAAGATTTGTGCTTTACGATGATGTATAAATATCACAGTTTTAGCTGATAAATCTAGTCTAATTTTAACTTCAAACGATTGTTGTTTCGAAAAAAATGGCCGGTCTGGTGTTGGCCACTTTTAGTTTTGTTTATACATATTTTACATACTTTGCATTACAATAGTATATAAAATATCGAAATACATTTCGTAATAAGCAAAATAATACATTTTTCAAAGAGAAATATACTAAATTCATTGAAGATTCCATAATAATGTCAATGTGTTCCTCAGGTTTTTTGATGTGTAAAATTACGAGTAGTGTTTTCTTTCGATTTAATTACAATACTTAGAGTTAACCGAATATAATCATATATACATCAAAAGAAAGGGTAATGAGTCTAGTTTGTTGTAAAAATATTTTATTGATAAAATATGCAATAGTTGTGCCGTATATTCTAAAAAGGTAGAAATAATTCTGTTTTTTTTCTGTGTTTCATGTTTAACCCGTTTTATTGTACTTTAAAGATTAACTAAAGATTTAAAAAAATCGTTAAGATTGATCAGTATTCTTCAATCTTTTTTTTGGTATTCTTTTCTTTATTCTAGGCATTACGGTTCAGTAGCTATATAGGTTTTTTGTTACGACGAACTTGCGAGTCGCGCGCGGTTCGGATGCCGTGCGCGGCTGGACGTTAGAGAGATAAACGGTCGCGCGGGCCGGACGTTAGAGTGGCTATAAAACATCACGCTATGACCAATAGGAGCCGAGCAGAGCGGGTGAAACCGCGCGGAAGTAGCTAGTATTATCTATATGTACTATACTTATATACTTACTAATATTATAAAGCTGAAGAGTTTGTTTGTTTGTTTGAACGCGCTAATCTCAGGAACTACTGGTCCGATTTGAATAATTATTTTTGTGTTGGATTGTGCATTTATCGAGGAAGGCTATAGGCTATATATAAAACATCACGCTATGACCAATAGGAGCCGAGTAGAGCGGGTGAAACCGCGCGGAAGTAGCTAGTCATCAATATTTTGATTGTGTGCAGTGGAAACTATCGTTTTCTTTTTCTTCTCCTCTAATAACATCTTTCTGATTTATTTCGTTGCGGGGTCCAAGACGGTCATTCATGTCCCTGAGGCGCGCCGGACTTCAGTGTTCCGGTGTTTTCATGGTAGTATCTACTGTAGATCCTGGCTTACAGGAGTTGCTGCAGAAACTTGTTTTGACAATGACGTTGTTAGAGCCTTCGAAGATTGTTCTGAGAGCTCCTCTAGTCACATTGAGAATATTTCGTATTTATTCACTAGGTTAGCACTTGACTAAGTTTATGGTTATTTTACTTCTGTTTGTCCTTTCTAGCTGGCGCCAATGCAGATAGCAGAGGAAGAAGTTCAAACTCTGCCCGCAGTCAATGTAGACCGTCGAGTCCTTCTCACGGAGGACGCTCAGTATCGTTTCAAACTACGAAAACTTCGCAAGAAAATGACACCTCCCCTTATGGAGGATCAATTAGATCTCACTCCAGAAGACGAGCTCAAAAAACCGAGCAACTTCAAAGACTTACCTGATACTTCACAAATCATTAGAGGATCTAGCGCCGTCTCAGAGTCGGGTGAATTAGAAACTATTGATAGGCTACCGTTTGGAGCAATCATGGCGATAGTAACATCTTACAAATACTCCATCAATACATGGACGCCTGGTATTGTGAACTTCGTAGTAGATACAGCTTTGAGGCTTTATGAAAACAAACAGCAGAAGTTTCAACTTGCACCTGTCCATATTATACCTAAAATAGCACTTGGGCATCAGGTCTGTGTTTATACTACTTCACAACTAAAGTTTGTTAGATGATGATTGGGTATATTTATGACAGATCTTTTTTTCAGGCGTATCATGCTAATGTTGATGTTGTTGGAGAAGGCGCTAGCTGGCAGATGGAAGATGTGTTGGCTCGGAAGTTCTTCCCAAAATATGACAGGGGCATGATCACAACGGCCTCTTACAGTTGTGCATTTTTCAAAAGAAATGGTCTGTATTATCTCTTCGATGGCAGTCCTTGTAACGCGATGGGTCTGAGGAACGAATCCGGCGGTGACGGAAAAGCATGTTTTTTGAGATTCCGCACCCTTCATGACCTCGTAAGCAGGTAGATACTATTGCTAATATTGAGTTATTTATTGTCATTTAAATTGCTTGGGTGACTTAATAATCGCAGTCAATGATTGCCAAGTCAGAACTAAGTAGTCAGTCAGTTATTTAGGTGTTTACATTACATGCTGTTGGCAGTCTTATTTACCCACCTTATCCTATTTACAGAATAAATTACAACAAGGATGGAGGATCAGATGACCAACAATTTATCCTCAGTAGAATACTAGTTAGAAGACTCCTTAAAGAGGCTCGCACTACATTACCTGAAGATCACGACTTTTCCACTGGTAGACCGACGTCGAAGAAATCTAAACAAACGGTTTTAGCTTCTGAGATGGATACCGAAAGCCGACGACTAGACGTAAAAGAAATGAAGAGCCAAACAGCGGTCGGGTATCAATTGGTGGACGGCGTCTATCGAATAGAAGGAACTACGTCACTGAATCAAAGAAAACCAAGTCCAGATGTGAAGTCTTGTCATTTCGTTAGCCTCATCGCAATGCTAATGGCCGCTATGCACCCGATCAGAACCTGGGACCATGTCATGGTTGATGTTTGTATAGAAAAAGGTTTGGAAATATACGAAAAAGCTAACAACTTGAATATTTGCGAAAAAAGGGTAATTAAAAACGTAATATTGGATGGTAAATTCATAAATATCAACATTAAGAAAATTATAGTTGTCAATGAGAATCCAGAAAAAAGATTAGAGCAATATTTAAAAGCCGTATTGAAAAGACTACGTTACGTTATTATAAGATATCCTCAATTTAGTTTAGTAATATGCCAAACGGAAGGATATTATCATCTCTTTGACCCCTACCCGCCGCCAGGTGAAGACTTCAAAGAAACAGATACGCGGGGAGACGTGAAACCTTCTAGAAAAGGAAATGAAGTAGCGTCTTGGACATTATATCGTTCTATGGAAGCACTTATTAGGCGAATAAGGAAAGTACTACCAGGAAAACAAGCCGATGATCCTGAATTTTATACATTCGAATTGACTTCAGTGAAAACAGCTCCACGACACTCCGCTTTGAATTATAGACTAAGTCCTCTCTTCAGGCCCGATGAGAATCCTAATATGCCGTATCTGAAACGAAGAAAGGTGCGTCCCTTAGTGGACGAGAAAATGTACTGGTTAAATATCGAAGCGATACCGTGGACTCGAATGAGTGCTGTAAATGACTTAGGCTTTGACAGAAAAATACCAAAAACTATGTGGAAGGATTGGGATATCGAATTTCCGGGCGATCTGTATTCATTGTGGGGGACAATACATCCACTGGATAAACGGTTTGAGGAACCACATCGCGGTAAGCAGTATCTGGCAACTAGTGTCGTGGCTGTTGGCATGACCCAGGCCTGTGACATTAGCGCTTGGACGAGTGGATTCCTCGACGGAATTGTTTGCGGCGGTCACAGTTACCATAAAAAGTGCGCTGCTAAAATTGGCTCTTCTCCTAATCACGAAATTACTTTATCGGATTTAGATAGCAAATTTGAAGAAATGTATCCGTTTGTATTTTCAGTTAAATTTGAGAAAATTATCTTTGGCTTTGTTTACAACATATATCCTGATCGTTTTAATTTGAGTAAGGCGTTGTCATATTTCTTTGAGAAGAATTCACTTGGGATACTAACTAGTCCAAGTAAAAACTTGGCATTTGGAAGGATTAAATCGTCGTACTTTATGTTTGATTGTCAAAGTTATGGCGCGCCGATTTTCTGTCCTGGTCAAGGGTCGGCTTACATGTTGAAATGTGAGAGCCTCAATAGACTTATTTACTGCATGACGTTAACATTGAACATCCGAAGACATGGACAACAATTTCATTTATACAATGTTTCTGTACAAGTTTCTGAAAAATCTAAATAAAGTTCTATCATTAATTTCTTAAGATTTATTTATTTTTAATAAATAGTCTGCATACATAGCATGTCTTTATTGATTAATTAGATAGTTATTAACTTTTTTATATTATTTATTTTTATTGTAGGGAACTTACATTACCTTTTTAAGGGGGGAAATCATTTAATGACTTCTCTCGCTTTGGGCGAGCGAGAGAGAGAATGCCAGACTCTTACTGACTAAGAACCACCTCGTTTCTACTCCTGCTTTTCAAGTCGGAACCTCGGTAAACCCGCTGGGTAGTCCGCAGCTCTGGAGGGTACATTACCTAATATTTAATATACTTTTATTTACGGGTTTGATAACCAGAACAGGATTTAAATATTTCAATACTTGATGGTACATCGGTAATTGCTATCAGTTTTTCATAAGGAGTATTAAAATCATTAATTTCGAAGCCATAGGTATTATGTGAAGCTTACTTAGGATTACTGCATCGAGAACACTACCTTGTCCTAACAAACTCCATTTGGAATGAGAATAAGATATTGCGGTGTCATCGTGTATGCTTATGACTGCAGTGCGAGCGGTTGCTACACAATCGCAGGTTCGTTTACCACGTAGAACGATTCGTGTGCTCCTGGCCTGGATCTACAAATAGTTGTTCCAAATTTGGTTGTGTATGAAACCCTATTGCGGGCGATGTTTTGTATAGTGTGATAAATATAACTTTCAGTCGGATTTAGGTAACCAAAGTTTACTATAATATTCCCATTTCCCAGGCCTTATAAATTAATGAGTAGGTAGGTAGGTATGTTCCTAATATGGCTTCCGCTCTGTTGCTGTTACTCAACAACCCCATTGTTATTTCGTAACACTGAAGCCGCTAAAGGCACTGAATAGTTACCCTTCTACATATCTAAACGCTAAAACGGTTATAGAGTACAATAAATTTAGCGTGCGTTCGTTACTTAAATGTTTAATGAATGGTAGGTACTGTTGCAAGTCAAGTACATATTTTGAAATAGTTTGGGAAAAGTATTTTTAATCTATATATGAATCATTATTCAATTGTAATTTCGGTCTAACAACTAACAATAAGTATTTTATTCATCCAAGTCACTATGTGGCAATAATACGAGGAAGGTACTTGCATTGGATACCTACTAAAAAAATAATTTAATTAACGGGAAATCTATTTAATGAAATTGATAACTAGAAAATAGTTTTATCTTAATTAGATAGGTTTTAATTACAACATCCATTAATTTGTAGTTGGTTAATTTATACGATCTCCCGAGGTCAAACACAAATCAGGTATAACTGGTACAGTGGGCAATGATGTTCTAAAGTTAAGGTAGGTTGTCTCATGTACCTAGTTACTATAAAAAATGGGGATATTGTGCTTAGCAACGACATACAACTTTTGATGCTTATGTTAAACAACAAAGCATTGCTAAGCGTCATTTATTATCAAACCGCAATATTATCGACCAAACCACAGTACCAATAGAATGTTCTAGAGCCTACAAGTATGCCATGGTACTTACTAAAGTTAACTTTGCCGTATCACACTTTTTCAATCAAATAACTCATTATTCAGGGGGTGTTGGATGGGAGGTCATAAGCAGACAGTGTCATAATAACTAAATCTTGTCATGTTTTTTATTATTCATTACTTTTGAGGATAATACTTTGAATTTTTGTTTTTTTACTTATAACATTTTTAAATTAATCTCACCAAATTATATTTAGTCTTATTTTTTTTCCCCCCTTAAGACCATAAAAAATGTTGCAACTCGACTAGAATTAATTGTGTAGAAACACCTGTATGTGCTCAATTTTTTTCTTTTTGTAGAGTATTTGTCTAGTGTTTATAAATGAAAATAGGTGTTTGTAAATGAAAAGTGTAGAAGTGTTATTTGCTGCTAGTAGCAGATACTCGCTAGAAATAGAGCTTGTCCATTTAGGACCTTACTACACTTTAAATCAAGGTGCATTGGTTTTAGAAGGGCATATTGAAAAACAATTTAGTACTTCACTCTTCTTGAATATATTTAAATTAAATATTTCCTAACTACAGATTTGGAACTCGCTTATTTGATTTAAAATGAGTGTGTTACAGAAGTACAGGTCAGTAACTAAAATGAATGTAACCTGTTCATTTTATCAATGATTTTATTATAACTGTAAAAACCTTATACATAATGTACTTTTCATGTGTTAAATATAAGTATTATCACTCCGGGGATGTTATTCAAGGTCTGGTAGATTTTCATCATCGGAATCTGTTTCTAAGTCATCGAATGAGGGTTTGTCAGCCTTGTCACCTCCACCGCCGCCCATAGACCGGAGCATTTCTTCTATATCATATGAGTTGCCTCCACCATTCTCATTGTCATCTTCATCATCTTCGTCTTTCCACTTATTGAAGTCTACCTTGAGGTAATGAGGTTTTTTCTTGTCCTTTGTTAATGAAGGCCAGTAGGAAGCGTCTTTCTTTTCTTTGCGGAGAATCATTTCTATGCATCTTCCTTTATTTACGAAGGCGCTTGTTTCAGGAATCACAGCATCATATAACGTTATCGTAACCTCGTGTACTTTATTGTCTGAAGCATTCACGCCTTTGAAGTAAACGGAGTCCTTTTCTATTTTAATCGTAGGGTTTTTAGATTCGATGCTAAACGTGAGAAAAACGTCTTCTTTGCGCTGGGCCCATAGAACGGGAGGAGGTACAGGTGCTTCGCCAGACATGTTTAAAAGTGTATATTTGCACGAGGTTGTAAAAATGTAACACGAAGAAATGCAACAAACCTTAACTTTTAGACTAGATTCACTGTTCGACTCACGAAAATTGATAGTCTTTCTATGCCGCCGCCTCGCCGCACCGATTCATTTATGGAAGACGGATGCACAGATAAAATATTGTAGAAAATGTGGCTTCCGTTACAACTTCCATTTATTATCTGTGTTTTTATAATCGACTAAATAATTTTATTTTTATTTTTACGTATAATATATGTAATTATATAGTAAAAAACAAAATAAATATTTAAATTTGTTTAGAATACAAAAACAAATAAAAAGTAAAGCTGAATTTAGGCCCCCTTAGGTTTCCCTATACTTATTTATATTCTTTGCCCTAAGGTGAAACCTGTAAAAGGCCTTATTGGGTTCGAGCAACGGATTAATCTGTTTACGGGTTTAATTTCTTCGTATAATTTATTTTTGGATAAAAATATCATCACACCTTTTGTTTCCGAGGGGGTAGGTTAGTTCACATAGTTAATTATACAGTGTAAAGCGTTTGACAACAGTTTAGGACTCCCATATTTTAATAGATGAACCATGTGTCGTAATTGTCGTATAAGGGGCATAATACCAAAAACCGCGCCGTTACTGTTTTTTTTCCGAAAACCGATAAACCTCAATATCTAATCTGAGGGGTGGAATGGATAAGGGGCAGAATATTATAAATAAAAATCGGGATAACTTACACATTTTATTTCCCACGAACTACAGTGATTGACGTTTTTATAGGCAATATGGTTTAATGGATCGGAAAACAGATTTTATTTTTTTATGCTACATATTAATTAGTAAATACTTAAAGAGTAATTATTACCAATTATTTAGATAAAGATGGATAACATTAAACAATGCAATACATATTCTATGTATCCATTGAGCATTCTTGAGTAACAAGGCTTTTTACTCTATTGTACCTAACTAGCAAACACACTATTATGTTTATTTGTCGTTAAGATTTTGCAAATCAAACTTTATAAATTATAGAGATAGTTTTACATAACACTCTTTGAGAGAACTGATAAAAGTATTAAACAATGATATTATACATAATTTATAAACATCTTTCTTTATATAAATTTAAGAATTTTTAAACAATTTAAGGATTTTAGTTTTGAAAACTATATTTTGGTTTAAATATATTATAATTTGAATTCTAAAGAAGCTATACGATGTGACTATAGGACGTGTTACAGGCAGATAGTAGTCTATAGTCTAATAAAAAGAAACACTTAACATAGTGAAAGCACATACTTCTTAACTTTTACTTTTTTTAATACTCTTACTTCTACCTGGCAGTTATTCATGGACATTTAAGGATATTTAATATAGGTACACACTATGATTTTATTGTAAAATGCAATACTAGAGATTACTTGACTACTTACAAATTGTAAGAAAGCTCTAATTGCAATATACTTTGAAAATGCCAACTGAAATACATAATAGTAAAAATTATTGCATATTCCTTAAGTGTGATAAATAGTCATAAAAATTCAGAATATAGCAAACATTGCAATGTTACAAAATTAATTACAAAGATTCTCTAGCGTATTATCTTATAAATTGATTGAGTAAACATGTGAGAATATCATACAGCAAAAAATAAATTAAGCTTACATTAGACATTAGTCCACTATATAATATTAGAAATAACAATTATTGACTTTCATAGACATCTATAAATATTGAAATCATTATAATCCTAGTGGAAAAACTCACGATCACAGTACAGTAATAAATATAAAGTTTAAGTCACGGGTAAAATTGTGATCATTTATTGCGAACATTTAATTTTATGTAATTGCTAAAACCTTTCATTGTCTTCTTTATTCCAGCCTTGTGTCTACCATGTCATAATATAGATTCTGTCGTAACCACGACCTCTCCTTTCATAAACATAAATATTGTAATTTTAACAACTTTAGAAGGACAAAAAGCATCAAAACAGTCAACAAAATGCTTAATTTACACAACCTCAGGTTGAAAGACAACAAATTCCTTTACCAATGTATCGGATGATTGCCAGCAACTTTGTGAACAAGTGAATATCAGTACAGAGAGAAAATGTAAGTGGGCAAGAGATAAGTTGGTGGGTAGCAAGCGGAGAGTTTCAGCAAACTCAGGCACAAGTTGTAGCTCACAGGTGAGTCTTGCACCACAGCGTGAACAAATAGTTGGCATATTTGGAGTGTCTGGGGTACTTGCAGTACTTGGCAGTGGCGCACCCAGGATTGGGGGTTCTTCCCTAGAATACCTGTAAAAATTATTGCAATTACTCTTTGAAATCTATGTTAAGTTTTAATCATTGTGTTCACACAAGGTTTATAGTAATTCTTACCTAAGTATTTGTCCTGGATGATTGCGCAGTCGTGTAATAAAGGCATGGAATAATCTATCACCATGTAAAGGTGCCGCTTCCTCATAAGGTTCTTCATCAGATCCACCTCCACCTACAACTCGGTCACCAGCACAAACTTCAATTTCTGAAAAAAATAATAGTTATGTAATAACGGTGTTCTGAGAAGGTATTAATTTATTAAAAATAAAATATTTAACATTTTAAACTTACCATTTTCAATTTTATATTTATTTAGCAATTCATTAGCTCTATCATCATTACCCATTAACTTCTTCCACTCTTCTTCAACGTAAATATATTTCGGCACAAATTGTAATGGACCACACATCAGTCGACTTCTCAAGTCAGGAGGCAGTTCTGCGGTCTAAAATTATAACAATTACAGTGAGAAACTAAACTTTTAAAATAAGTTTAGGGTGAATAATAGGTTCTACTTTAACACTGAAAAAAGGGCAAAATTTTGAGATGTAAAGGTATACTGACTTGTTGCAGTAAGGCCTCAATATCACTGGTGGGAGCTGTTGGTGTGTCAACAGTGACCAACCCTGGCTCATCACCCCCCTCTAACTCTGCTGCGGCCGCTGGAGCTCCAATTGCACCCATAGCTCCTGTAATATGTACCAAAGTAGAAAGTAATTTATATCCTCTGGTCTTATGGTTAGGGCAAACCTTAATTTGTATTTATTACTCCACCTTTTGTTCGCCATTATCAAATATTTATTTATGGGTCATTTACAATGTTTACAAAATGATTTACTCTACTACTGTAAGATGTAATTGTTAGAAATAAATAAATAGTATGTGTAAACAAAGTGTTTCATTTCTCCAAGAATGGAAGAAATGATTTTGTATTTACCTTGTATGGGTGACATGTTCGCATTGTGAGCATCAAATACTTGGAGGTTTCCAAAGGCTTGTTCCACATTTTCCAATTCATATGAATTGCTCTCTTCATCTTCATCAGAATTTCTGTTTAAGGATTGTGAAATATTAACAATTTATTACATTATTACACTATGGTGCATCTACATTTAATGAGTGCGCTGTAAATAAAATTTACACTGAGATTTTTCAATAATGGTTTTTTGGATTGTCCTTAGAACCTACTAAAGAATAGATTTAAGCGAGA
This sequence comes from Spodoptera frugiperda, assembly GCF_023101765.2. Classification (NCBI taxonomy): domain Eukaryota; kingdom Metazoa; phylum Arthropoda; class Insecta; order Lepidoptera; family Noctuidae; genus Spodoptera; species Spodoptera frugiperda. Next base: position 7,805,265 of record NC_064241.1, on the reverse strand, counting down.
CAATGTCTTGTCTTGTAGAAGCAGAAAAGAGGTTAATAGTGAGAAGTTAAAATTAAGTTTAAAAAGCTAACTAATATCGCTCACCTCTGTACAGCATTATTGGGGCTGGGAGCATTGTCAACATTCATAAAATTTCCATTAGCTGTATCATTGTCATTCTCATCCCATTCATCAGCCCCCTGACACCAAGACAGTGCAGTGTCTGGGTTAGGGAGGGTAACAATAGCTCTTGACTCCTTAGAGGAATTATCTTGGCACTGGCTTCTTACACACAACCAACTAAAAATAAAAATATAGTTTGAGAATAAAGGGATGGTAGTGAGATGTTTTATTTCAATACATGGTTGATAGTACTTTATCATCATAATTATGGTGTATTTACCTTTCAGATTGAATCCAACAATTAGGATTTATACACGCGAAAACATATAGAGTGCGATGATAAATAGAATTCTCAAGTGGTGCATAACATTGTATAACAAGAAGTCTGTGTAGACCACAAAGAGGGCATTTCGTTGTAATTTGTAGATTTTCAAGAGGTGGCCAGTCCTGTAATAAAATTAATAAAATTAAGTGTACTAAGCATGTGGTCGATAAAAGATTTCTGGTGCGAACAAATTTATGAATAAACTTACGGGCAGGCCTCCGATTTTATTCACTGTATAATTCAATAAGGTTTGATTTCTATCACCAATCGTTTCATCTTCATAGCCCAAATATATTTTGCCTTGTTGTTTTGCCATTATTTATATAAAAAAGACCGATTTTCAGATCAATGAAAGCATTGATTTGAGCGAAATGTCAAAATTAACTTTTTTATTGAATTCTTATGACAGGCATAGATAATATCTCATACAGCCAACCGTAGACTGAGAATTCTGTCTACACAGCCAACTTTAATGATTGTATAATTGATTTAACAAAGATCATGTTAGACGTAAAGCGTCAATTACGCAAAGACCGACTTAAGTCCTCCTATATTTACACATACAACTCTGCCGGCCAGCTCTACTGCTCTAACTGTGATCGGATTTTTAAAACTAGGGGACTACCGCAGCCGTCCCGATCAGAACTGTTATTTTTTTCGAAGTAAATCTGAACAGCCAATACCGTCTTATCGGTTAAAACCTCTTACCTCTTAAAAGTGTTTTGTAATAGAAAGCGTCCAGCATGTGTGCCTCCTGAAACAGGGTACAACTTTTTCTCACCAGATGGCATTAATGTAGCGTGATGCCTATTTTTCCAACTGGGGTCGGTTGTGGATAAGTCGTCATAATTTCGAACATCAGTTATAAATTAAAACTTTGCATTAGGTACGTAGTACGTAGGTACTTTACGTTCCAGACTCAGTGCTACCACTGACAAATTTTCGGAAAACCGAATAAAGTCCAGTAATAATTTGTCCGACCTGGAAATCGAACCCGAGACTATTGGTCGGGCAGTCGCACTTGACTAACGAGGCAGTCAGTATCTGACTATTTTACGCCTGTCCAGATAAGGCAAGTATTCGATAGAAAATACTGAAAATGCCATGGTCAACTTCTGATTTACCTATTTGAAATGATTGTTAATTAACTGTAATATATAACTGGCCTACTAAGCAGGGTCCATATAAGCAAATAACAGACACCATAATGGACAAAACGGGTATTACGACCTTGAACGTTGTGAAGAAATTCACCAAAACATTATCAACCTACGTATTTACGAAATGAGGATCCGAACATAGCAAACATGTCTTGGGAATCACGTCTTGCCTAATTGATGACTGTTGCACCAGTAAGGACTTGTTATTATGAAAAGGCATCATTATAAACATATGTAAAGTTCAACGACGCGTATAGTTAGATACCGGACGATGAAAAATTTTTTTTCTTGGTAGGTATGTGTCACAATTTTCAATAAAGAAAATTGATTCCTAAAGAAGGTTAACACTGGGTCCAAATTGCATGTTAACTTAGACTTTATTGGATTAACCGCAAATTCTGGGCCTGGGCCCAGTTCTTAATTCCAGTATCGGATTAAATTAAGCATTTTGGGGTTTTCAGTTTCGAAATCTAGTGAATAGCATAAAATAAGAAAATGCGCAGAGTGTAGGTATTCTAACCTTTTAATACATAATATACTTTTTAGGTAAGTACCTATATCGGTTTCCTGTAGGTATATAGTTGGTAATGCTAAAAACTACGCAGTTCTATATGTTAGAATAGGTCTGAGTACACTATTTACGATCTAGGTACTTTACCAGGTTAATTACATATTATGTTATCGTCTTACTCACGTAACTGTTTGACAAGGAACTCGACTAGTTTCAGGGCATGCTAGAGGCTCATATTCATGAGTAGCATTCCGCTACACACGACGCGGCGATTGTCGCGCTGCTACTTTACCAAGGGTAAATGCGACATGGTCTGCTAACGATTTACGCTACGCTCCAGAAACTATTGTATGCACCTAAGTACATTGTGCAGTTGTGCATTATGTAGCTATGCAATAAGTAAGTACGAATAAGCTGTCTGTATTTTAGAGTAATATGTTTACATGTCTACATATTCATTGATGCTTAACAAATGAGCCAAGGTGAGCTGCAAAAGACAGTAAGTCCGAAACGATACGTTCTAGATCTCAAGTAGGAACCTATATAGGTAGGTGACTCGAGCTAACTCCGACCAATTCGTTCATACTTGTACCCATGTCCTAGAAGCTAGCTTGACGAAATATTATTTTACTGTTTCAAATATATTCTGAACATAATATTTTAGTATTTTGGGGCAGCGTTGTGAAAAAGACATTTAATATTGTCTATAAAAGGATCGGTCATTGCCTAAGTTTAAAGGAGTCATTTCACTTTTGCGTGGGAGTCCAAAGTTGTAGTAGCAGAACTGTTAGTGTTACGTTCAGACACGAGTTGGACACTACAGCGAAAAGTATTGGTTTAGACTAAATTAAATTAATCAGTTTTAAAATTAAATATACTTAATATTATTTTAGAAAAATGGACGTAACAGGAAAATATTTATTTCTTTTTATATCGGTACGTTGTTAATTTAGAATCAGTGCTTTTTTGAGTGTTTGGTATTTTGCATTTATCTAAGAGATTTTTGCCCTTTTTGTAGATATTGTCAATCATGGTTCAGTTGGATGCAGTAACAGTTAATCCATCTTTATGTCCTACGAACAAAATTGCTCCTCACCGACGTCAGGTTGCTTGGGATGAGAAACCCCGAACTTTTGGGGTAATACATCACCTATTTCGGCCTGGGAGACCACCACATATGGACCCACTCGATGATTTGCAAGAACAGCCTCAAGAAGACGATCCAGATGATTGCGGGGAAATTGAAGATTACGACGAAACAGACCTTAGTTCTCGTAAGTATAAAATTCGATATCGCCTTTTAATTTATTCTAGTTTTAACTTTTAGTTCTAGTTTTTAAACGGTCTTTTCAAACTTCATTACCGCTTGGATAGGTAATAGGAAGGTATCTGATATAATTTTGTTCAAATACTGTGTATTTGCAAACTTCTAGTGACTCCAACTGGCCAAAGAAGAAAATCAGTGAAAGAGGATCGTTATTTCATAAATAACGACTACGTGAATACCTATCACCACGGGGCCAACAGACCGCCTTCTAGGCCACATCGACCGCCAAAGCCCACACGACCTCCGTACAACTTTGAGGGCAATTATGGACCCAATGGGTACAGACCACCTTATTATCCAGGAGGTAAGGTTCAAGGTTGATTTATTTTAGCTAAGTTGTCTAGTCACGCAATATTCGTTCCAATTACGAATTAAGAAACTTTAACGATGTTCAAAGAGTTCTGATTCAGGTAACCTGTTAAATAAATCGCATTAAATGGAACGTTGATTGAGTGGTCGCAAATGCGACTATCGTGCAACACGTTTGATTCCCCGGTTTTGTGATAATTTTGATATTGATGAAATTTTCAAAATAAGGAGTAGGTAAATCGGTCGTTAAGTGATGATCATGATGCTATATTAATTACTTTATTGCAGGGTACGTGAAGCCAGTGAGGGAGGATACTGTAGACCATCCCCAGGCAGCTTATCACCTTGGTCTCATCGGTGGGGCCCTCGGCCATGTTGTAGGATACCCTCCGGTTCGGCCCACCACAGAAGGGTCGCAGCTAAGAAAACCCAATTCTGCATTTCGGTTCCCTGAATATTCTGCACATACGAACAGACATCCAAAGAAAACTCAACAACAACCAAACAGATCATCAAGTATTTTCGGATCGTTTATAGATTTGTTATTTAAATAAATAATTTATACAGAACACGATCTTTCACTAAAAGTCCGTATCCTTGAACCTCAAGTAACGCATTGATATAAAGCGCCTACGTAATCTTTCAGCTTTAGCTTGTTCCTAATGTAAGTACATAAGCAGTTCCTAATATTTTCAAACAATGTATTTCCATAAAAAGCTAAACATTTTATCTAATAGACAAGCATCCCAATAATAAATACATTTAAGTACCTATATGTACTATAAAAATGGCATTTGATCTGCGAAAAATGTAACAAGCTCTATTATTTTGTGGTGACTGTTGAGAGCTTAGGTACTAGTCTGACCTTCCATTGTTAATATCATGTTGTGGAATTTCAGAGGGGAGATAGAAGTCAATGAAAATACCAAGCAACAACCTTTACCTATATATTTACTCATAGTCTAGTTGTGGCTTCAGTTATAATAAAAATTTCGTGCAAAATACTTCGTAGACCATAGTTCACCTACGTCCCTAATTCTCTAATGAGAAGCGCGTGACAAATTCTGAAACTGCGGATATACTCCAGCTTCTGTATTATATATCTAGCTATTTTTTGTTGATTTGTCTCATTAATTCATTAGAGGAACAGAGGTACTATGATATCACCACATGGCATGCGTTTAAAACGAGTTAATCGTTTACAAGTGACACTAAAGCGCGCATGTGGATGATAAAAGTGGGTGTAGTTTTATAAAATATCATACAAAAATGAATTTATTTGTTTTGTGGATATGGATGGCAACAGCAATTTGTGTTATGGCGGATACAGCGGATGAAGGTATGCAATTTTAATCTAGTTTGTAGTCATTGCATTAAAATATTATTTTTTAATAGAATAGGAGTGAATTACTCTATCTTCAGTCCTAATGCGAAAAAGATTTACCTAAACCCGTGAAAACGAACTACTTACCTACCTACCAAAATTTCAGTTTAGACTGTATTATTAGGATCATCAAATGTTATGGTAATATGGGCTCGCCCCTTATTACTTCAGCAGGAACGGGCACTGTAATATAACTTTCGAATCAGGATAGAAGAGTGTTGCATGCAATTTATACACCTTTACCCTTTGGAAAATAAAGGCAACCATGTTGTGCTATAAATAACAATGATTACTTCAATATTTAACTTAGTAGCCAATTGGTTATGTACACACAAGTAGTACATAATACATAGTAGGTACAATGATGACATTTGTTATAATGTACCGTTTTTTTGAGAGGGTAAACATCCTATTTCTCCTCCCGGCTTGGTCGAGGCGAGAGGGAGTGTGATACTCTTACTGACCAAAAACAACTCCGTTCCTACTCCTGCTTTTCGAGCCGGAGCCCCAGTATCCCGATTGGTAATCCGCAGAATTTACCTGCATATTTGTTGTTACCTATTTATAGGTAACATCGGTTAAATGAGTAATGGACATGTTATAGTATATATAGCCCTGAGAATGTGATACCTAAATGAGTACAATACAAGCAGAACCTATATAATATGCAAATTCTCTACAACTAAACATTTTCTTTTTCAGAAAACCCTTACATCAAAGCTTTAAAAAACAATAAACAGTGGCATAATGTCCACGGTTATGTTCAAGTTCGGCCAGGTGCACATATGTTTTATTGGTTTTTCTTCGCAAATGGAACCAGGATTAATGCGCATCATAAACCTCTCATCATTTGGATACAAGGTGGACCGGGATTCGCTGCGAGTGGTGTAGGAAACTTCGCTGAAATGGGACCTTTCCACATGAATTTGCAGCCGCGTAACCATACTTGGGTATGCTATATGGAATTCTACATTTAAAAACGTAAACGTTCTATTGATCATACGTCTTTCAACTATGTATCCATAATCTTGTGGGCTTTGACGATGCTGCATAGATGTGACGTTTCGCAGACTACCTAATTAGTTGCCGCGTGATATTACTTAATTTAGATTTGTTTTTAAGATACAGTTTCAGCTAATTGTTTGGCGACCTCAATTGCGATCATGATTATGACAATTAAGGACCGGATTATTTGCAACTTAAAAAGCTTCGGTACCTACATATATCTACCGCATATGTATAAAAAAGAAAAAACATGGAAAGACTTCACACCAAATTTTCAAATACTTGGTAATGGTTTAGAATGTTTTCAAAGGTTTATTGTTTTTGTTAATCTATGAAGCATCGAATTAATTGCGCGAATTTTAGTTACGCATCTAGGTATATTGTTTAGCTGTGAGTTTCAAAAGATAAAAATATCTATTTACACTACATACGTGTAAAAAGTAAGGATTAGTGCATACTAATCCTTCACTCCCTACCTCATTTTGCCTAGATTTTAGAAACAATATGCTATTAGCGATAAGGAAGGTTAAATATGCAAGTATACATAGGTTTGCAAATGCACATAATCCGATATCTACTTACTGTGTTCTGTTAACTATGAACATGAAAAATACTTTGTAGGCAAGTATAAGGCATAATTGCGCCTTATCATAGAAAACGGCATGTACGTATTAACAAATAGATTTCCATTGTTAACATAAAATGGTAGTAACGTTAACAAATTGCTAAAGTGTTGACAATCTGTGAAAACTTGATGAACCTATATCTACGATGGAAAAATGTCTAACTCGATTTATAAATTCTAAGCTCTTGTACCCTTTTTAGGTTTAATTGTAAATTGTTTAAATGTTTTAGGTAAAAGAAAGGAACGTGCTGTTTATAGACCATCCTGTTGGTACTGGATTTAGTTATGTCACAAATAGTTCACTGTACGCGAAAACGGACAGAGATATGGGTATGTTAACGACTCAAACACTACCCCATAAAATTATTTGATAATTTTTAATTTCACGCCCATAATGTTTCTTATTTGCAGCTATGGATTTGGCAAGAGCTATAAAGATGTTCTTCAGGAGACACAAGGAGTTTCGACACACGCCAACGTATTTGTTTAGTCAAAGTTATGGCGGCAAAATATGTCCTAGACTAGCGTATTACTTACATACGGTTTGTAGTTTGTAATTACCGCCGTACTCAGAGTCATTTAATGGTTACTTAACCACTTTAAACAACACTTAAACACTTAACAGTCCTTAGCGATTGTTTTCAGAACAAAACCATTACTAAGGAATGGTTTAAGTAATCATTAAATGTCTCTGAGTACGGCAGTTAATCCCTTAACCATATATGCGACACACATTTTCTTGTCCCTGTCGCTCAGGTCGTATTGCTGCGACAGAGAACATGCATGAATTTTTCGTTCTATTCACACGATTTCTCCTCCTTATTTAGTGTAGATATTTTTATAGTTGCGTGCTAGGGGCACAGTAATTGATATTTAATTCGGCAGTTAAAGGGTTGAAGCACATTTCCAAAGAAAATATAACTTCTACACATTTCTATGTAAACGCAATAAAGTTTCAATTCAGATTGTTTTTTTGGAGGCAGGAACTTAGCTGTTGTAGTGATATTTGTTCGTATCCTGTTTTTAGTATGCGTATTGTATCGCACAAAAAATAATAAACCAAGTATTTAGTATAGGTACCTATTTATCTAATATGAGTCATTCAATTTTACAGGCAATCGAGAAAAAGAGTTTAAAAATAAACTTTAAAGGAATCGGTATTGGCGGTGGGTGGGTAGACCCTAAAGAAAGCATATTGGTGCAGCCGGAATTTTTGCACCTGTCGGTAAGAAATTTTCGGTACCAGATACTTGGGCAATACAATATTATACCGATAAAATATTTTAAACATTATTTCAGGGTGGAATAGATCGAAATTTATATTTATCTTCTGCAAAAGTAGCGAAGCAGCTTGTTCGTGCTTTAGAAACAGAGGATTACGCCCAAGCGGACATTTTGGATGATGTTTTGTTTAGCACTCTGAATAAACAGGGAGAAATTAACTTTAACAATGTGTATGCTCCCAGCCCATACCCTGATTTAGAAGAATTACAAAACAAGATGAATCGATACGTGAAGCCTAGTTTATCTATGGTGAACCAAACAATAAAATGGCAATACTTATCAACGGAGGCCTATGAAAGTTTGAAGAAAAGTTTTCTTGTGCCATCTGTTTCTTTCTGTAAGTGTGTAATGATAAAATTTATAAAAATATAGTTAGTACTTATGATATTTTAATATTATTTAATTTATTTTTACAACAGTAGAAGCCTTGTTGGATAAGACAAAATTGAAGATAGCGATCTATAATGGAAACTTGGACGTCGTCACTCCATTGGGTGGTAAGCCTCTTTTTATTTAAGTACTGGTAAAAAAATATTTTGCAACTATAAATGTTTAAAATTAATTATTTATAGGTGCTTCTAACTGGGTCCACAAATTGAAATGGCATGGGGCCGCTGACTTTGCTAAGGCCAAAAGAAAGCGAATACGTGGTACAAGAAACGGGTATTACAAAGAAATGAAGAGGTTGAGCTTCTGGTGGGTCTTCGGAGCCGGTCACTGGGTATGCAAAATAATTTCTATGACAGTTAAAATAACATAAATTCGGGACATTTACCTTGAAGATCTTGTTGTTCTATTTTAAGTTTACTTGCGCTAAAAGTATGCTCTGCGCAAACATTTTGCGCATTAATTTATTAACACCATTCTGACATTAATAATATTTTAGGTGCCCGAAGAAAATCCAGAGGCTATGAAGCAAATATTAGATTACGTAATGGACGAGACGGTATAAACAAAAAATTAACAAATTCACGTTTTGTTAAGACGAACTATTGCATTGGTACATATCTGTGGTTTTGTTCATAAAGTCAATACATTTAATAATAGTGCAGGAATGTTTGTACACTATTATACGATTTTCTATGTGTGTTATATGTTCAGGAAGAAATAATACTGTGTTGAAGAGATTTTTACTCAAGGTGTATTATTCAATAAATGAGTTAAAGGATATTTAGATGCTGTTATAGTTCTCTAATCTGCAATCTGTTATGTAAATTAGTAAGATTTCATATATTTATTTAAAACACTCTAAAATTATATTTTTAAACATTACTTATAAAAATAAAAAACAAAATAACATTTAAAAATATAAAAATAGGAGCCAACCAGTAGCGGGAGCATGGTCCAAGCTACCGGTGGTTAGGGCTCCAAAGACAGAAACCTCCTCACAATACGTGCCGTTTCGAGGAGTACTGCCTTCTGCATCAGGCCCTTGATCCATCCGCCCAACCCCAGCCTTCTAAGGTGGTAGTAAGATTATTATTAATAGTTTTGTCACTGTCCTAGCTACGCTTAATTACGCCATTTGTTCTAAGTATTGAAGAAAAACATATTCTAATTATAATTAAAGTGAAATAAAAACAAAATTTCTTATTAAATTCGGTTATCTTTATGTCCAGATTATGTATCCATAACTATTATACAAACAGTGGATTATGTACAACATTCAATGTGTCTTTCATTAACATTTATTTATTTAATAATATACACAATAATAACTTAAGCACCACACATAATAATAATATCTAACAACAATAAATTTTGGCAAAACGATCTCTAAAGTTGCATTACAAAATTCGTTTATTACATAATTTTAAGCTACTGGGGACATCACTTGCTTTGTCTGTACATTTAAACAAATATGGCGGCCGATTTTAATTTCATTATGCATTATTCCTGTTATTTTTAATTTCATGTTTGCAGTGAAATTATGAGACCTTGTACATATGTCATTACTGTTATACCATTTTAAAAACTGGTTTCTTATTTTTATTTTAAGATTTCAATTCATTTCTTTTTTTTTAATTAGAATTGACGTTGTCCGTTTAAAAATAATAAGTAAAAGTAAAAACTTTATCATTATTCGTTATTGCAGGCAGTTAAAACATACGGCTACACTAAATCAATATTTACAAATTAAAAAAAAAATAGTACATCATTAATTCTTTGTAGGCCAATTACTTGTACTTGGTTGTATCATTCGGTTTTATGTTATTTATTATTTTTATTTCATTTGTGGATTTTATTGTAACAACTATTTTTATATTATGTCGTCATTGACATATATTAATTTTATATACCTAAACAAAATAATATAATACAAGTGTTAAAAGAAATTGTACGTATATGAAATAAATAGTCAAGAATAACAATATTTTGTACTATAAACAAATAAAAGTCTTGCTTTAGTTTCTAGTTTTCAGACATATTTATACACGTTTGTTTTACATTACGAATCTCATATAGGTATTTGTGTACCAAAGGCAAGGGGAGATGTTAAGACGATTTTTTTTTGCTCGACTTGGCGGGGGCACTACCGTGCCCCCAGATTTATCTGTTTTCGGACAAATCACGGCATGAAATCGCTTGTGAAACAACAACGCTAAAGCCAGATACAACAAAGATATTAAACAATAATTAATTTATATACTTTTTAGTCATAATAATATCAATACTCTTTAATATCCATATAATATACTATAACATACATTATTCGCATAATTTGTTCTATATAACCTAGACATGTTAGATTTCATCCAATTATGCCATTTAACCCGCGTGAGATCAAAGCTTTATGGCAATACAATTAACATTGTTTTTAGCGAACCAATTCTAATTTTATGCAAATTATCTTTAATATTAGCAGGCCTACAACACACTGAAAGCTTAATTAATTAATCGAGCTGATTTTGTAACGAAATACATCACTTTTATACATTTACGTAATTATTATTATTTATTTCAAGTCAATTGTTTGAGCTGGCATATTTGAACACGAAGTTAATTCAAATGTTGACGAATTATTTGTTTGCATTGCAGTTTTTGAGGAAAACCGCGAAGGAAGTTTTGGAGCATGTATTAACGTTAAACATGTTTCTAGTAATGAACACTTTTAAAATTCAAATAGTTGGTGATACTAAGTGAGTGAAAGGATACAACACTAAATTACGAATATGATAGTAGTAAGGTGGCATGGTGATAAAAACTGAGAAATTAGGTATCCTAAAGTGTGATCATGTTGAGCGATCCAACGGGATATACACCCGGGAAGGGTTAACCTGTACCATCCTTACTTCTTTAATTTCTATCACATTTATGCACCTGGGGCCTTAGTCTGCTATTACAATTGTGTCAGAATGGTCGATCACTGAGCAGTGCGAGAGGGACGGAGCTATGTAGGTTGTATAGCGCCGTCCCTCTCGCACTGCTCAGTGATCGACCATTCTGACACAATTATAATAGCAGACTAAGGCCCCTGGATAATAAGCACAGTAGTTAAGTGAGCTCCGAATTTAGCTTTTTTCTTGTATGTCTATCCTATGAGGTATGCATACGTTTTTCTAGATGTGTTCTACTTCTTCGTATTGGGATGTCTTAGGATTAGGATGGGTGGGATGGGAAAAAGTGATAAAAATGTTTATTTAATGTTGTATCTCTACCCACTTAGCATACCAACAACGATTCATCTACTGAAGTTTAACATCAGTCTTAAAAACTTGCTGTGGTCAACAAACAATTATAGAAACCTCGGTCGACTTCCCCATTTATCGTACGTTACGTACAATAATTATAAACAATATACGATCTCTATTAAGGACACGTTCAAATTGACCAATTTCATTTATTTTTACGGCAGTTACAGTTCGTTGATTTAAAACTCTTGTTTTCTCACCATTTCTTTCTAATATATTTTACATGTAATTCATTATTTAAATTGTTTGTTTTTTTTTGTTTTATAAAAACGTAGACACTAGGATTTTCTGTACAAGAATATGCATGTGAGTGGGGTTATACACAAAAAATCTTTAAACATAGTCTGTTTACTGTTATTTAGAGCTTTAACATATTAGTGGAGCCGAACTAAAAATATCCAACTGCATACTTAACATTAGTTTCTGTTCAATAAATTTCACGTTACACATTCCCTAACATTGGCAGATCCTTTAAAATTGTATGAACGTATGTTGGTCAATTTGATCAATTCTAATAATATATTAATCTATTCTACAATTGTATTAGCTACGTTAGTCTCACTTCTGCGTAACACGCGTCGCATACTCTCACGGGTTTAGTGTTGCCAGCTAACGCGACTGTTTTGTCGCTGCACGATGCGCAGAATATATGGCCACACCGACGGCAGTGGTGCTGAAAAAACGGAAGAAGAAATGCATAAGTATCATTTTTTTCAATAAAACTTTGTCCAATCTAGGATTATGTCCTGTGAACACCTGTGTCATGGGTGCATTTACAAACATCAAATTTCACATACACCCAAAACCACAATTTGTGGATCACACAAAGTGTTCTTCCGTGCAGGAATCGAAATTGCGATATGTTGCTCGTCGGTCGGTAGCAGTACTTTGTGAGTGGTACTGTTAGTAGATATGCTTTCTTTTTAAAATGTAACATTCATGCCAAATCAGCGGGCGAAGGATTATTGAATATCTACGGATGGACCACGGGAATTTCAGCCTTAAGCAGATTGTATAAGTACATATAGTTGAATGAAACTTACTTTCCGCCTAGCAATAGAGAATTCTTTGGCACACGCAGTACAAGCTGTGGCGTCCTTATCATGTGTCCATGTCGGGGGCTCCTCCACATTTTGTGCTTGTGCCTCCTTCTCTAACAACTCGGCTAATTGCAGTTTGTTCTCGCTCAGTGTCGCCCCCACTTCTTCTAGAGTTTTCTGCGCTTCCACGTATTGAGTTTTTAATACATGCTGTTCTTCTTGCAGTGAGAGGTATTTCTGTAATGATAGTAACATCACATTAGCGTAGTTATTAAAATCAAACATTTAAAACCAGTTGCTGTATAAAAAACATAATGATCAGTAAGTCAGTCAGTAGTATACTCGAGTCCTATGTATTATAATTTATTCGCACATCATATTATGCGCGAATAAATTATAAACTACACACTCTAAATAAGGTGTTGGGGTTTTTACAACTAAAACAAAAACAACTAATCAATCACAAACAGGGTCTTTATAGCTACAACAAAGACATTATGTTGGCATGTGTGTATGTCCTTAATCATCTATATTATTGTTTATTAATACCTCATCGAATGCCAGATAAGGTGAAGTATGTAGGTACTTTAGTTTACTAATAAAACATAGCAACAAACATAATTGCCCGAGGTGTACACTAATAATTGTCACACGTACGTATTCGGGTCCAATATATTAGGAAACAGCCTATGATAACTTGTATCATTTCCCTTTTTGTTATATCATACAAATGCCCGTCAATTAAGAGGAGACGAAACTACAGAGTACCAGACAAAATATCAAATTCTGTATAAGTAGTTACTCAGAATCTTGAAATTGAAAACCCAATAGGTATTGCTAGGGGGAATCACACAACTAAATACACATAGTCGAATTATGCACAAAAGATATTCATTATATAGTCATTATGTATAAGTATTGTATGTTATTTACCTGTCCAATTGATTTGAGAGACTCCACTTCTTGTGTCAACATTGATATCTTATCGCGGTCCCGCATCATTGATTCCTATAAGCCATTAATTACACTCATTAATAAACTGCATTTATAAGGTAAACGACAATAAAACTATTATTTTTCGCAAGGATAGGCAGAAGTTACATAGACACAACATATTGAAAGGAAAAGCCCAGTTTAAGACAGTATTGTTATGAGTCACATACCCTAATACACACAGGGTAAGCTTATTGCCAAATCAGGAACAATTCTAGACTTCATGTTGCTATTGGGAATTAAGAAAATTGAAATGTTCAATAATCTTCGACTAAACCCAATCTATACTAACATATAAAGTTGAAGAGTTTGTGTGTTTGTATAAATGCGCTAATATCCGAAACTGCTAGTTCGATTTCAATAATTATTTTTGTGTTGGATAGTGCATTTATCAAGGAAAGTAATAGGTTTTAAAATATCACGCTATCACGCTATGACCAATAGAATTTCAGCAGAGCTGGTGAAACCCCGCGAACGTAGCTAGTAATTCCATAAACGGTGAGTAAACTACCAAAGACGCAGTATAAGGAAAATCTGTTCTATAATACGTATTTCATTTAAAGTGGACGAATATGTATTTTATTATTTACAATGGGATTACATGGTTTAGAATAAGTACTGTACCGCAGAGTACGTCATACAGTATTTTATGATAATGAATTCATGAATCATATCTTGCTATGGTTGAAGTACCTATATAGCTAGTTGTATATTATGCAAAGATGCGCCATTTCCTACACATTCTTCTAACGTTAAATAGTTTATTTTCTTGATTTGTATTAATATTTAATTTTTACTGCACTGCTGGCAAAAATAAGATAGTGAATTCAGTTGTGGCAAAATGCTTAAACCCTTCTGGGCTTTGATTAAACTGAGACCAGCCACCAAGAGTTATGCGGCAACATCTTCAAAACTTTTGGTTACTACACTTACTACCCCCAGACGGATTGCTAAGCGAGACAATTATGTGAAAATCTTTATTAAAAAGAAATCTTTGTTCAACAGTGGTCATAAAATATTTTGCCTATGGAGATAATGATTCAAGTTATACTCACTTGTAAAGACACCCTCCATTCCCGTTCTATTCTGAGGTCGCCCTCTGCAGCCACGGCTCTGGTTTCCGCAGCGGCTGCCTTCTGTCCCAGTGAGCGAGCACTGTCTTCTAAATTCTTCCTAGCTAACTTATCTTCTTGCAACCTATTCAGTGTGTACATTACTTTAACATAAGTTCATTCTGATAAGTGGTTGTGAGTTAAAAGGTATTTGTGTGTGTCAGTGTCTTTGGCTGTTATTGGCAGTGTTAAGAAATAGTGGTTTAACTATTATGTATTATGTTATAAAAACCCTGTTTGATTTAAAAAGGTATTTCAGGAATGAAGAGTTACTTTTATTATCGGATCCCATGGTCTTTTGGGAGGCTTATGGTCCCATACTGATATGATTTTGTAATCGGAAGGCAGAAGAGTTGAGAATGGGGCGCGAAGAAATATATGCCTTTAATTATACGTTAAATGCTACTTGAAGGGTTTTTATAACACAATGCATATATTTCCACACATGTGTCAGTGTTTATTAATCATTGAACCATTTAGGTCTCAAACCTTGAAACTCCAAATACTATGTGAATGGTGCTATCAACTTCTATAGTGTATTTACTTAACTTCTTTCATTCTATTTGTGTTTAGTAGGAATATCGACGCGGATCTAGGATTTGATCTAAAAGAGGTAGCCACTGTACTAAATTATAAGTGCAGTGATACATCTATAAGACTATTTGGAACATTTTAGGAGTCTATATTGTTAAACTTGTGCAGTATTTGGATTCAGTGCACCTCTTTCGATCCGCGTCTTTTATGAATGCTGTCTGTTTTATATGTCACAGCTCTATCAATATTTATCAGTTTTATCCTACGTCTATTGAGGTTTTGATGTGTCAAGCACACTTTACTCATGAGTCATGAGTCAGGAAATCTGATATTGAATAGTATAATCTTTGAATTGATAAGTAAAAATAAAAGGACAACTCATAAGCTACGCAAACAAAAATAAATTTCGGTAAAATTTCATTGATTTGACTAACATATAATAGTGACGCAATAATCGTTATGAATCGATTAATATTTACTTTTCGTTTTACTGTTTCAAGGTATATACAAACACTTAGTACGTTAACATTTATCACGAAAGGTATTGTTTAGTCACACAAAGCATGCAAACAGGTGATAGGGATGATACTGATAATGGCAAACCTACACAATAAACACAAAATTAAAACAAGCAAACTCCTTGGATTTCAAGTTCAATAAAATACAAAATGCGACTGAATATGCTTTATTATAAATAAGGCTATTTATTACACATCTACCGCCTCGTAATTACAAAACTATTAAAGAAAATAATTATCTAAATTATGGTTTTAATTAACATTGCTGCTAGATAATAACGAGCACATTATTGTATACAATTATAGAAATTCAAGTCTCCAAGCACAAGTAGCTACTCCAACCAAATGAGATCAAATACCCTTCCAAAGTAGTCAAACTCTATACAATGTAACTTGGTAATAATTAGTCGAAAAGTATACAAAATACCAATCTCTTCCATAGCACTACCAAATCCTCACGCTCTCTCTAATCTACTAATACAGGTACGTTTTATTAGTTAATGTTACATAAATATAAAAAAAATGAGACCTTAATCTGTTAAAAATCGAAAATAATTAACAAATATCAATTTAACATAGTCTTACTTAACAATATACCTAATAATTAAAGTAATATTTTGTGGAGTTCAATTTATTACACATTAAAATAAATTAATATATTAAAATCAACGATAAAACCTAACACAAACTTGGTCTGAATTAACATAACGTTACAGTTGAATATTTATACGAATCACAGCAAGTAAGCAAAAGCAACAGTAGCATTAAGTTTAACAATGATCGTCATCACCGAATCATTTGTAATATAATATCAAAATACTGATTTTTGCATTCACTAATTCATTGTGAGGGTTTGCCAATATCGAGCGAATGGAAAGAGTTGCCGCTAGTTGATACACGCAAGCTGTGCATTGCTCACACCTAAGTGCGGTCGAGTACTGATATACTGATATGTCAAGCGCTTAGTTTACATTCAACAGCGTAATATTATCCAGGCACTCTTTCGATCCTTGCGGATGATCGCAGGTCGGAACCCGCCTGATGCGATGTCAAAGTAAAAATTAGTAAAACCTACTTCTCATCGAGTTGATGTATGGTGCTGCCCATTGATTCAGTCTTTGCTTCCAATTTGGCTATTAGCTCAGTTTTATGTTTCAAGGAACTTTCACATTCCTAAAACAAGGCCAATACAGTTTAGCTGAATAAAATGACAACTCATTTGAGCAGAATTAAGAACATTTTTGTTAGTCTAAGCAGGTTAGTATAAGATAGATGCTGTTGTTAGTTCATATAGATAATTTATTCTGAGGCTAATACAGTGGTAAACGTATGAATGTAAACACTATGTAAATGCATATAAGTTTCATAATTTTATAACCATTATATTATCCTCAACATCACCATAACCATAACATTAGAATGTGTTAGTAAAAGATAATTAACAATTTTCTAGGGAACAGGAAATACCACCCGAATTGTGAGTAAAACGTTTATATATATTTTACACTAAGAATTGCATTAACATCGGAGACTACTCCGCGATTTGATTGATAGGTTTGTCTCTCATAGTGTTCTTACGGAACGGTGGTATTTCCTGGAGATTCAGTTTTTTATGAGGCGGGCCTTCATCCTTAGACTTTGTACCCTTTTGCGCGTTACTTTGAGCTTTCAATTTTTCTAACTTTTCTCCTAAATTATTTTCGTTAGTTGTGGGAGACCTGAGAGCTTTAACTAAGTCATTATCGGATCCTAAGAAGTGGTTATATTTCTCAAGGTTGTGAAGTATTTTGCCAATTTGTTCGGCTTTCCCCTGGAGCCTCGACACCATTTCGCCCTTCTGCGTCAGTTCCATCTCGCATTCCTTCCGTGCGACAACCGCGGCATTGTGAATACAGTATGGTATTAGTATAGGTTATATAATATATATAGTAGCAAATTAGAGGTCAGTGAACCATAAAACAAAGAAACGAGACAAATAAATAACTAAAGAGAAACTAAAGATAAATAAATACATTATTTACAAAGTTACAAGCGAAATAAGTAACAATATAAAGAAATACAATACAAAGTTTTAGAGACAAAGAGGCATGTTAATCATTAATCAGTTTGGTGGGATAATGAGTATGCATGGGCGGGAATGAAGCAGCGTTAGATGGGCACCCACGCCTGACGAGCGACCTTCGCGGGGCATCGTCTTTGTTATAACATTTGCACGGTACACACAACGAGGTACCTAACGCTAACCTTTGTTAACACTGCATAAAACCGGATTAATTTACAAGTTAAAAGTAAGAGTGTCACAGTTATCTATTGATCATCAACAGACCATGAAGTACAGATGAAGAAACGTTAGCAACGATTGACGCAACAAGCGCGAGTGATTGGTCAACCAGTGATAGAGTTAAGGGTACAAAATCCTAATAGGTTCCAACATGCGTATTAGTGAACTAAGATTAAATGACTCACCTGTAATTTTTTGTACATCTCTAGGTTGATTAGTTTTATGTCGTCGAGTTGTCTTCTCAACGATATAATTGTGTCTTGTTTATCGTGTATATCTTTCTCTAGCAATTTCATTGCCACCTCCATTTCTGCTTTAAGTGAAATCTGGAGATTAAATATTAAAGTGCTTTATGAGAAATTTCATCTTAGAATAGCTTCCGCTATGGCCATTATGTTGATGTAATGGATTTCGGTAGCTATTAGACAGACAGGTAATTGCATAATGGAATAAAGTTATTGTGACCCGACAACGGCCATTGGTATTATGTTTCGGCCTTGACTTCGCAGTTTGAGCAAATGTTGAAGATGTACAAATTACGACTGTATGTACTTTACCTGTAAATCCAGTTCCCTTTGAAGTTCCAAATACTTCTTTCTTTCTTCTTCAAGATTTTTGCTCGCCTCGCTATCATTTTTGGACTTATCAGAGGCTACGCTCTTGACGCTACGTTTCTCCTGGAAATGAAGATCACATGTGCTTAGACGCTTAGAAGACCAACGTGTTAATTTATTGCCTCTATTTTTAAAATCGCGCGCGTTTCGCACGTTATGTGTCTATTTCCATTTTGTTTCGACCGCGAAGCCGTAACACTATTTTTGGTGCCGAAAAAAGACAACATTTTGTAGAGAATCTTCTAAGGAGACTATACTATTAATTAAACGAGTATTTCTTTACTTTCTGTTTTTGTTTTGTAAAATAAGAAAGTTTGTACATTGTCTTATCGTTAGCGAGTTAATCGCTGACATCATCAAAACTACGTGATTCGTTGTTAATAAGCAGATAAGTATATTTTGCGAGATTATAGTTTTAATACCATTAAGCATAATAATAACACCAGACATAGATATACAAAACAGGTAAATTAATTCAATAAATATAATGAAATCTGGCACAATTACACTGGCAATTTAGCTCATCCATACTGTGGTTTACCTAAACCAGATATGGAAAATGAATTTTATTATAAAGTAAACAGTAAAACAATGACGTTTAATTTAGTTACAAGCACACGTTTCACTGATCTTACCTCTTCATCAGACTGCAATTCCGTCACTTTCATCCTGGTATCTTTGGTTATGTCTTGCCCTGCACAAAAAATGCACACGTGTTTAGACAACATAGAAATAAACACAGACTGCACCGTGATATATTTACACTGGTACATAAATAACTCACAGGATTTGATCCAAAAATTTGATTTTGTTTGACTTTTTGACGTTGAGTTGCCCATTAAAGCTGAGTTGTATCGCATAACTGTTGTACGCGGTGGGTTTATAGTAACTGGCGGTAAACGCGGTGCGGACGACAGGTCCGGCCGAAGTACTAATGTCTACTAAGCGATACAATTGAGGCTGACTCATTAGTGCAAGGTGTCGTTATCTACTGAATTCTCTATTATTGTTATTCGCGTGGTGTTTTCGCTAGTAAATACTGATGGCCATGAGTGGTTTCCTTCCGTTCGCTACCGTTATTATCATTGATGTTTTTGGTAGCTAATAGTTTGGATGGTTTGGTGATCGATACATAGCTTTTTTTTTATATTATCTTAAATGGGTCAAATGGAAATTGTTTTTTTGTGCTTGTCCTAATATTTGTCAAAATAGCAAAAAATCATAAAGTCAATATTAATTTAATTTTTCGAGATGGAAGCCTTCTGAAAGTCTGTGTCAGTTTTACTAAAGAACATTACGCGTTCGGGGAAAGTTATCAAATTGAACAAGATGTTTACGTACACGATCGTTGAAGAGACTAGTAATTTTAGTAACCACCGTGTAAAATTCGTTCAACATTCTTAATGTTAGTATCTAAAGAGTATTGTGTAGCTACAGGCTAATGAAAATGTTTTGTCAATTGTTCGGACCACTCACCAAGAGCATGTTTTAGTTGATTGTTTTCTTCAACTAATTGAATCATCGTGTTTTTGGATATTGCCAAGTCTTCCTTCATTAATGCATTCGTTGTAGTCAAGCTCTCAACCTTGGCTTGGAGGTTTGCTACTGTTGCACTAAAATAAAATGATTTCTGTGTTACAGCATTGCCGCTTCTTCAGTTTATAGCATTAAAGTGATACATGACAGACCAAATTTTTACACTTTACTTAAGAAATATGTTTTAGAATACCTGTTTCTATCTATCTATAGAATTATACACGATTTGATGTTTTGAAAAAAGGACACCCCAACTAGGTAAATGAGTACTATAAGGAGTAGTGTAATAGTATCTACCTAGTTAGAAATGTTATTTACCAATTCAAATCGTTACGGGTCTATGAACTGGGTTAGCTATAACGTTCGCTCATGACCTTGCCGTGTTTTATTCACCTTCAACAATATTATTTATTTATATACAAAGCTTGCCAACAATTGGGAAGCTAAAATTGCAAAAGAACGTTGACAAAATTGTGTCAAAACGGCTTCCCATGAGACAACGTGTGTACTAAGTTGCTTGAACATGAACAGAGGCTGTAAATATGTGAACGAGCGATAAAACCCACATTAACATTGCATTTACATTATTGTGTCTTTCCGAGGTATAACAACGACGTAAACATAATTTAGCCTTGCAAATCCCAAGTAACTCGATTTTAACGATATAATTTAGTAATGAGGCACTTACGAAACAAGTTTAATTAGAAAACTATCCGTTAAAGAAGTAATTATAGACTAGATTAGCGTGAGAAAGCAAAACAATAGATTCGAAACTCACTTGAGATGTCTGTTGAGCTCCTCGATATAATTCTTCTGGTCTAGCATTGTGTTGATATGGCGTTGTTTCGGTTCTGAATCACCGTTACCATTGCCGGCTAGGTCATTGGACGAATTACTGCCGCGTAAATAAAGCGAGAAGTCTATTACGCCTTGTTGACTGTCTAGATCTTCTTCCTGTGTGGATTGCAAGGAAAGTAGGAAATTAATTATTGGTAGAAATTATGTAAGACGGTAGTCGTCACCCTAGCTAAACGATTATAAGTTCTAATGAGGTCAGTATATTATACTGGGGGATTCTGAAGTAGGTTAAGAGTCATATGATTGAAACTTAAGATATAAGATCATCGTAGCGTAGGTGGGGACAAGGGACATGAGGTTCTATATGTAGATATGTTATGCTTTACCTTCACACACAAATTGCAATCGACAACGTTAAGGCCTACTAGGAGGCCAGTAATGATGACAGCTTCTTCATTGAGCATCAGAGCATGGGGCTCAAAGTATTCTTCCAACGTATCTTCACGGTGTTCCAAGAGAATACGAAGATAGTCAGCCAGCCGTTTTTGCATCAACGCCAACCTCAACCAAGCTCTAGCACGACCCATTGCGGTCCTACAAAAGTTTCAATATAATATATTAAATTTAAAACCTGTTGTTAATGTGTCTGATAGTAATATTAAAACAAGTTTCACAAAAAGTAACGGTTCTAATAAACGAGTTAATTCGAGAACAGGAAATGCAAATAGTTATCTTTGTATTCAAAATGACATATTTAGGTATCATTGTATTCACAATTACAAAGAAAGCTAATAAATAAGGCTCATTGTACCTATACTGTAAGGTTCTATCATACAATATGTGATATGTACAGGAACTTACTTAACAGTGGGGAGGTCCCTCACGCTAGCCGTAATATCAGCGGCTTCCGGCGAGTATTTCTCAACCATTTGCAAGATGTCCCATAGCTCCTTCTTCGGCCCAAGTAATCCCTAAAAAAACTTAACGTGTTAATAAATAAGAACAGGATTCTTAACTACTGATAATATGAATAAGAAATTGGTTTATCTACCAGGGACTTTAGGTTAGTAGATTATTCACTCTTGTCAACGTCATGTATGAAATATTTGATACGAATTGTTTACAGAAGAACATGACTCATTCATTTCACATTCAAAACGAAAATAGTTTTAGTTCATTACACAAACGAATATGTCTTTAATAATTACCTTCTTGGGTTTGAGTCCATGGCGCATAACATGCTCGAGCACGATGAAGAAGTGGTGCAAGGGCAAGTGATCACTGTCAAGCATCCTACCATAGCGGAGAGATTGTTCGATCAGCTCCTTCACGATTAGTTTCGAGATGTTCACAAGATTGCTGCGTTCGATCACAACAGGATCCCGTGCTACAACAGATGACAATAAATTGTTTTTATTGTCATTACCACTGCTACTAATAGTATTGTTACTGCGCAATTTACCCATCAAAGTATTCATCGGATCGTCAGGCGATGTAATGGTGCCTTGGGCAGATGGGCGATGGAATGAGTCCTGCATTTCCATATCGTGTAATTCTTTTAGACAGAGCCACTCTCCATCGACGGATACGCGGAAATTGCACAGGTAGATAGTGTCCTGCGCGCCGGCCATATCACCGTCCGGGTTGCCGTCACCCTGATGTTGAATGGCCGATGGAATGCCTAATTCGGGCAAGGGATCCACCCCATGAACCGCGGCAAGCGAACGCATAATAAAGCAGCAAATAAACTATCAAGCGAAACAATCAACAGCGTCACGTAAATTTTGATCACCCGTTTATAATCATTTCACACGATGCGCAATTATGAAGGTCAAAATAGTAATTGTTTGTCAATTCACTTGTTAATCGCAAAACAACGAAGCGTAAGTTCGTATTTTATAACTTTCTTTGCAATATTAACGATAAACACGAGATATTTCCCCGAAAAACTCTCAGCGAAATGGTTTTTCCAGTTCCGACGTCCAGAATAAATATCGATTTCCCGGCAAGCGCTACTTACCACCTACAACAATGGGAAAATCAATACTCGCTGCGCGTGTTGCCATCTATCGGCCAATTGGGGAAACTGGCAGCTTAGGTGGTTGCAAGTTTAGGAAGAGGAATATTTGCTGTTTAAAAAGTTACGGCTTGGTTTTTGTACAGAAATAGTTAGGAAAAATTACTTTGAAAGTACCTAGTGACTATAGTATTACTTTCTCTTTATAATTAACGATTGAATGTGTTAGAGTTAATTGTATTTAAAAAAAAATGTATTTCATGCAATTTTTAGTGAGTTAGAGCTACAAATACAGAGTACATCTTATGTGTAAAATAAATCTGGATTAGAAAAAAAGATACCTAAATGGTTATAAAACTAATGCAGGTCTAATGGTAAAAAACAATCCCTTTGAATAATGAAACTACAAATATTTATGCCAAAAATTAGAGATTTTTTTTTTGTTAGGATCAGATGGTATGGCTATGATAGATGATAACAGTGCATGGAATTTAAGGTATTCTTGAGGATAGAGGATTTCTCTATTTGGTCTTAAGAGACAAATATTTAACATTTTACTACTATAATCTTAGTCGAAAATTAAACAAAATATATAAATTTTTCATTCAGTAAAATAATTACAAATGGTTTCTACATACATGAAAAGCATTATAAATCTATGGAGCTCACATTAAAAATTTAAATTAGCTTTAATAACTATCTGCTCACTATGTAAATAATTATTATAGTAATTGACTTCTCTAAACTTGAATTGACTTAAAAAACTTGAATAAACTTGACTAATTGACTTGGATGAAATCTAAATGTAATTGATTTGTCTGTTTGTTTTCTTAATTTATTAAAATCTTGTACAGACGTGAGTCACCTAAGGGGCCAGTAGAATACCAGTGCAAGGCCCTGTCTTGCACATGCTGAACTGGTCCCATTTCACCGCAAACTTGGGATTTTTTTTATATAAAATCTCATGTATTTACAAATATTTGTGTAAACTATACATGTCACTTGTTTATTTAGCGTGTGTAATAAATATTTTTCTTTCTTTCTTTCTCTGAATACTTATTTCACAGAAAATAAATATTATTACCATTTTCCTTACAACCACATTTATGACATTGTTTTCAAAATAAATATAAAGTTTTAATTATGAAACCACCTATCTTTTTCTACAGGGGTGTTCATTTGGAACTAACAATCCATCTCAATAAATAATTTGTCTGAATGAGGTTCACTTCTGTTTCCAATACTAGGTGCTTGTCGAAACAGACTAGAATAATCTGGTTATTTTTCTTTTGTGTTTATCCATTATTACGTCAGTGCATAAGACAGCGCATTTGCCAAGGTCGAACATGCAACAGGTTAATTTTTGTATTTAGGAGCATTCAAGTATGATGAGATAATTTCAACTTATTATAAAAATCACATCATTATTAATGACACAAAGATTACTTTAACAAATAATATAAGAAATTAAAACCATTTTAAAATTAAAATATTAACATTTAAAGGCAGAATAAGTATAAAGCACTAAAAATATGTTTAGAATTAACATAATATTAGTAAGAAACATTTCTAGAAGACTTGTTACAGCAGCCTTTTGTGATTCCAGATGTTCATTTACATTTTTAGTACCTACTTGCAAAATATGTGACATTTATTAGTCATGTTCAAGATAAAAAGTTGAGTTTTTATGTGCTCTCTACTGTATTTTAGTTCTTATAATGATTAAGGATAAAGTGGTTTTTTGCATATTCAAACAATAAGGAACTATTGTTCTTACTATGATAGTTATAGATAGATAGATAATAGGTAGAGATAGCAACAGGTTGTTTTTAATTGATAAATCAATGAGAATGTAGGTGTAGATAAATCCTATATTAACTTGATAACTACTAAGGTTTACTAATTTCCAATTTTTGTGACTATGTTATTATAATGTGATGTGAAAATCTAGGGCAATCTGGCAACTAGTATAAAAAAGCGTAATTAGAATTATAATTCCTATATTACCTTGTTACTAAGGTTTACTAATTTCCAATTTTTGTGACTATGTTATTATAATGTAATGTTAAAATTTAGAGTCTTATGACTAGTAATATTAAACTATAATTTTAACTGATGATTACAGTATGAATAATTTGGTTGTGTATAAAAAACGCTATCATTGTTTGTATATCGAATTATAGTGCCTGTTACGTTTATCAATGTAGCGGTCACGCGACGTGATATCCGCAACAATACACAAACACGTAATCTCGCACAAACACAGATTACATTAAATAAAAACAGATTCGCAGATATTCTAATAAGTTCTCATTGTGTTACTATTCTATTTAGATAAAATATTGGTACTTACTCTTCGAACTGTAGTAATAGGACTTGTACGGCCTGGATAACAACAGTTCCGGCCATTTATCCTCCCTTGACGATGAAACGGACGGAGATCTATCAAAGAACTGAGATTTCACTGAAGTTGTTGATGTAGCCGGTGAAACATCAACATCTTTATCTTTAGAGGAAGCCATAATTTTTATTTAAACACAATTTAACACTAAAACATCCCACATTTCGAGCAAAATACAACAAAAAGTAAACGCGTCAATGTTATGTCACTTGACATTAACTGTCATCGTATTTGTCAAAGTCAAAATGTTAATTTGAAGGCCATTGGTTATAGACTATAGGTAAAAATATTTCTTAGTTTATGTTTGGTTTAATTTGCACGAAATTGTGTGTAGAATAGATTATTAAACTAGATATATTATTGTTATACTGCCTACGTAAATAAATTTTCTTATTACCTCAATTCGAGGTAGTTCACGTTTGTGCAAACTTACGTATCCAACTTCGTAGTACCCGCTTTATCACATAGGTGTCGCTTTAGCAGAATTTTAGTTTTACTACTAGAAGAGGATAAAATTGGGATATTTAGGATTTTATATAACATTAACATTATGCACGACGAGAAAAACCGATTCCTATGTTGACCATACGAATCGTCATTTAAAAAAAAAAGCTATAACAATATGCACTGAATCAACACAAGAATGGGACGTTAATTTTCAATCATCATTAACCAGTGAGAAAGCGCGCCTAGGTACCTACCTAATTGTAAATAAGTACACAATTTAGTTCAGAAAACATAAATATAATTATATTTTTATAAACACATTCTCCTTCGCAGTTCCCATGTTGTTTTTTTTTATTTGTAGATACAAAACTTTTTGCCATTTACCTACCTACATCAAAAATAGTAAAAAAAAAATTCCTGCTTTCTGTTTTCCGAAATGTCATGTCAATGACTTATGAAACTTGGATATTTTTTTATCCTAATACTTACAATTTGTAATATTTAGTTTAATACACGCGTAAAAATGAATTTTCAAACGAACAAAGTTAGTCTACCTGTGAGGGTTATGGTGATAAATCCATTGATACCAGCGTCGCAACTATTTATTACTAAAATACTATCGGGAGTAATATTTGGGAGAAGTCAATTGGTTGATTTGATATTATTAGTTTATGCGAATGAAATTGATGCTGCTCATGTTTTAGGACAAGAATTGATTGCTTGTGCTTTTCCATGTTACAACAGCGTAATTGTAACTTCGGATTTACCAACGTAAGTTGAGAAATTGAAGAAAATTACTAAGTAATTCGAAACAAATTTGCTAACTTTGAAACTATTCATTTTAATTTTTAGTCTTGCAGATGCTGATGTGTTTTGTTTCATGACTCATTTTGTAAATCCTAACAAATTTGACTTCAAGGAGGATAAGGATTTAGATAAAGATAAAGCAAATCAACAGTTTGATAATTTCTACTTGATTATAAAAATTGCTACAAGTTTAGGGAAACCGCCAACAGATAAAGGACCAGTTAAACCAGCTGTTGATGAGGATACAGGAGAGACAATACAGCCTAGAAAGCCTATAATACTTACTGATGGCATACTGACTCTAGATATCCTGATGATTGTAGCAAACACGTTACCCCAAGATGTAATGTTGTTCAGCACAACGCCTTTAAGATCTATTGCAAAAATTACTTTGAGCGAATTCTTGAAGGTTGGCATTATTTATCCATAACCTGTTTATTTAATTCTTGGACTACTATTATAAGCCGTTTTTTTCTATACAACCAAATAAGTAATAGACTGGAAGCAACGAAGTTTTACTGCCACACTCAGAGTCATTTAATGCTTACTTAAACTATTCTTTAGTAACGATTTTGTATGGAAAACAATTGCTAAGGATTGGGTTAAGTAACCATTAAATGACTCTGAGTGCCCGAGTTACTCTCGTCTCTTAATCTACATATTAGTCGATGTCGGGAAGCAACCTTTCTCTTCTTATAACTCTCCTGTTATCTACAAGCTACATACATAGATTATGAATTGATTATATGCATACCTAATTGTAATATCTACTCATACATTTTAAGGTGAGATGTTGCGACCTTAATCAAGCTTATGTTTGGGCTGCTAACGACACAGTGTTTCATGCGGAAATCGTGGAGCCTTTTCTTATTGAAGATAAAGTAGTACAAAGCCATTGGTGTGATTGGAATGCAATGTCCCCAGAAATGTTGGAGACGCTGGGTTTGGAACATATTAACTTCAATGCATCCTGGATGAAGAGAGAGTTCATTGAAAAGGTTGATTTATTGATATTTTCTATTTCGCTTTGAGCAATTTGTGCAGTGTAGCTCAAACCACGGTGGAGTAATGATACCGTTTTAACGTTACCTAGAATGGAGGAAAAGAAGTCCCTAATTATGATCAGCTATGAAAACATTGTTCAAATTCAAACATAGTTGAACAAATCTGTACTATGCGACTACGTAAAATACCTGCTTTGTCATATATTTTATTATTATTAGGTTTTGCTGATTTAACTTTGATACTCTGAATAATATTTTCTTACAAGATGGTGACCTTCTCCAAGGCTAACCCTTATGGCTCTATCTTCAAAGCAGCAGAACTGTCTAGAACCTTGAATGCCATTTGGCAACCGCGTTGTATCGATGACAACGTAAGTACTTCATATACTAGCGTTGGAGTGATCAGCGATGGTTCATTGGGCACGATTAAAGGTAAAATATTAACATAATTTTGTAATATAAGTTTTTAAACTGACATGGTCACTAAAATTATCTTTAGAATTTGAGACCGGATATTTATCATGTTTATTATACATATATTGCAACAGTGCCGAAACTGATTTCGGCACGATATATCGGAAACTCTATGAGTTTACATGCGATGCGTACCGATGACGTCATACGGAATGCCTACGATGCGTGCGGTCAGTACGATACGGATCAGTTGACGCAGTTGACGAATTTTTGTTTGTCAAAAATTCGTTGCGTGGGATGCGTATGATGCGTACCTGTGGATGCTTACCTTAAGCGGCTGCTAATGATTAACGGCCTTACTTATAAACGATCACTAAAGTTAAGACACAGTTAAACTACGTATTAAAAAATATTTTAACTCATAAACGATGATTAACGCTAATTAATGTCTTAGCGACTGCTTAAATAGCTGTCAACTTAATCAGTGACGAACCCTTGTTTAAAGACCTTAATTACCAAAATGGCGTCCGAAATTCGTAAAAGTCACAGCTGTGGTATATGTCAACAATAACACTACATGCAAACTTCGCATTGAATTGTGTTCTGTTTGCTGGGCTTTGTTCCGCTACTTAGGAAAGTGAAGTGGATAAATATTAAAAAATGGATATATTTGACGACGATAATGAATTACGCACATACCGTGACGAGATAGAAGAAATAAGAAATTTCAGGAATATTGGTTCAAGAAGGAGAGTAAAAATATATAATTCAAGATCGAACCCAATGGAGGAATTGAGTGAAAGCGACTTCAAGCATCGCTACAGATTCAGTAAAGAAAATATGGTAAAAATTATAAATATCTTAAGAAACGACTTGTCCATGGATAGCCGGGGCGGCAGTATACCTGTGGAGTTGCAAGTAATGGCAGCTATAAGATACTGGGGCCGCCATGAGATTCAAGAAGACTGTGCGGAAATTCATGGCATGAGCCAACAGACTTTATCAAGAACTGCTAAAAGAGTTGCTATTGCATTGGCTTCGAAAAGTTCCATTTATATTAAAATGCCTTCAAATTTAAGAGAAGAGACTGAAACTATTCGGAAATTTGAAGCAATTTGTGGGTTTCCCCATATTACCGGTGCAATAGATTGCACCCATATTAAAATAAGAAAAGTTGGAGGAGATGTTGGTCAGTACTATATAAACCGTAAAGGACACTATTCTATTAATACTCAAATGGTGTGTAATGCAGATTTGAAGATCTGTGATATAGTTTGCCACTGGAGGGGTAGTACTCATGATGCAAGAATATGGCGTGAGAGTTCCATTAAAAGGAGATTTGAAGAACGAGAATTTAAAGGAAAACTTATAGGCGATGGTGGATACCCTTGTACCCCATATTTACTGACTCCAGTACTGAGACCCCGCAACGAAGCAGAACGGCGGTACAACTATAGCCACATTCGCACCAGGAACGTAATTGAGAGATGTTTTGGTGTACTTAAGGCAAGGTTTCGGATACTTTTGGAAATAATGAGAGGGTCTTTCAATACGATTAAAACGACAATTGTTGCATGTGCAGTATTGCACAATTTAGCAATTGAATTTGATGACACTTTAAGTTATGAAACCCCTTACACAGACAGTGATGAAGACACTGAGGCCATTGAACAGGACTCTAATAATTTGACACATATAACCAGAAACATTTTTATTGAGAATTTCTTTTAAAATACAAATACATAGTTTTATTTAAACATTTTTTTATTTTTTTCTCAATATTTCTGTTCTAGATCCAAAATTGCCATTCTTTTCTTATGCAATTCATCCTCCCTTTTTTCTTTATTTTCTTTGCACTTCTTTGTGAGTAGAAATAATTGTTCCTCATAATTATCAGCAATCTGAAAAAGAAACAATAAGATGTATACAGGGTGTCCCTGAAGTCGCCGTCCAACGGGCACTAGATGATCAGCAAGGTTCCAACTGTTATCAGAAAAATTAAAAAAATTCTAAGTCCTACAGTTTTTAAATTACAGTGACCTATGTGTTATCCACGAAAAAGTACACCCTGTGCCAGTCTTTTGACTCTTGTTGCTATAAATCTTAATTTTTTCGGCTGCAGTCTTCCTTACATTATCCTGAATAGTGCTCCAGTAATATGGAATCATAAATTCTTAGCCAACTGCTTTAGATTGGAAAACATTGTTAGTTTTAGAGGAACCAAAGACTCTGAATAAAATTTTCACCTTACTTTAAGTGACTGTACTGGATAAATTATGTATGGCGCTAGTAATGGCAAATTTCACCAAAGTTGGCGCATTTAATAAGGATTATAAAATGGTATAGCACTTTGCAAATTATTTCTTAAATTCGACACAAAAAAAGATTTTTCAACAAAGCTCCGTTTCGATGAATTTATTTGAACTTACTAATATTTCTTCTAGTGTACTCAAATCATACGTTACAACCTCGTATGCACTAGACAACACTTTGCACGCGATTTGTTAAGAAAAATTGAATATCATCATTTGAATTACACTAAATTAAATTTTTAACTGATCTCATTTCATGATTTTTTTCTCTTGTCTAAACATATTCTTTTAGTTTTAAGCACTAGACAAAACTGTATTTCGCGATTTATTATCAGTGTTGAAAACCTTTATTAATAAATAAATAAAAATCAGCAAGGATCTCTTGTCAAACAACATTGTCTGTCTACTCATGATTTCGCTTACAGCTTTCGTCGGCAATATCACTAGACTTACTAGACGAACTGATGTTGTGTATCATGTTTCTCTAAATAATATTGAATGATTGCAATATGATGTTCATAGTGCATCAAACACATTATCAAATGTGTAGTAAAATCAAAAGGAACGGACGCGGCACATTTATGTACACAGCATATCGACGCGGTAGTGGTATGGTGTACATGAGCCCTTACGCACAATTACTCGTCATATCCTCCGATTAAGTTACGTGTTCATGCCTTGTGATCAAATGCGGGATGAAGCATCAAATATTCTTTAGTTTGTCGAGAAAGAGTTATTTGCACCGTTACAAGGAATTGCAGGTAAAACAAAAAATAATCAACACGGCGCAAAAAAGCCAGTGCTCAGCTAAAATGCCGTAGCCCTAGTACGATGGCTCGAGATGCACAACACCAGTTCGTCTAGCGATAATATTGCCGACGAATGCTGCAAGCGAAATCACGGGTAAACAGACAATGTTGTTTGACAAGAGATCCTCGCTGATTTTCAACATGATGATAACAAATAGCGTGCAAAGTGCTGTCTAGTGCATACGAGGTTATAACGTATGATTTGAGTACACTAGAAGAATTTTTAGTAAGTTCAAATAAATTCATCGAAACGGAGTTTCGTTGAAAAACCTTTTTTGTGTCGAATTTAAGAAATAATGTGCAAAGTGCTATACCATTTTATAATCCTTATTAAATGCGGCAACTTTGGTGAAATTTGCCACTACTAGCGCCATACATAATTTATTCAGTACAGTCAGTTTTGTCATTTATGAAAAAAATCATGCAACCATCAGGCATAACCATAAGTACTGTGATTAAGATGTTACCTTGTTATTTTGTTTAGGTTTGTGTTTAGGCTAATTCCCTTTTTATTGTGTGTTTCTCTACTTTTGTTGCTGCTAGTGGTGTTGATAAAATTGGATTTTCTTCCACATCAGGAGTATTAGATAACTGAAAAAGGAGAGCATATTAATGAATATTTTATTATAATGATTTCATTCAGTTGATAGTTGGATTACAGTACCTGAGTTGATTTCTCAGAATCTACAATAATTGCTATTTCTGTGGTGGCTAACCCAGATTCTGACATCATCTTTTCAGTTGCTGTTGACTGTGGCTGCAATAGACAATTATTATAATGTATAAATAAATAAATCATACTATGCGACAATATGAAATCAAACTATACATGCATACCTGTTTTATTGTTTCTATAAATATGCTATCACTATCAAAAACATTACTGTCAATCACAAACTCATTAGGCAATGACTGAATTAGTTCGAGATCTTCTTGTGGCGGACTTGGTGGTGGAGGTCCTCCACCAGTCATCTGCCTGGCCCGCCGATACTCCGACTCTCTAGTTTTAACTAGGCCTTTTGTATTACGCCACTGGGTGACAATTTGTGTCATATCCCTGGGCTTTTTATTAAGGCTATTAAAACTGAAAAAGGTTAACATTTATAAACATGAGTGCTTTCCACTTTGGTAGTAGAGATAACGAAAGAAATGAAAGAATTAAAATAAAACAATGCTACCTAGACAATATTTCTTGCCAAGCAGCTTTTTTCTTTGCATTGGTATTTGTAGTAGTGTCTTTTTTTTCTATAATATCAATTTTCTCCATTATAAGTTGTCTTAAGATTCTCTGCAAGAAAATAACAAAGTTCAGAGTTAGTACAATTTGGACAGGTATTTTGGTGCAACAAGATAGATACAGTACAAGTAACAATAAATGTAATATGACAATAACCTTTTCTTCTTCATCCCAGTTTGAAGATCGGGCCCTTTTCTTAGCGGATTTCAATTCCATTATATCACTAACACAACAAAAACACCACACCGCTGTATATTTATACAACACCAAAAAATTTGAAATTACCACTCTTTTGACAATATTTGACACAATTTAGAATTTTGACGTTATGATTTTTTAATTTCTCTTTGGATAACAGGAATTTTACCATCACAATTTAGCTTTACGTTTGGTATTGGCAGCGTATAAAATAAAAACGTTATTTAACCATTGCTTAGTTAAGTGACGTGTAAACAGTGTTTATAAGTAAGAAATAGTTAATTGATAATTAAGGAGTTAATGAGTTATTAGTTAATTAGTTGCTTAGCTGTTGATTAGTGAATTATTATAAGTAAGGCCGTGAATGTGAATTAATTCTTTGAATTTTAAAATCCTAAATCCCAATATTGCTTTGCTCGTCCTATACGTAATGCTATCCGCTATCGCACTTAGCAGTTTCAACCAGGCGGCTAAAGAGGTAGACATGAATAATTAGGGTTTGTAGAGTACAATCATGAACGTAGTGACGTACCTATAAAACGTAAATTATTCCTCCTTTCAGCTGGTTCCATATTGCAAAAAGTTTCTTCAAGAGAATGTTATTGACAAAGCATTTATACCGGCTTTGGTCGATAGTGAGACCACGAGCGTATTTTCTTCTGTAGATGAAGGCAGCTACAATAGTGGTAGCGACTAACTAAGGATGAGGATCACATCTTTGTCGCATTCTTTATAATTTTATTTCATTTCATAGCTAAATAGTGTACCTACTTAGTGAATAATAAATTCTTGATGAACTACGATAAAAGTAATAAATTCGCAGAACATGATTTGTATAGTGTTCCTCAATCAAGCACTATTTTTACTAAAGCGATTAAAGCTTAAGGGTATTGACTACCCGGAGCTGTGGACTACCTAGCGAGTTTACCGGGGCTCCTGCTCGAAAAGCAGGAGTAGGAACGGGGTAGTTTTTAGTCATTAAGAGACTGACACTCCCTCTCATTTCGTCCAAGGCGGGAGAATTCATTGGATGATTTTCCCCCTTAAAAAAGGTTATTGACTACAGAGATACGTTTTCCCACAACACATTCTTTATCTAATAGATATCTAACATGTGAAATGTCTAGTCTGTCTGCTGGTCACCACTAGACCAACGAAGTAATCTGTAAAAAGTTCCAGAAGAAAGTAGCTAACTATAAAATAGAAATAGAAAAAGTTCGTAACTAAGTTGTTCTCGGTCCAATTGAGATTGTCACTTATTCACACTATACCAGCATAAAGCCGCTAAGGGAAAAACAAATAAAAGCGCATTTACTAAGCGATTAATATTCGACGGACTACGGTCTCGGCTCCCTGACCGCATCGTTTGTTTAACCTCTTCTGTCAATTTGATTTCCGACCTCGGGGGTATGTAATTTCCATTACGGAGGCCAGACGCTTTGTTTATCTACGAGCAGTCCAATAAGCTTGGCGAGAATCTCTGTTTCATCTAAGTAAATCTTTATTTTTATTTGCTTCTATTTTAAGTGGAGATAAAATATGTTTTCTGTGTTTGTTGTAATTTAATAGTGCTGAAGATTGTAACTCTTTTTGTTAACCTGTTTGTTGTTTGTGGTGCGATTGCGAATTTCTGCTTACTTACTATGGTTTTAAAAAATGAGATTTATTTCTATCGTTCTAACATTATGAACATTCACAACAAAATTCAATTCTTATAGTTAGTACAATTATTAAAAGTAGATAGGTATACAAAAATAACACCATACTTTTTATAAAAAAATGAGATTCTTATTTGCTCGTACATAAGTAGTAGTCGCGAACTAGGAGCTATTCAAAGAGGGTGGCTATTCCCCAGCGCGGCGGGAATTCGAATCAAACTCGTCTCATTAGCCAGTAAAGGAAAACTTGGATTAGTTGACCAACTTCCAGTAGTAGATTGCGCGGTGCGTTCGGCATGCGGACAGACTGTGTGCTGCAACTTTCCCCCTTCAAATTATAATTAAAAGACTTACCTTCTTATTAGGCTTAGCAACGACATTCATACGAAGTTTCTCTACGTTTATGGGACCTAGATATGAAATTAAAAGAACCTTTTCATGTTACCTACTTTTACTTTTAGGGACTTGGTGTCTTGCTTGTTTAAGTGTATATTGGTAGATGATACAGAATAGGCACACATATATTTCACTGATTATAAATCAAACAGTGAAACAAGTATTTCAACTAAAGTTTTAAATAAAATAGGAAATGTAATAAAAACATACTTTAAAAAGTGTAGATCAGTATAAGTGCATTTTCTCAGTCAACAATAATTTTATATTAGTAACGTATAATCAATTATTTACCTTAATCCGTAACAAATAAAAGCTACAATAGTGCAAATAATGTCTATTTAAGCCACGAAAAGGATATTTACTATAACATTTATCTAGAAGGGGCGGCTACCACCTTCAAGTGATATACGATTTCCGCAAGCAATGACTCGAAAACAGCAATTTAAATGAAAATATTTTTCTGCCTTTACCCACGTGTAACTTGTACTACTTTAATATTTATGGATTTAGAATTTCAAGCTAAAATTAAAATAATTTATTTTATACATATATTATAGGTTCGTTGAGATGTAGGTTTAGTGGTCGTGGTTGTGGGTGTTCAATCCAAGGGCAACGCTAATCGCTTACCATCAGGTGATCTGTCTGATTGCCATAAAAAGTCTTACTTCTTAACACCAAGTAGGTACCTACCTACTCTGTAACTAATTAACTTAAATGTATAAGGTGACTAGGACTCTCCTGTCCTACGTAAATCTACTTCAACAAGTTTAAATGCCTGCCAATTGGTAAGTCATTTAAATTGGATCATGCTACATAAAATCTCTCAATAAAGGTGCATACGCGAACAAAAATCGAAAACTGGTCGTTTCTGGTCGCAAAAGGGCTTAGTGTCAGATGAGTGTGGATGAAATGAAGCTGCGTGGCGTCGCTTTACCGGAGACATTCGTTATCTGTTCCAGCTTGCTTCTTGGATTTATTGACTTTTTTCCCCTGCCTTAATTTCTAGAGATTCGGTCGAATGGCCCACGCCGGCACCGGAACATTAACGTGACCCTTGGGAAATATCTTTTGTTGTATCGTATTTTTTAAACGTCTTTAATGTTTCTAGGCTTTGTCTTTGTGGTCCGTTTTAATCCAATTAAATGGTTTTTTTTTGCTTAAACTGAATACAAAGTCGCTCGTGTAATAGTAGTCGCAAGCGCTGTCCCTAACTAATTGAGATAAGGTAAACTGTAGACGCTTACGTGACTGTATTCTTGCTACAAGTCTATTTGGTAAGTGCTAACTAAATTATTCATAGATTTTTAAGTAGCGGCGATCCTAATATCATAAAATGTGAAATAAGTCTGACTCACGTACAAATTACTGAATGGACTTTAATAAAGCTACTGGGATAGATCTTGCTTGATTGGTTTAAGAAAAGGATTATGCACAAAAATTCAAATGTACTATTTATTTAAAATATTTAAAGTATTCTATGCGGACGAAGTCGCGAGCAAACACCATTTTTTCATCGCTTAGGTACAATTAAGGAATTATGCATCGTATGAGATGCAAACAAATCTTTAAAGAAATAATTTAATTTAGTAAAATTTTATTATTTAAGAAAACACGTTATTTAAAAATCATATTTAATAAACCCATTTATTAGGTACGGTTATTTATTAAGGTATATTAATTACACGATGAATTTTCCTTTTGATATTAGCCATCACACTGTAAATAAAAGGCTTCCGACGTGATGTTTTTCCTTTCATCGTCTATTCAACGGCTTTGGATCGTAAAAATTAAGAAAATGTAATCTAGTGTAAAAACTATGGAGGGAAAATTATTCATGAAGGTTTAATGGTGTAATAACGTTCTAATCCTATAACATAAAGTGGATTTCTGGGCTTGGGCGGCGGGTCGAAAAATTTGTTTAAAAATTCAATACCGTCTATAAGAAAGTCTGTTCTGAGAACGCAACGGCCTGCGAACATTCCCATTTTCCTTTAATAACATGGGAGAAATTGCTCGATTAGTGCGGAAGGGACTACCTCCACCGGTGCCTCCGATTGCGATACCGAGACCGAGACGAGGCATTCGATAAATCGATGAAATTATAATTATTGATCTATAATTCAATCTTCTTGAAACTTTACGTAAATACAAAAGTATCTTGAAATTATCCTGTAATAAAACCATTTTATGACAGGCGTATCAGAGGAATGACAAACGTTTATATTTTATAAAGTAATGTTAACATTAAGGTGCGTTAAAATATTATTTCGGTTTGTAAGAAGATGTAATTGAAATTGATAGAAACTTATTGCTGTTTGAAGTTTTTAATGAAACAGAAGATGAGGCAAGGCATCTCTGCCAGAGAGGGAATTGAGTAAGAAGGCAAGATAGACATGTTTGGGTCTGCGGACGGCGAGCAAGGGTAGCTGGCCGCCCGACCAGAACCAGACCCGTGCTTACGGCACGTCGTGTACGGCGCGCGCCTCAAGGAGCCATCCGACCGCCACAGATGGGGCCCAGTAGGGCTAATACCTGGGAACTGCTTCGGACTGCCCAACGGGTTAAAAGCAAGAGTAGGAAAGGGGTGGTTTTTAGTCAGTAAAAGTCTGACACTCTCTCTCGTCTCGCCCAAGGCAGGAGGAGACATAGGATGATTTTACCCCCTCAAAAAAAAAATCATCACTCTGCTGTCGGAGATGAAAACATTTGTATATTGCGTCCACATATTTGAAAGCAGCAGTAGCAACTACGTACCACTATTTTATCGAAAGAAAGAAAATTGTATTTAAAAAGAACTTTGAATTCGAAGACGCCGCATACTAAAGCAAAATCCTATCTTAAGAAAAAAAGTGGGGGAGTTGGCCGGATTAAAAGCATTCAATTTAAATATCCCAGACCTTTGTCCAGTGAGTTTCCGTAGGCAACCGGCCGTGAAATTTCATTTAATCGCCGGAGAGAAGTGCGTCTCGGCTAATGCAGATTGCGAGGCTCGCCCTCGGGGCCGGTTAATTTATAGCCCAACAAATTTTTATTCTTTCTTGAACTGCTCAAACGTCCATTTTTTTCTTAAGTTAATCAACCGGACTCCTAAGATTAGTCGTTTTTATCAAAGCTGTTAAAGGGTGAAGTGGAATTCCTTTTCTTAAACCGTTAAGTATCGCCGTTATCCATATTATTATTATCTCTAAATCTGAGAGGCTGTACTGGTTATTTCTTTTATTTGAAGAGTTTAATTTTGAACCGCTTGTTTAATGTTTCCTTTGCGATTTTATAGGTACTTAGGCGGTGCTGTATAATTCGAACTCACGTCTGTTGTGTATTCAAGTAACATCTGTGCCTGTTACTTAGTATAGTTATACGGCTTAGTATTGATCGATCTTTCAGCTATGATGTCGATTCGCGCGTGTTGTGAATTTAACATAATCCGATTGAAGCACAGCACAAGCTGCGAGTCAGCTATGTACCCAGCGGATTTATCGAATGAATGCGTTAAGAATTATTTATAAGTCATCAACCTAATTTTAGAAATCACTACTTCAGTGCGAAGAACATAAAATGTTCTGGGAAAATTGTTTTCTTAGAATAAATACTCGAGAGAGAATTCTTAAAATAATTATAAAATACACGAACATAAATCTGTACTAAGGCTAACAAAGAAGTTGACAATAAAAAACACGAGTTTGCGGAATGTCCCCGCGGACTTGGTGACCTTTTCTTGTTGACATCTTTATCGAACGATTTTCAAGATGTGAAGGCGTGGAAAAGTTAAATAAATCCAAAGAGAGCATTAGATAAGGGAATGGCTTTTGTAATGTCTTCGGGATGCCGTAAATGCAACCGATATGCCATAGATATCTGTCGGAAACATATGCTCTGAATTTAAACAATGTTTTGTGGTATTGCTAAGTTGCGAATGCTGAAACGTTTTGTTGAAAACAGGTCCACTCTGAGTCCAGTAACTTTTCATCAACATCTGCTTACGCGACGCAACATACGCCCGAATGGAAATGTGAATAGGTAAAATGACAGTTTGGTAAGGCTATCCAGTATACTTCAATGAATTATTAGGTAATAATTAGAAATATTTTAATTATTAATAAAAAACTATAACATAACCGCATTTTTAAACAATTTACAGTCGGATGTTATTTGCAAATATTTTAACGGGTTGTGTTCAACGCGCGTGTCGTCATCGGATGACTGCAGTGGACTCTGGAGTACAATGATGGAGCTATAAAACAACAGTGCCGGACATGCATCGCAGATAAATCAGACCATTTGTATCTACACGCGTGACAAGAGGCGAGCCTCGGCGATTCGATGTTTTCATTGTGTCCATGCGAGCTAGTATTTTATTGTGAACACGTAGTTTTGTTTGTATGTAATATATGTGTATTGAACTAGGCGAGGATCGTGATTTGATTGTGCCGGTTTTATAGATTAAACAGTTTAGTTAGCGCTATGCAAATCCTAGCGAGTGAACCGTTAATCCTTTTCTATTTTATGTTCGTTCGCATCTGTTTCACAGTTTTAAAAGAGATTTGTATACCTTGAATGTTGATGACCAGAGGTTTAAAGGTACGTTATTTTATTTAGATAATCCATTTATTTTCACATTCAATCAAAATTATAGAGCTGGTTTCCAAGGGCTGCTTAGTTATGACTACTTAACATTTAAAAGAACTACTTTACTATAATGAATACATCTGCACTTGCATATGAAATATTTTCTAACCTAAAAACTCCCTAATAGATACTTATTAGCAGATTTAATTGTCAAACAAGTTCCAATTACCTCAACGCTTCTTCTACAATAACGTTTTTAAACTAAAAAGCATTTAAATTAGTGCAGTAGATATACCTACGAAGCTAATATAAACTATGATTGACGTCACAGCCAGAGAGTATAGTTTGTGGAGGAGTGCGATTATTTATGTGCAATGTTCGTCAACGTCAGTCGGTGACGCGGCAGCGCAAGCAGTGGACGATGATACGATACTACGATAAGTTGATGTCCCAACACTATGTGTTATTAAGTACACACTTTGTTTACAGCAGAATTTAAAGGAATCTAGAGTTCTAGAGTTGAGTTTCACGCCTTTAATCTTTTAACTTTGGCAATTAATAATGATTACCATCAAGACAGAACTACAGAATTAACTTGCACGGTTATCTCACATTATTCTTTATTTGATTATCTGGACCTTAAAAGACACTATGACCTCTGAGTTTGTTTCGGCATTTCTTCTCAGAATAATCCGATAGGAAAAGCCTCATCTAGTTATTTATGAGATTGACGTGTAAAAGTGTTATCTTGTAATCTATTTGCAAAAATAAATATCATTATATCATTTAAAAGGCCAAAATCTAAACATTTTTCTACAACTAGTCGAACATACAATTTAGGCAGCCACATTTAAGTAACTATTAGCAATATTTTCATATGCAAGTTACTGAGTTAAAGTCATATGAACACTAATGTCTTCCACATAGACAAGTTATATAGTTGTAGATGTGTCTCGCATGCATTTCACTCGCCTCCAGTGCGAGATTATGTTTCTAGCTTTACACGAACAACGTGTTTCAGAATATTTTGTGTCGGGTTCACAACGAGCTTCATAAAAACTTTTTATACAACGCTCATTTAAGTTGACACATAGTTTGCTATTACATTTACATTCGAAAACAAAGTGATATCAATTTACATAGGTATTCATTTTCTAGGTACTGGGACCGTCGACAATATAATTATGTAGGTAGTTGGTTTCATAGCTGTTAGTTGTATTATAGTGACTTAAATAGGTTATATCTAACTCAGTTTATCAACTAAAATATCTAAAGATACTTTTGTAATGAGTCCAACTTATCCATTTTATATTTATTTATTAATGCACTTTTGGCACAATAGTTAGGTGGACTTAATGCCGTAGGCATTTGTGATTTTTTGATTCAGTTAATCTTAACCCGTCGTGTGCCGTAACGCAGATCTACGCCAGATACAAGGTATTTTCTATTGTTGTCTTATACATATAGGTACTATTTTGTGGAAGTGAAGTTCGTTATAGATGACCATAGGTCGGTTTAGATAGAGTGTAAACATTTAAATGCCGTCCCCATACCTGGATAAATAAACGTATGTGTACGCGTTGAAGTATCCAGCAGAATAAGACCTCCGAAACTCAATGAGGCTGGCTTATTGAACGGCGTTTATTGAGGAGGTTCAAAGTGGAGGTCTACGAGAGGGGTCTAGTTAGATTGGTGGCTTTGCGATGGACCGGTAGCAATTCGTCTCGTCAGTCTAGGTACAGCTTATCGAGCAGTCCACACTCGGGCCGGCACATGCTAACTGAAACTGATTTACGACACCGATGACAGTTTATTCAACAACGGTGGATATTGTTTATTAATTGGTACAAGGGTTACATGATGAGGCGTTGTTGTGGTCGCATGTTCGTGTCCACTACTGCGGCAAAGCAATCACGATGCTACTACTAATAGCCTCGTGCTGCAATTATTTCACGTCGTTAGAAATTCTTAATTATTGTTTGTTTAATTTTGAAATTGAAATGAAAAATAATGTGTTATTTGTTTGGATTTAAGAAAAATACTAAATTGCATATCCTATACTAAGTTTTGAATTCCTTGTTGTTTACTGAATTAAAATCGACACCAGAATAATCATATTCGAAATGATTACGTATCAATCATATTTTTGCGTAGGTTATTTTTTTTTTAGAAAGAGCTATTTTGAAAGAAAAAACATGTTTACGTCAACAGAATCTTTGATTGTTATGAGAGAAATTGACGATCATTTTAATTAATGAAGACTTACTCAAACTTTATAAAGATGACAGATTTTTTTAAATATATTTGATTCCAGGCATGATGACAAATCACTTAAGCACTTTAAAAAAGTAATGTAGGTAAATGACTTTAAACTACGTACTTATATGAAAAAAGTATCTACGTAGGTACTTAGATCGATTAGATCGAGCTGGAAACCGTGCTAATGACGAGGTCTACGCCCAGCAGTGGACGGGGGACCGGCTGATGATGATGATTAGAACTGAGAACATCATTTGCAATAGGACTTATGACATTGTTATACAGCACATTTTGGTGTGAACTTTAATCTCTTTAGGTACGCGTCCACAGGCCCGCATCGTACGTATCACGCAACGGATTTTAATTTGTCTTGTATAGAAACTCATACAACTGCGTCCACAGATCCGCATCGTATGGACCGCATCATCACCAATACCTACATGCGATTCGTTCTGATGACGTCATACGGAATGCGTATGATACGTACGATGGCTTGTGGATGGTTACCTTTAACTGGAAATTAGGGTTGTTTTGATACTGTTGTGCACTGCGTCAAAATAATAGGTACATACTTAATATAAAAATAATTACTCGTATACGTACAAATCCCAATACCAACAATGTAATTAATTGCTCTGTACATTGAAATGAGTCGCTGATAAACATTAATTTGTCAGTAATTGAATTGATATTGTTTTACTTTAGCGTTTCGTTTGAATCCGAAAAGTATTTAGTATATTTTAATGAGTTCAGCTGAATTATTTTGTGGCGCGAATTTGTCAGCCATCATTGTTTTATTACCTATCGTGTGGGACTTTTCAATTTACTATACAATCAATATACCTACATGTTGACTGTTTTTGTACGCCATGATTCCTCATTATGATGCGCGCAAAGTAATATTTAATATCCATGGGTAGGCCTAATTTTTTGTGTCATAGTGTATAATCATATTATGACATCTCGTCTTTGTACTTGCATCATGAACACAATCCATTTTGTAACTAAAAACAAAGGTAAATCCCAAAGTCCCCACTGTAGAAGCTACCCGCACAACCATCACTGTTGAACTATTCCCATAGGATTGGTAGACATTTTTAATCAATACGGTTCTAAAGACCCATTTAGAAAGACCTTTTCTGACATAATATCTAATTTGAATTCAGAATCTTATATGTACGTTTCAACTTCAACATGTTTAAGAATAAAGTTTGACGTTCAAAAAAGTTTTTATCTGTGCAGATTCTTAAAGAAATAATTTATTTTGCTTTTTATTCCTTATTCAAAACCGATGCTCTATAAAAGCACTTTGATAGATGAGGTCGCAGGTTGTCTACGTTAATATTGTAAAAAGTTTTGTATAGTAGGTATAAATGGTGGAGAGTTGGGAGCAATTTAAATGAAACTCTTTCATATTCAATCTAAATGGGTTATTGAAAAGATTCTTTGTACAAAGGTTTTTAGTGTAACATTATAAGTTTGCACGTTCTGTAAGAATTAGCAATTTCTTTTGGGTAAAATGGTCGGGTAAAGTCCCTACTTAGTTTAACATTTTCTTCTTTGAACATTTTCGTATTCACGACTGGCGAAAGGGGTAACGTACAAACAGATGTACCTACCAAAAGTCATTCGATTAGATGGGGGTGAAATGAGCCGTTGAAATTGCATCAAGGAAAGGTGTTACTCTGTTACTATAGGCAGTTTCCAGGTTATATATCGTGCCAGGTAACATCTGTAATATTAGGTATTTAAGCGTTCAGACGCTTTTATTGAAACAAATCTTTTATTAAATCTGATATTTAAAGATAGAACGATTGCTTGTAATAAATCTTGAGGCGAGTGTGACATTTATTACACCCTCGTAATGACCTGAGATTGAGCACAGAGCAAAAGAAATGAGATTTTTGGTACAAAAATAAAAATGCAAATAAAATGTCTTGCTCGATTTAATATTCTTTAATCGATAAGGAAGCCTGTTGGTGTGATCTCATAAATGTGTTAGGTAACTTATGTTAAGTGGAGCTAGAACTAAGTGGTGATCTTATGGCTTCGTACAGTTTTATTGTCGATTTTATGTTTGTGTGTCGATGTGAATAAGTAGTTGTTTAAATATTTAACACATATTATCGTTATAAACGTGCATATTAAATATCAAATGAGATTGCATCATGTTTGATATAATTTAATAACTGCCCACATATTTTATGCATGGAAGTGTAATACCTCAATACAGGCACAAAACACGCAAAAGATAATGGTCCGAGATCCCAGAGCTGTCAGACATATCTTATTTTTACAAGCATTTAACCTTCGGCTTACAGTAGTCTTGTATAT
Source organism: Spodoptera frugiperda (assembly GCF_023101765.2). Lineage (NCBI taxonomy): Eukaryota > Metazoa > Arthropoda > Insecta > Lepidoptera > Noctuidae > Spodoptera > Spodoptera frugiperda. The sequence continues at coordinate 7,761,256 of NC_064241.1, read as the reverse complement.
ACTTTTTAATGCCTGAATGTTTGTATAGCTTGCCGAGTGACACCTGCGCAGGTACCAGGTGAGAAAGGTAACTAAAAATCAGACTCACTTAACGTAAATTTTTATGTCTGATTTTTATATATGTTTTGCAGAATATTACTTTGAAATCATATTAAAAAAATCAGACACTATCCATGGACCAAAACTTTTATCAGACGGCTTAAAGCTCTAAAAAATAGTGCGCCTTACAAAATTGTTATAGCAATATATGGTGCCCCTGTAATGCAAAACAGTAGTACAAATCATCATAGTTTTACCAGATAATTTGCACGAACGTGATTACCATCGTGAATATTACAAATGTGCTACTGCTTTGCCGAAAAGATATTTCTCTCCAACCTCACATATATTGCTATTACAATTTTGTAAGGCGCACTATTTTTTAGAGCTTTAAAGCGTCTGATAAAAGTTTTGGTCCATGGAAAATGTCTGATTTTTTTAATATGATTTCAGAGTAATATTCTACAAAACATATACAATGTGATAGGGTTGAGACTTCTAACCCGTTAAGGCTGAGTACTACATCTAATTTTATCGACAAAAGTCGGGGGTCGAAGGGGTCGAATCCCCTCCCCCTAAAAGTTATGGCTATTTTAATATTTTCTTTACTTTTTTTTATATCAAAGGTTGTATGCGTCGTAGAAACAAAAAAAAAACGACAAACGGTAGCTAATAACCTTGGCTAACTAACTCATTACTTTTTTCATATGTTTGATAATGTTTTGGTGAGAAAAAAATCATTTGTGAATATTTTTTACCGAAAATTCACTATATTCCAATATTTTCAATTAGGGGTTCAACCCCCCATATTATTATTTTTGTCGATAAAATTAGATGTAGTACTCAGCCTTAACGGGTTAGAAGTCTCAACCCTATCACATTGTATAAAAATCAGACATAAAAATTTAAGTTAAGTGAGTCTAATTTTTAGTTACCTTTCTCACCTGGTACCTGCGCAGGTGTTACTCGGCAAGTTTTACAAACATTCAGGCATTAAAAAGTATATACAAGACTACTGTAAGCCAAAGGTTAAATGCTTGTAAAAATAAGATATTTCTGACAGCTCTGGGATCTCGCTCTATAAAAACCAGACAAGCCAAAAACATCCAATAGTTGAAAAAATCAAATTCATTTTAAAATAAGAACCTTACTAGATTTTCAAACTCATAATATGTAAGGTTAGAAAATTAAACAAAGTCTAAAGAGGTTTTAATATTTTTGCTCATACATGGAGGCTGGTTCACATGAAGGTGTTATGGCATCCTCAGGGAGGTTTCATTAACCGTAGATATTGCGTTACAACGTCCTCGTGCTCAAGACAGGCTCCCACTACCAGCACACTATGTTTTGACCTAATTAATACATAGCGGAGAGCCAATACGTATCTGTCTAATTTTGATTAATAATTGTCCCAGTTGCAAGTTTGTTCAAGTTGTTGGTGATAGAATTTGTGGTTTTATTGTGGGCTATGATTTAGTTCATTTTATAGGTGCTTCATAAGAGATCATCATCATCATATCAGCCACAAGACGTCTATTGCTGAACATAGGCCTTCCCCAATGACTTCCAAATAGGCCTCTTGATGAGAGATACTGGAATAAATTCGGTTGATTAATCATTTAAAAACCTCGTTATTGGCTGGCGTTAGATGTAGAACTCGAGTTCGTAAAAGATGTGTGTATACATACGGAGATATAAGGGTTCAACGATATTAGAAAAATACTATACTATATCTTAATACTATACTACTATACAATGTGATAGGCGTGGGACTTCTAACCCGTTAAGGCTGAGTACTACATCTAATTTTATCGTCAAAAAAAATAATATGGGGGGTTGAACCCCTAATTGAAAATATTGAAAAATAGTGATTTTTTCGGTAAAAATAATTCACAAATGATTTTTTTTCTCACCAAAACATTATCAAACATATGAAAAAGTAATGAATTAGTTAGCCAAGGTTATTAGCTACCGTTTGTTGTTTTTTTTTGTTTCTACGACGCATACAACCTTTGATATCAAAAAAAGTAAAAAAAATATTAAAATAGCCATAACTTTTAGGGGAGGGGATTCGACCACTTCGACCCCCGAGTTTTGTCGATAAAATTAGGTGTAGAACTCAGCCTTAACGGGTTAGAAGTCTCGCCCCTATCACATTGTATAGAGTTTTAATTACGTTACGTTCACAAAGTTCTGATATTATATTTATGTAAGTAATACATATGTCTGGCGAGAAATTAGACTCGAATCTAATAAATATCTAAAACAGAACATCATAAACTCGAAATCACACATTTTATAAACATTTTAATTCGCGAAACAAGCACAGAATGATTTGTAAAACTTTTACAGAGTTACAATTTTATCCAGTACATTTTCAGTTCAGCTACAGGTACAGGTCACTCTGGCGCGAAGCACAAAAAATGTGACCAAATAGACGTAGAAAATAGAGATAGTCCAAAAAGGATACACCCACCTCTACTAGATTTACTGTTTTATTTCACATGAATACTGAATAGTACGTCAGTTTGGATGCGAATGAAAATTCACGTTAAATACAGGCAAAAGTAGGAATGGTCATAGGTTTACCTGTATTTAACGTGACACATAAATATCTATTTATGTGTAGATACTCGTAAGGTAATGAGGTCGATTGATTGATGGTTTCAAATGTATAAGATTCTTTAGTTTTCTTTAGTAGAGGTGGGTGTATACCCACCTCTACTAGATTTACTGTTTTATTTCACATGAATACTGAATAGTACGTCAGTTTGGATGCGAATGAAAACTCACGTTAAATACAGGTAAAAGTAGGAATGTACATAGGTTTACCTGTATTTAATGCGACACATAAATATGTATTTATGTGCAGATAAGGAAATGAGGTCGGTTGATTGAATGTATTTAGTTTTTACTTTAATTCCTATAAGTATAATGACAAGAAAAAAGAAGGTCTGGGAAATAAACTTCTTGAAAGATGCACTGCTTCTAGAGAATTTTTCTAATTTAATATTGAATACTATCTATTTTTAGGACCTGTTTAATTTTTGTATAGGTAAAGTATAGGAATAGTAATAGGTACTTGAAAAAAGAAATGCAACTTGAAAACGCACTTGCGTTGCGATAATGAAGACAACAAAGCGTGTTAAAAATAGTAAATCCAGCTTCAAGAGAAATTCATAACACACACTCACACACACACACACACACACACACACACAAAATTCATTGAAATTCAAATGAGAACAATATCTGTACAAAGCGTCAGTGTATAAGTTAGTGAGGATAACCGGTGAATGGCACACATGTAAGTAATCCTATAATTACCTCAGTGGAGAGCGGCTCCATTTTCATTGGCCGTAAAGCTCGATGGTTCTACTACAACACTGGACCTCCCCTATTGCACTATAAAGTGTCGGCTAATAGGGATTACTACACTTTCACGTGCTAGATTTAACTTTGATACAGATTTCGGACACGGTACGTAAATATATCTGTGTTTTAGAAACCATTATTATATACGGTTTACATGGATTTAGTTTTAATTTAATTTTTGTTTCGGAAGAATACTATAATGCAGGAGTTAATCCATAAACCCAAATATCTAGGTGTCGTAAAGTAACGTAAAATATAAGAAACAGAACTTAGGTTCAAAAAGTACCTAAAGCAGACTGAAGTTTGCCACGGGATAAAAAGAAAATAAATGTGGAAAATTTTATTAAACAACAAAAAGCGGCGCTCTATTGTTGCTGTAACTTTCAACAGTACATCCATATTTCATCCAAGGTTCTAATTTAAGAACGTTCGAAGCATTTATAATGTTCAAAAATATTGTCAAGCGCTATTGAGTATTATAGGTGTAATCCCAGTATCGCGGGGCTTAAGGCTACTTTATTGTTGGCAGGAGATCAGCACGTGAAGGATGAAGGTGCGACGCTAACTTTCATGGAGATAAAACTTGTTTGTTAGTTATGTCTTCGTATTAAAGGAGAGCCCACACGCCGCACCCACCACCGCACCGCGCCGCACAACTTATCAAATCATGGATGAAACGAAAACGGTTACAATCATTATCCTCTTATATTTTACTATTATGAGAACAAAATTTTAAATTAGAATTAGGAGGGATGCAGTAAAAGTAAAATAAATTAGGATGTAAAATACCTATAAAACAAAATTAGGCTGAAATAAAGATTTTCTTGGAAATTTGCTCCGTTCTCGTTTTCCGCAAGATGTGAACATAGGATACGAAACTCATTACCATGATCACGATATAATTTGGTCTAAAATTGTTTCACAATTAGTGGCGTTTGCAGTATTTCCGTTCAGTCACTGTCTAGTTCAAAGTGTGAATAGAAATTTCGTGGTTGAGGTAAAATTAGCGTGTGAGTTTATACGGGCATGTCCATTGCAGTGTTTGGAACAGGTCAGGACAGGCGGCCGACCGCAGTTTGCGCTCGCCGCATCGACTGCAACCAACTGGTTTCCCGGCGGACTGACACAGGAAATTAATATAAATTCCTATCGCATAAACTCGAAACGGGCTCACTATGCTGTCACGCAGACAGTGATGAGGCCTATTGTGTGAAAGTGATTCAATCGAACCTCACTTCCCTCGTTTATTCGCCTTAGTTTCAATGTGAATGCGGTGTCAACTGGCTGACTAATATTGTGTCATTGTTTACTTGTTACCCATACATATGCGCGAATGTGTTTAGCGTTAGGATTAACTGGTGATTATAATATTAAGGTTCGTGGTAGTTGGGTGTGAGCAAAATATGTTTCACGTAATAAGATTTACTTTATTACACGAAGTATCAGATATTAATGAATTTTGTAGTCCTTTTCGTATATCATAAATCATCTTGGGATCAGGTACCTATCTCTTATATTACAACCCGTTCGTTCTCAGTTTTCTGCTTATAAGCTTGTGATAAATGATAAGTATCTTTGTTTAGATGAGTTTAGGTACTCGTATAGTGTGGTTTAATTTAGAGTGTCTCATGAGTAAATAAAACACCCATTCCATGTCAAAGTGCACAGAAGTCAGTTTTGCATAAAGCGGGAACAAACAAACATCCCCTAAATAAACACTTTACATCGCAATCCTGCCTACTTAGTGGCAATACTCGTACAATCTGACAAAAGAGTAGAATTGCTCTTACCTTCGAAATGAAACAGTCGCTTTGTCGATTTTGCGGGGATCCTTGTAACGACACCTTTATTGAAAACGTACTGTGTGTGATTCGTGACTGTTTTTACGAGAGATGCTGTATGCGTACGGTGCGGGTCACGACTTTTATTATACCTAACTATCCGCACGTGCTTTTTGTTGCATTCCACGTCGGGAGTAAATTAAGGAAAAGTTTTTCTACTAACTTGGTAAGTATATCGCTTAAGCTCTCCTCGTTCTACATTTTAAATACATCCAGTATAAAGTAAGAAGCATAAGGTTTTTCTTAAGCTTTCACTTGAACCCGCCTTGACGAAAAACTTCACCTATAAAATCCTTAGCCCAGGATTAAAAAAACACTTAATGGTGAAAGTCTTATCAAAGTTTTCTTGGTGTTAAATAGTAGGCGGTGGGATTAAAGCGTTTATTGGCTTGCTTAACTTTGTCTCTTAATGTCTTGAGGTGTCGTATTTTAAACTCGTTGTAATTGACTTCTCTTGGCGCGAACTTAGATACACTTAGCACAGCTTTGTATACATGCTGAAATGCAAGCCGCGGAAACTTAGCACGACGAGCTTGAAGTTTTAGATTTCTGAGCTACGTTATATTGTTCTAAAACAAGTGTTTGTCTTTACAGATATATGTATTAGGGAGTAAAAAAAGATGTAATTGTCAAGTAAATTTATTTGAACGAGGGGTCTGATACAATCAGCTGTCGAGATTTTTTAAATGGACCCTTACCATCTAAAATGTTAAACCTTAATTGTTGCACATTAGCGAGAGTAACGGGCGTCCGTTGGCCACGACCATCAAAGTCGCTTATTGTTACGCCACGGTTCTGTAAAAAAGATTAGCACATTTGCCGTTAACGATCCCGAAAACAGGGCCACATCAGACAGCATCGGGGCCGGCGAAATAAAACGAAATAGCAATAAAAGTAAATCGACGGGCCCGGCCCGGGGCCGCTCTACGTGCCGGATTAAATCAAACGTTATTCGTCTTAGCAAATTACGGTTCATGTTTTTGTACATTCCCAGGACTTGATGCGCGGAAATGTAAGCCGGCTGGAAAGTAGATTTAAATGCAATTTAGCAAATCCCGTCGAAGGGAATTCCGGTATTCCGCCGTGAAATGAATTAATGGCTACCTGAAAGAAATGTGAACGAGTCAATTTAGGCACTTTTTGGTCTACTGTTTTTATACGTTCATGGAAGCCGCAAATTAGTTGTTAGCAAATTGCTCTCTACAAGTTTTCACCTTTCATGGAAAAATTGCAAAATATGATTAAGATGCTTGTAAAGCTCGTATGTAAAACACGGCTCTTTCACAGGCTTGCCTATTGAAAGTACCTCCACAACAAAGCTAACTATTGTATGCGCTTACTACGTAACTTCCAGCGACCGAGGTTTATACGTTGCGTTTAAGTCCTCGCGAACAATATTAAAGCCACGATAAACTTAAAAACAAGTTTAATCCGGCTTGCCGCGGACTCCATACCTTCATCCCAGGCAATCTGCCTGCATTGCCGTTGAATTAGTCTGCTTTAACGGTTGTGAGCCACTCATTTATTTATATTACTGTTGCCTATTATTTTTGTCTGAAAGCGGTAAAGGAGTTGGAAAGTGATAGCTTAGTCTAGACTTAGTAAAATAATTTAATGGTTCGTTATCGTATAAAAGTTCTTTTATTTTTATGGATGTTGACAGTACGAACTTTTTGTTCTCAGTTTATTTTCCATTTTGATTGGAAACATGGGTAACGCCTGCATTTATGTAAAACCCAAAGTCATTAAACGGAATTACAGCGAACAAAGTAAAGTTCATATATGACACGAATTTTCACCGTAGCGATAAGATCATAAATAATTTGTGGTAACACAAAGTCAAAACTACAATGAGTGAGTAAATAAAACGGCTCTAGCAACTAATTTCCAAGCGTACGTATTTTTCGTAAACTAAGTCCATTGTTGTTGTCCTCCCCTAAGTTAGTCAGTTGAGTGTTTGTTGGAAGTTTTCGGGCATCCCGTTGTTTTTGAGGGCTCTAGTGTCTACGTGCGCGGTTACAGGTGATTTTCTACTGTTGAAGTGTTCGCGTGAACTTCCTAAGTATGAGCCGAATCGCAAAGTTTATCTTACTCGGCTTCATTGAGAAGTTGCATTGGCGATGTTTGCCGGGAGACAATGAGTTTGTCTTGTGACTTCGATATGCGTTTGAGACTGCGCTTAAACTATTTAAACTTTTATATGGCTCTGTCTACTGAGAGCCTTTTAATCCGTAAGGTTATCACAGAATAGCTAAGATCAATTCTATATGTTTCGCGGTTGTCTTTATAAAACCTTTTTCTCGTAAGTCTACACATATATCTAAGTATACATATACTTCAACATAATAATAACTTATATATACTCATACCTCAACATATAGGTAGAGGAGCTATAGATAAGGATTTTACCTTTATCTTTAGTAGTAGCAGCTGAATGAATATTCTAATAAATACTTTCATGTAATATATTACGTAGATTTCCAGACCAAAATAAGTTTACGTACCTCAGCCATTTAGTAAGAAAAAAGAATAGCCACGATCTTTTATGCATCACGGCACCTTCATAACCGACCAGATTTTAATGAAAAAAGTTTCCTTCAAAGACATTTTAAATGCAAAATATTAGCAGGATCTACTTGTAGCTAGATGGACTTATTTGCATCTGTATGTCTTAATTGTTCTCTGAAATCAGATTACAATGGCGATTTAAAGAGAAAGGTGATAACGTTTTTGTAGTGCGATGTAGATGTCTTACCGTTACTGTGTAAGCGTGGTTCGGTTTCCGATTGCATTATGGCGGCAGTCGCTAGACATTACTGAAGCCATTACCTTATCTAAAGTCCCTCTCGGATTTATTTAGTTTTCCCTCGCCGCAATTTATCGAAAACCGCTCGATAAAGTTGTCAACAGGAATGGATCTGGAGCCAATTTTAGAGGAGAAAGCACCGAAAAAAAATAAAACGACCCTTTGGTTTTACGTGTTTGCTGGAGTTCTGAACGAGATTTTTGATATTTTTCTATTTAAGTAATCTCTTCTTGTGTAACTCAGTTGTTGTATGCAGATGTAGCAGGATATGAGATGATATCGTTGGAAATTTCAGAGACATTTTACATTTACCGCTTCTTGGCTACGTGTGTTGCTTAGATTGTCTATTTGTTATTGACATTTTTGCATACATGAGGTTATATTCTGACTGCACGAATGGCGCGGTGGCTGGGCAGGCGACTGGTCGATTCCCGCACGGAGCAACTCTTTGGATGATACACAAATTGTTGTTTCTTTGTAACTTGTATGTTTGTAAACGCATCCACGACATAGGGAAAGATCATAATGTGGGGCAAGGTATTGCACAAAATCTGTAGTCTGGTGTATTTGTCTCGTCAGGTAACAACTTGGGAGTAAGTAGTATACGCTTTGTATTTCTCAGAAATCATGGAGCCTACGGCGATCGGTGATCCAAACGAATTCAAAACAATTCCTACACTACAACAGTATGTTTTGTAACTCTATAAAAGCTCTATAAGAATAAAATGTACACAAAACAGTAGTTGAACATTTATTAAGTTATTTTAAAGGAATGGAACGAATGGTGATAGTGGAAACAGTTATGTTTTAGCTGAGTGGTCTTGAGCATAAGAAAACTGACGACGAAGCAGCTCCATAAAGATATTGTAAATAAAAAATGAAACAATCTCAGAAACAAATGCTCCTTATTTCTTCTAGACGTTCATTATTTTTTGTGACTTCACTTTAACTTAGTGACGACGTATTCATTTATAAAATTACTTTCGCTGAAACCATTAGTAAAACTTAATTGGAGTACGATAACCTTTATTCTAATAATGTTGAGTGAATGTATAGACTATTATATTGTCAGGCTAATTAATTTAATTTTAATAAAGAAATAAGTATTATATCTTAATTAAAAAAGGTGAAACATATACGGGTATGTTTTTATACTGATTCAGATTCAGGTTTAATAAACTGTAAATAATTAATTAATGGTGCTTAAGAAATAATTGTTTTCTTGCATCTCAAAGCGAGGTATTTTCAATAAATGTCTTTACACATTGTTAGGTCAATAACCAGAATTGACTGTATCGGTTCAGCTAATCCTTTCTTTTATAATTTAAAAACACCTTAAGAAAAAAATTAAAGGTGCGGATACGACTAATGTTCTTACCTTTTACTGTTACTTTCATTTTAGGTACGTGATAAATTCTGTGGTGACAGAATTTAGTATTACTCGTAATTCTGTTTACCATGATCGACCTCCAATATTGGTGTACATCATTATGGCTGTGGTCACAGTTGATTGAAACTCAGATCGAGCGACAGGTAAATGCGTGGTCAATTAGGTGTATTTTGCTTGAAATTAGTGGCCATTGAAACGGTATATACTTTTTGTGCACAAAACGTGAATAAAAGCGTATCTTACGACAAAAGTACTGTTATATACGAACTAAGTAACGCATTTAAAGTTTCCTCTACTTCATCTTGATGTTGTTAACTTAAAACCACTAAATTAAGAAGCAAAGAGCACCTAAATAAACAGACTCACCAACACAAAGTAATAAATATAAACGAAAAGGATGTGCCTTCTTAGCAAAATTTATTGCTGGTTTCCGTAACGCCACCAATTAAATATATATTAGTCCACGCTAACGGCACATTACTCAACATATTGGCAAAGAATTTCCCGAACAAACTCGACGTTCACGTTTCGAAGAGTGCCCGTACGCAAATCCCTTTGGGTGTAAAAAACGAAGGTTTGAAAAGCCAAAGTTACCGAAACGTTTTTAAGCTGTTTCCCGGAGATATTGGCGGTCGACGAGGCTCCAAGAGCATTTTTCACAGAGTCCCCGGATATCGGTTTGACTAATATATAACATCGGACATTTCGGACGCCGAAATTCGATCGAGCGCTATCTTTTAGATTATGTGCACTAATTCCTATTCAAGCTCCGAGTGATTCTGTGAAATTGAGCTTCCCAGTTACGTATTTGGGGATTTATGTGCTTCTTGTTCCAGTACCTATATGTATGTACATATATTTTGACATTCAAAGGGGGTTTTCATTTTCATCAAGTTTTTGATTGTATGAGCATACTACCTAGATATTATTATGTTCTTATGGTTTCTTGAAAATAATAGATGAGCGAAAAATAGACTTAATACTAATTTCATATTTAACTCGTCTACTTCTGTAACGAAGTCTAAGTTTTAATAGCATTATAAAAGTCCCTACTTTTTCAACAATTTGTCTTTTAATAGAGAGAATTTTTGTCTTACTGAAATTTTGTGTGGGCAAGTAATAAATCATTGGATTGGAGTTGTAATAAAATGGAAGTAGAGCTGAGAAAAAACAAGACGACCTCCTTTTTAAGATATTACGTATGATAAAATGGTTGCGTCATCAATATTTTCAATCTCTCTATTGAATTTATTTGACCTATTCAAATACAATCCGGGTTGGTATTCGGTTTGTACCGTCCGTGTTGTTCGATTACTCAAACATGTATTGTTTTACAGTTCGCACAGAAAAAGGTCGAAGTTATTCATTTCGTTTTCTAATCGTCTGCTTGTGTCTGGGGCTCCCTTGTAACATTCTCATTGATGTCGCTAAAAGAAGAAAGTGGTTTTACATCAATAACCCAAAAGAATTCATAAATATACGATAAGCGCGGACGAATCCAAGGAGAAACGTTTCAAAGGAGAAGAGTATTGAATAAATAAAGAAATCGACACGTTTTCGCGAACTCTCAATTTATCTAAGAAAATTTTATTCATATCCAGCGAGAGGGGACGGCTTCTGAGGATCTTGACATATGGACACATGTTGAAGACACATAAGCTTTACTTATTATTTTTCCATTCTTTATACGCTTATCCGCTCAATACGCTTTGATACGATAATTATGTATGCGGCGCACCGTTTGTGTCTGATACGCAAGCGCGCCGTCACACAAAGTTGTTTTGTCACGAGTGCGTATGTAGTATGTGAAAAGATTAAAAACTTTCTCCACAACGTCTTTCGAAGCTCTAAGCTCGCTGTCATAAGGCAAGTAAAAGCTCGAGTTGAAAAGCGGATTAGGCCCCTTAAGTTTGTTGCGAGGTAAAGTAATATTCTCGAAGACAACAACAAAAAAGAAAATCCTTAACCGTGCACTCCGTTCTGAATATTAAAACGTTCCCACTAATACTTCTGATTAAGTTTTCTCTTAATGTTGTTCGCTGCATGTTACGCAGTCTATGGTGACAGTACCATTCCTAGTTTGTTTAATTAAATTCTACTATTAGCGGAACTGTTTTCATACTTAACTGTATAACAAGATTGTGATTTATTCATTAAGCACTACACATCGAAGAAAGTTTTCCACAAAATATTGTTTAAGAACAATGAAACTATTCACAACACTGTTTCTATGTAAGCCTTTTTATCCGAGGGATTCTCTCGGAGGGTACGGTGAATCCGTGCCCTGTTCTTATAATTTCCTTGAATGGTGAACATTTGATTTAAGTACCGTCCCAGGGCTAACAACGACTCTCCGGGGACCGCCCCGACTATTTCCTTTTGTTTTTGTGCCGTTTTTTTAACAACTTTTTCTCAAAAGGATTCGCTAAGAGGCCAGTACGAATGCGGACGTTTAAAACAAATCCAGTGATTAGAGTCAAACGATTGACGTTCACTATGGGATTTCGTGAGAAGATTAATGGTAGCTATCGAATGGTAATTACGGAAATGAAACGTGTAAGTTATGCAAATGGTGACCAGCGAGCTCTTGCATTTCAAACTAATAGTTTGAAAGATCAATTCAGTTAATATATGGCTTCCAAGCGTATGAAGTTCAGATTCATAAAACTAAGATAACACACATTGCAATGCAGCGCACTTATACTTGCACATTGAATACGAGGAACGAACGTTAGAATTGTGTTTGTTAGTTTAGATCAAATATTGTATTGATTGCACACGATAGGTACAATTGAGCGGATCCGAGTGGTACGCGGTACAAAGGCTTAACAAGCCAACTTGCTCGGTTTTGTGCATACATAGCCCCGTCGTTATTAATCGTACGGCGGCAAGTTTATGCTGAGCCGGCACTTTACCTCGCGATTCGGCACTACATTGTTAAAACTACAACGCGGAAAACAACGCGTTGCAATTTCTTGCTATGTATGAGCTGCGTGGAACATTATTACGAAACTTTCGTTGTTTTTATTAATTGAAACAAGACTTTAGTTTTAATAGCAAAGTTGTTTCAAGTTTCACGCTTTCATAGCAGGGAAGGTATTTCGAAAAAGGAACTTATCTTCTATAAATAAACTTTGTTTCCACTGCGGTCAAAGCCACAATGTTTTATATAGCCGCATAGGAACCTGTGTCAGGATCAAATACTAAAATAAATTCATAGCACGAAGTTTGTAGACAAACGATTTGGCAACCACGCCAAAAACATCGCGATTGTTTTCCATGCCAATACCGTGGATAAATGAATATTCAATAATCAATTATTATTCTTTTCATTCTATAGGCGAAATATAATTTGGTTTTTGATTTAAGTAATTTTTATTTTTTCCTTTATAAAAAATGTTATTATATCAAATTGTAAGCATTTTCCATATCGAATTTACATATTCCCGAGGCTATAAGGTCATGATAAAAAAAAATCAATATATATACAGCGTGAGTACTTGAGGTAATTTGTGAATAGCAGGTATATTAGGTAAATAAACAAGACTATCTGTGCTATAGGTAGTAACATCACATGCCTGTAGTGGATGTGCCATTTTTTTGTCACAAATAAAAGAGTTGTGTGGCAAGGCGAGCGTGCAGTGTGCTCACCGGATTTCTACCGATGGTTGAATTTGCACCGATGTCGTAAGCTGCGGGCCGGCCGGCCGTGTCCACGTGCACGCCCAGTTTATTACCGCAGATGTAAAGCTTAGTTGTTAAGCGGAACACATAGTGAAAAACAAACGAACCCATTTGCCAGAAGGTAGGTCCACGTTATTCTCTACATACAAAGGGTAGAGAATTTTTATCTGTTGAGAGAAAAATATTGTCATATTTTTGTGTAGTGAAGAATTAAAATGTAGGTGAATAGCCTTGAATTATAGAAAACTAGCTTCTGCTAGTATCCTATCACCCAAGTTAGCTCATACCCTGTCTGTATACCTAATTTTATCCAAATCCAAGTAGTTTCAGCGTGATTGACGGACAAATATCCAAACAAACCAATTTTCACATTTGTAGTATTTGTGTGATAGGTTAATATTTTCAAACATAAATGTAAGCTCAATACTGTGATTATAATAGAAGAAAGGGAGGGTTAGCAATATTTTTTTACGAGGTCTTAGGTTCGTTCAATGTGGGGGATGAATTGGCTTTACTATATCAAAACTTTTAGTGGTTAATATCTTTAGTTGTGTTTGTAGTAATATTGACGCTCGTCAGTTGTTATATTAAAACCAGAGAAAAGTGGGCGAATAATAATTCACCCACATTTCTCTGTCCTAGAGTACTAAGTGTTTTGTTAATTTTATATGCTTTCTATATCAGCTGAATAGAATAACAAATTGTTTTGTTACTTTTTAGTAAATGTTACCCCACTGAGCAGGCAGGCAAGTGCCACAATAGCATCATCTGCACGCATGTTGTGACGAGATACGAGACAGCTCGGGTGAAAGCTGTATTGGCTCGTGGTATTCACGTTCATGCTTCGCTGACTGCTATCCATTCAACCATTCCCCTATTTCGCCTCCTACGGAGAATTGCTGCGTTTGAAATTCACTACAAGTTAACTGCCCATAATAACTCACTACGAATCTACTAACTTAACCCAAGGATGCTTTATGAAATGAAATATACGTTTTCGTTTATCAAATACAATTTTGTATATATAAATACTAAGTAATGAATACAAAACGTTTCATTAAATTGCTCTAAAATTATGTAAAATCTCTTAGTGCTACGTCGTAGCTCTGCTACGCCCACAGCGCTACACCTGTAGTGCTACGCGCGTAGGCAGATGCTACAAATGCTAAAATATTTTTAAAATGATAATGATCAGTTAAATTAAAGTTCAATTTAATGGCAAATTATGACAAAATATTTACAAGACACTTGTTTCTCGGGAATTATTTCCTAGTTTATTATTAAATAATGAATCAAATTCTACAAAGGCAAATATACTCTAACAGTTCAATAACCAAGTATTTTATTATTTGAGGTTAAAGTAAAATCAAGAAGTTCCGAAAACAATATTCATATTGAAGACAAAGATTAGAGGAAACGGGAATATCGATAGATTGTGATTTAATATTAAAGCTAAGAACATTGATAAAACAATTTAGGGAAAATATTTTATGTGGATCAAATTGACAAAAGCTACTATAAAAGTAGGATATAATTTTAATATTTCTATTCATATCTACGAGAATGTCCTTTGTAAGACAACTTCAAAGAGGATAATTACATTATTTTGAAGAGTGATGGCAATAATAAGGTGTAGGTAGGTACTTGTTAAGAAAAATTGCTCGCAATTTTCTTTTAATATTGTTTCGGACTAATAAAAGGCTAAGAACTGGTTTCCAAGTACGTACCTTTTTTTTTGTTTTCCCTTGAACCTTTATACCCTCTTTGTCCGTCGAACAAACGGTTCTTAAATCTTTAAAGCCTGAGAAAAAATAGCGAGACGTTAAAGTATTTCACGAATTCACTCGCTCTTCATCGCACGAGGAAATTAATTAAGTTAATTCAACTTTGTATGTTTATTGGCTAGTTTCAGGTTGTGAACTGGAAACCAATTAAATGTGATTACTATAAATTGAACTATTTATATTTAATTAGTAAATATATCTGTTTAATATTAATCATGTTCGATTTAAGTTTAGTTTCAAATCTCGATTCCCCAACAACCCTTAAATTCCTAACCCCCAAAAGGCCAGCAACGCACTTGTAACGCTTCTGGTGTTTCGAGTGTCCATTGGCGGCGGTGATTGGTTACCAATACATGATCCGTCTGCTCGTTTACCGGCTTATACCATAAAGAAAGTTATTGAAAATAACTAGTAGATTACTAGAACAATAAACTTACACAGCTAATCTCCTTCTTTTGTTTAAAAGTAAAACGTAAATGGTGATGAAAATATATTTTTTCCTTCGTATATTGTACCTATGTCTTTCTTCATATGTATATGTAACAAGAAAAAAGCAGGATACAGCGTAAAGATATAAAAAATAAACTTATTTTCGCGTTTATATACCTAATTAGTTTGTATACGATATACCTAAGTATCGCCTATCCTATTCACGTAAACATTCCAGTTATTTCGTGAAAAAAACATTGTATAAAGATATTATGTAGGTTTCATAAAAATATTTTTCGAAGCTAAAGCGATAAAAGGAGAGTAGGTACACTTATGTAATATACTAGCAATTTATTTTTCCACACGGATCTGTACATTAAACAAGCTAAATTAATTAGGTCACAAACGGGATGCGAGGGCTTACAAACAGACAAACAGTGAAGATACAAAGCGGGTGAATGTTTACATTTTATAATTATCTATTTTAACAATTTATTTTTTATTATACAAAGACCGTAGTGTGGTTGGCGTGTTGTTACAAATTGGAATATGTATAATATTATGTTAATAATGTCCTTTGAACTTTAACTTTTGAAATAAACGTATGGTATTGTAGTGAAGTTTCTTGCGTATAATAATTTTCCAAATGGTGTGATGTTATATCCTAGGCATGCTTAGTGTCGCCCTCCAGCTAGGTGGAGTAGCGATATCCGTAAGGTTGCTTGTAGTGGTTTTGTTTGAGAGGGAAAATCATCCAATGACTTCTCCCGCCTTGGGCGAGGCGAGAGGGAGTGTCAGATTCTTACTGTCTAAAAACCACCCCATTCCTACTCCTGCTTTTCGAGCTGGAGCCCCAGTAAACCCGCTAGGTAGTCCGCAGCTCCGCTGGTAGTGGTTGGTTACGTAGAGCTGAAGATCGAGCTCAGTGGCGTACCATTGGAGAGGCCTATTTCCAGTAGTGGACGAGAACATGCTGATGATGTATGAGGTGATGAGATATATATAGATTCGCTTCCTATTTTGTGAGACAAAATATTAAAGATGATAGCGAATTCGAGATGATTAATAATTTAGTGAAGTTGTTAAACTGTTTGAATACCTCTGTCTATTTCCTTAGGGAACTAAATAGTGTGATATTATGTGTACATATTATTGTAACTGTGATGAAGTAGTTAACATAGAGTCTGGGACAGTACGTGTTAAGTACTTATTCTTTTCAGTTATACTATACTATGTAAAATAATAACTATCATTACACACTACAAGTTACTTAATTTTAACTGCCAACGCAATTTTAAAACACGGCAACGCACCTGTGACTCCTCTGGTGTCGCGGGTGTCCATAGATGGAGCTGATCACTTATTATTAGGTCCATCTACTTTTTTGCCTCCAATTCCATAAAAAAAATGTTACATGTTTATGCCTATACAGACAATTGATAAAGTAGTATTTGCTTTTATTTGCGCCGTCATTGAAAAGGATTTGTGGATTTCGAGTTGTGACAACATTATTGATCAGTTGAACGTGATTGAGAAACAAAGGGAATTCAACAATAACATTTTCGGATTTTATGGTAATATTCAGGATAAACAGATTTGCTATATATGAAGGATTGGCGTGACGTGCAATGAATAGGCTACGCGGTCTTGTCTTGGGGTGTCATGATAGGTAAAATAGAGAATACAAGTAGGCGAATTTTAATAGGTTATAAGATTATGAACAGTCGTAACTCTTGTTTCTGGGTTAAGCTTAGTTCGGATTTTAGATTTAGAAAAATTGAATATTCACTCAATCTATATTTGGCCGTAAATGACATTAGACATGGCATTTGCAATATAATTATAGAAAAGAGTGTCTGTGGGACCTTGAGTGGGCCTGTACTTAATAAGACACTGTCCTGATATTTTGATTCCAAAATTATGATGTATTGCGTAAAATTAATATGTGTCTATAATACACGAGATACCTACCTAATATTATTACATTATAATAGGTATCATGTAAAACTGTACCAAAGCCAAATTAAATAAACAAACAAAGTGTATTTATCAAAAATATTCGAATTTTAATGACTATTTTGCCTGAAGTTTCAACCAGTTAACATTGATCGTGGTCACAAGCAGTTTGCTTAATTCCCGTGTACCTATATAGTGTTGGATGTTAAACTTTTATACAACGCGAAAGTTTAATTGAAGTTACAAATATGCAGTTCCGTTAAAATTATGAAAATAATTACCTTTTTGCGAACAAAAGCGGTTACCAAAAATTTTGCAGCAAATGTATTGACATACTTTGTACAATTTTCGACTTGTTTACATTAAAAACAATAGAATTTCGTAGACAGAGCCTATGAAGTTTGACCTCATTAAAAATCAGAACATATTTCACAATGGATAATGTGTATTTACCCAATAACGTTTGGAACAACATAATAATACGCAATGTACAAATTATTTACCAATTCACCGCGACTTTAACGTGTAATTAACTTTGTGTAATTACTTGGTTGATCTAAATCGGGGCTAACTAGGCCATAATTGCGTAATAATACAATTAATAATTTTGTATGCGCTACCACTATGAACTTTGACGTAGTAAAGCAACATTGGGATGTAAACACGCGGCCATGCATCGACCGTGTCGGAATTTCCAATAGGCGAAAATTATAGATTTAGTATATTACATAACATTGACGTTTGTATAGAATAATTGCATTGTATTGAAAGGTATGTAAATAATCATGTTATTTGCGCAATTATAAATTGTCACCACGAGTTCATGTTTAGTTGTACAGTCACTATTTTAAATAATTCAAGCTATTTTCAGTCGCACTAGAATAGTTAGCCTTAATTATTGTTCTCTGGAGGCACATACAAGGTATACGAGTAACTGGAGAATTAAATAGTGTAAAACGAATCTAAATACGTATAGTGCGGTGTGTAACTGGGTTAATTAGCGGTGTTTACTTGCATCAACCATGTAATGTTACGGCACTGCTGCACTTTCCTGAATGAATAAATTAGGCTGTGACCCAAGCAGCACGTTTCACTTGTCTAAAAGTCTGCTACCAGTGCCAAATGTTCCAACTTGATTAAAATACCATTTCATTGCAAAAACGAACATACTTTTAACTACGTCACGTAAATAAGTTAGTGCTCATAAATTTATATTTTCTTCGACTTCAAAAAATAACACCACGATAAGCTCTAGCGGTTTCTATGAATAAAAATGTGGTACGCGTCCATGTACAGGTGGTGTTCCACCGACAGTAACATTAAGTTGGCTCTCTAAACGGTCGTTTCACCTTGTTACGTCTCTTCTACTATAACAGCTGGCTAAGTCAGGTAATAAAATTTAGTCCGACGAACAATTCAGACGACATTAGTACCAAATGAATGCTCTAGTTCTATCATAAATCACAAGTTTTAATGGTTATTTATTCTGAGTGTTCAAATCGAGCGATGGCAATCAGTCGGGAGACTATTTTTATGGCCTGTACCGGATGCGCCATAAAGCGAAGCATAAAATCAGTAAGCCTCCGAGGGAGAAATATAAAAGTAAATAACACTTAGATTGGAGATTTAGGCACCGGTGCAGAGGGCGAGACATCCGCTCGCCGCTCCAATGAGCCGTTAACTCAAGAAACTCCGTATTACATTGACCCGCACTTTTGATCATTTTAATGTACCCGATGAGGAAAATATTATAGATATTTTTCCTGATTCCAATAATAATATGAAGCGAACGCGATTCCATCCGCTTCAACGCAGAATATTTATTTGTTGTATTTCTTCTTGATTGTCAACGAATACTTAAGTTATGCAGATACCTGTTGCGAATAACTGATATTACGTGGATCAATTACGAACATTTGTGATGTTATTTTATAATAACATTTAAAACAAATCGCATTTATTTGGCATTTCCTTTTCAATGATAAGAATATTTCGTAGCTTTGGATGTTTGTTTTTGTCTCAAGTTTACTGCAAACGACGGACCCTAGGGACAGGTCCCGTAGACGTTAGAAACCCTATGATAATCAGGACGCTACCACAATTCTGATAGGAAAGGTCATATCAGACAGATAAGCGGAATTTATGAGAGTCCCTAACAAACAAACAAATAGACTATCAATGTTTATAACAGTGTGGTCGATAATATTGTTTAACTAGTAACCTAGTTACGGCAATTTCACACAGTATTAGAGATAAATGTTCATTAAACTCAGATATCAGCAGGCGTCGTGCGTAGTAGTTAAGAAAATTACATTTTCCTAGTACTTGGGTCGAATAGTAACTATTTATCGAAGGAATCATATTTCCAATCTGACTTAACAACTTCTTACATAAACGGCGTTTGCTCGATAAAGCCATAGAAGGTCACGAATCTGTCTACTGTCCAATTAAGTGGTTCCGTTTAAACTTTCACAATATTATGTATTCATTGAAAATCTCACTGAATCTGTAAACGGAGTAATAAACTTCAAAACGGATACCTATCTATTTGCTTTGTGGTAACCGACTGTAAATATCCATGTTTCCTCGTCTGTCATTGACATTCACGGCGTTCTTAATGGTTCGTTAATTTGAGCGTCGCTAAACGTTCGTATTGATCGGATTTATTGTTTTGACACAAATTCACAAGTAGCTTCTATAAATTGCTGTTAACCTAAACATGTGATCACATATAAGCTGTGAATTTTACATACCTGCCTAACCATCAAAGTTGTGCGTGTAGTAAATCAGTACATAATGTTCGTTCACCTTCATTGTGTGCACATTAGCGGCTCAAGTTTTCGGGACCGCTTGTCAAAGAGGCGTAGATAAAGTCGCCGCGCGGATCACCTTGTAGGTACCTACATCAATCACCCTGACATGACTCCAGTTGTTCGCCCAAATGGATTATAGGAAGTCGGCGCCCCGCCCGCCCGAGGTGAGTTTCAGATTTGCCTCGCGTCACCTACATGTAAACATTATTTGCCAAAGTGATGCGGTGACACGGCTAACTTTACCGAAGGATATCTTTACACCATTTTTTGGGTATCGTCATCCTTACGTGTGACAGGAACACGTGTACTCAACAAATACTTTGAGTCCTTTTTGTTGACACTTCGTCAAAAAAGTGAACGGAACAAAGTTGTAAAGGCTCCTGGTTATTTATGAGATCATTAGCGGGCCACTCCATGTCTTCGAATCTTGATCACGTTTTCAAATGGGACTCGATTGGGATTCGGATTCGAGGTCGACCAATTATCATAATAAAGTGGCGCATTTCCTTTATAAAGTAGGTTCGTGTTATTACCGAGGACAATCGTAAATTATTCAGTATTCACAAGGATGATTTCGTAGTGAACCAGGTCGCAGGTTCAGGGCCAGCCGAAGAGTAATTATTCAATATTTTTTCAAACTTTAAACGTATCGGCCACTATGTTGAAATACACAAAAGATAACAAGTTTTAAGGAATGTTCAGTAAATTATTGAAAAGTTTTTCATTGGACTTTTAACGACGCCATTTTTAATGGTTCTTCGAAACTTTGAATTCTTACCGTAAGGTGTGTTATGTTATGTATGTACAGGTAAAGAATAAATAAGGTCGAGGATAAGTCAATGTAACTAAACACACGCGGCCAGTGATTACTATGAACGTTTTTGTTGTCAGTGTCCGACGTGACCCCATTTAATTTTCGTGACGATTTATCTGATAGGAATTCCGGAGATAGAGAAAGGAACTTAACAACGATCTGACAGCGATTCGCCTACGGTTGTGATGAATCAATTCAAGTTGGTGACAAAAATAGAAATTAGATACGACCGACTACTACCAAAAGTTTAAATGAACAGTATTTTGAACATTCTGAGAACAGTATTGCTTACTGTATTTTATTTGTAAACTCGGACCTAAGTTATCATTTAAGTCGTGCCCGAGTGACCAAAGTTAGTTTTGTGTGTTTTATTGTCAGTTTTGGTAATTTATTTAATTTAATGAAGACATTCAAGCTTCACCGTCGCGTGACTTTCCATTGTGATTATTTTTTAGTTCACTGACATCTATTTCACAATGATAAGCTGCTGGTTTTAGTTTGGAGAAGTAAATTAATAATGTAATACAAAAAGATCGAAGTCTCCTACGACAAGGAATGCGATGTGTAGGTTTGTAAAGCCGCCGATGTACTGAAACTGCTGTTGAAAACTTAAGTCTTTGACTGCCAATAGAAAACTGTTGAAGGCAAATCCTCCGCTAACGTCGGTCACCGATGACCACCACGGCGTTCAATGTGTTAAACTAACAATAAAGTTGAAAACTCAAAATAGATCAAAATCACATCTATTAATCGAATATCAAATACTTACTCTAACTAAATTAATCATTAACTAAATATTATTACATCAAAGCATTAGTATAGGTATATTCTATAGGCAATTACTAATGCAGTTTGTACACATTAATCGCTGATGCATTTACCTGGTTGTACTTATGTATGTGGACATTAGTCAAACCAGCTGTTAAGGCTCGTGGCCTCGTGTCAGTGCACGTTAATAGCGAGATAGTGAACAGAACAATTAGGTATGTGTAATACGTCATCACTGGTAATATGTTCATTAAATTCGTGGAAACAAACATCCCTATCCATTACATTAATGTACCACATTACAGCAATCAAGTAATAAGAACAATAATTCTCTTCTATTTCAATCCATTTTTTATTAATTATCACAAGGCATTCCTAAAAAATTCGTTCAGATTCCTGGATGTAAACATCTCGGAACTGTAGTGAACTTCAAAGGCACGTTTGAATCGCAAACAAGCGCAAATTACACGGCAAAATGATAGACGAAAAATTATTTTTCGAAAAAATTCAAAAGATCCAATTAGCCCCGAGCTCTCGAAAGGGTTTTGCGGTTACAAGGAGCAGTGACTAGCGGATATGGACGATGCTAAAATACGGGACCAATTTATATTTGGAGCTATAGCCGATAGAATAAATAATCATGGGAAAACTTGTTCGGTAAAACCACAGAGGACTTGAACTAACTGCCTCCTCATACATGTAGGTAGTCGTCAAGCAAAAGATCTCAGGTTGGGCAGTGAGTAGTATTGTGAACTCTTTTCTTGTATTTTATAATAACAACCAATATTATTATTCTATGATTAACGCCATATAACGTTGTCTTCCACCCTTTTTTAATAACTATCTCCTATAAGGATGTCTACAGTTTACAACTGAAAGTAGGGAAACAACTTTTGATGTCGCAATTAATTTAACTTTAACTATAATGGTTATCTTGCGTTTCACTAAAGTGAAAACTTTCGTGGTTTTAATGATATGAATGTTTATACCTGGTAAGGGTCCTAAATGAGCAATATTTTATAGTCCCTTTTGAGTAGGTGGTTGATTACGTCACATAAGAAGAAAGTAATTAATATTTATTTCTGTCAGTCTACTTTTCTACAGAAATGTTGGATATGTACATACATACATAACCTCACGGCTGTCTCCCATGGGTGTAGGCAGATAAAATGGAACGCAAATTCCTAGGAATCTTACATACCTCTTTCGCTTCATCAACAGTCTTCAGTGTTGGATATGTACTGGGTTCAAATTCAGATTTCGAAATAAATACTCAACATTTTGAAACGATATCTGGAAATCTAAATCCCTTGCTTGTTTATACTTGAGATTAATAGACGAGCTAGAAAAAACTTTTCCATATTTTTTTCCAGAACAAAGTAGGTTAGGTTAGATCAGTTACAATGGAAACCAATCATGGATATATTTTATGCGTTGCATCGATAACCAGTTAGTGCACAATGGACACTCGACAAGGGTCGAGTGGTCGCGAAGGGGAAATTTAATTTACTGTCGGGAATCGGGGTCCCTGTTAGAGTTTGTCCCGCTTTCGACTTAATTATTTTCGCATTTATGAATAACAATAAAATTATATTGTTACTTCGCTAAGTTATTTTTAGCACGAAGTAATTGTGCCAGGATTTAGAATTAAATGTTTGGACATTTGAGCGCTTTTCATGTTTTTCAATTAAATGTTTCGGTGGTGGAGTGCGATGTTCTCATGCTTAGAAAGGATAAAATAGGTTTAATGATAACGAAAATGTCATGAATAGCACATACTTATTACAGAATCGTTATTTGGTAAAATCTTTATATGCCTTATTTGGTGAAATGTAGGCGTTTAATAAATATCTTATTCATGGGACAAGTAGGAGTAAAAAAAACCTTTTAAAAATTAATTATCTTTGTACCTACTTAAAACCAAATTCGAAAGGTTATATTATTTTAAATTGTTTTGATAGTAAAATCAGGGGTTTACATTACCTCCCACATATGATATGTGAATTAATGAAAACGGGTAATACACTCGTAGTAGACCGGGGGCGGATTGTTACTTTGTCACTGATTGCCAAAAGGTTAGAGGTTAAACTTTTGAATAAGGTATAGCCAACTATGTTTACGGTACATTAATATTGTAAAGGCAGGAAAAGTGAAACTTGATTGTACGTACAATAAATTGATATAATCATTATGAATGAATGACAAGACATAACGTCTAAGCCTTATGGAAATTACCGAAGTATTATTTCATCTCATGAATATCATTTGATAATTGCATTGTACATATTTTGTTCTAGAAATATCTCACACATTATTTATTTATGCGTGTCTTGTCAACTCTACACGTGGGAAGGAGAAAGAAAATGAGTGAACAGTCTCACCGTATAAGAAAAGAACAACATTTATTCGGACAGGAATCCAAGATGGTGAAAGTAGGCAACATCTCTAGGGAAAACCCTAATTTCTGCCGGATAAAAATTAGGGCTCCCACGAGATAAGCAAAAAATCAAATTCTCTCGAACGAAACCTCAGCCGTAAAACTAATTATGATGTATATTTAAACTACTTGTTATCTACTCTGAAATATTTGTTGCAAAAGGTTTATGAAGCGATTAATCGATATGGCGAATCCGGATTAATCCAGAGTAGAGCAACATGTTTATCGAAAAACACGTACATAATACCTACTACCTAGTAACAAAAACAAGACTTGATCGATTCCTTAGGTACCAACCCTAACGCGGCAAAAAGGAATTATTACAAGTACTTACATAAGTTGTAAAGTACAACGTAGTGGCACTTTTACACCGTTATAATGGCTATCTGGGCTATTTCCAGATAGATAAAATATATGCATCTGGCAGAGCTGCGGGCGAGAAAAGCGGGCGCTCAAATTGTGTTCGTACATTTCTAAAAACCCCGTTGCGAATACGGCACAACAAAGTTTGTAGATATTTATCAAATCGTCTTTCTGTTTCGACCGAACTGAAACAGGTATTTTGTGTTTGGGTGCTGTGGTTCGGATTATAAATTGTACAGATTTACAATCTACAGCCATGATTCGTTTTGTTTCTTGCAAGACATTATTCTAGATGTATTTGGTTTCCTAACAAATGGTAAGATTATTTTGGTAGTGTTAATTTAGAATGATTTTTTACGCACTAGTAGCTACCCAGGTTTAGACTTATTTTTACATTTACTTTTATTAAAAAAATGCCTGTCTATGCGATTGTGCAAAGTGTTAAGACTTTCCATTTATTTTTTACAGTATACCAAAATTTTCTATTGAAATAATTTCTTTGCCACAAATAAATGCAGGAAACAAAATGTCAACTACACTAAAAGCTAACAGCCATAAAAGTAACAGTATTTAAGTTGAAATATAATCCTCAACGTGGTTTGCTAAAGTTTCGAGTTAATTAACTTCAAATTTACTCTTGGACCTTTGTTTATTTAATAAAATTAGATTAACTAATATATCTCTTGTAGTTTTTACAAACATACTAATCGATAGGCATAAGATAGTCACATGTTTTGCATACATATATACATACATAACCTCACGCCTCCTCCCGTTTGGGTAGGCAGAGACAATGGAACGCCAATTGCGACGAATCTTACATATCTCTTTCGCATCATCACTAGTCATCAGTCCTTTCATGCATGCTCGTCAGTTAAGGTTATATTTTTTTTAATATTAATTAAACCCTTAGTAAAACATGCTTATACTCTATAAATGGGTAGAAACTGTATGAAAATTCATTAAGTTTTATACAATAGATACAGAGAAACAAACTCTAGCAACAGTATGATTATTTATAATGACTTGAATTTTTTTTAATAAAAGGTGTATACCGGTATTTCAGCATGACATAATTCATAAACCATTATTTCGTTAATAAAAGGCCTAGTACATATATATTTGGGCATGGTGTTTGTTTGATTTGAAAGCACATCTAAGGGATTTATTTGTTTCCACGTAAACGACACGCGAAAGCACTTATCTGTGTCTGTAATGTTTTTGATTCTAACACATTTTATTTGTACTGTGCTCTCTCATGTTCCGGGTTTAGAAAATATTGTACGTGGCATGATCGCGAGGAGGACGTCAACTTGCGTCTTGTATTTGTGAAGCGTTTTGTTGTTGTGACAACTATGTATTTGTTATGATATTTTTTTTTGCTGTATGGGGAAACCTCTTATGACTTAATTTAAACCATATATTTGTTACTATTTTGGCTGACAATATATGAAAAAAAAAGCGAAATAGCCCCAGTAGGTAAGCTAATTTGAACACTCTTTACAAAAACGGCATTGCATCTGCCGCGCCACATGTCCGTAACATTCCTAGACAACCTACAACATTGCAGCTCTTCTGTGATCAAGGAACGTGGAGCTGTTCATACAGAATTTAATACTTAAAATTGAATTATTTATTTTGTTTGAAAATTTTAATTTTGAATTTTTTGGTTTTCGTTGAAATATTTGGTTGTATTATGGTTCTGTGGACTAGTAATACATGTGGTTTAATTTAAGTTATAAGAGTGATCTCGATACTGTATGTATTGTTGTTATTGAGTTATTGTTGATGTAACGTACATGAACAATGTAGATGTGATTTTAAATAAAGTGAAACGTAGTAAGTTAACGTAGTAAGTTAACATCTCTTAATTACAACGTTCAGTCTGTTCTGTAACTTCGTATAAAATGTTGTAACATTACAGCTCTTCTCTGATCAAGGAACACGGAGCTGTTAGCACAGAATTTATTACTTGATTAATTTAACTATTTTTTCGTTGAAATATTTAATTGTATGCTTCTGTAGACTGGTAGTACTTGTAGTTTAATTTAAGACATATGAGTGACCACAATACTGTATTAGGTACATAGTTTCATATGGTACAAAATAGGAGTGTCTAAAAGCCATATCTTTGTGCACTATCGAATTAAAAATGGTATTATTGGTACGCAATTTACAGATTACACAGGTTTGGTATTACGTTGAATTCCTTACGACATTACATAGTAAACCACATTGATTGACACGTTAGTATACCTGACGACCTTTAGTAGGTAGCAACAAGCATGTTGTTATGCAAGTATCTACTACTTAAAATTTTAATTATTATTTCTATTTCTTAAGAAAAAACTACTATAAACTAGAATAGGAAAACAAGCTTTAAATGCAAATTTTATTTCGGGGCCTTTCTGGAAAAGAAAACATATATATTGTAGCTACAATATAATATTAATTTTGTAATTATATAAACATTTACATTTCATCAGAAAACTTAAACGTTCTGTAATATTACAGTCATGTTATTGTTTTGACTTTTTTGTTTTCGGCGCTATAAATTACTTTTATATATTTGAATCAGGTTGTTTCGTGTTTTAAAAGCATTTCATTGTTCGAAGCGTGCAACGTAGTTACGTCGAGAAAATGGAATGGTGCATTTCGCTTCCTGTGCCTTGGGCTGCAAATGAAATGGTTACGGAAGAATTTTTATGTTCACATTGTTTTCTAGAACTAAATCTCTTTCTTATAAAATTACACACAATAAAATGTTCTGATTAAAATGTATGCTACTATAAACACGCGTATAACGTTTTCTATTCAGGTTAAATTGCCATCATATTGGCGAAGACAAACTGAGACCTTACCTATCGCTTACCCTTTTTGTGATCGAAAGGAAAAAAAGGAAAACGCAATTCCGCTATACAAAAAAGATTTGATGTATCCTTGTTCTGGCTGTTACATCAATCACGCGCCACATTCTCGTCGCCGTCACTTGTGAAGCATAAATAAAGCATTGGAGGCTTCCGACATCCCCCGTATTGATGTATTCACAACACAAACTGGTTCCTACTTATTGTCAGAAACACCGTTTCTATAATGTAAAGAGATACATTAGATTCCTCCTTCCCGGTTACATTCATTCGGAATTAGAAGCAGATTTTATACGATGTAATTCTTTGCTTATTTTTTATTAAATGTAAGGGTTTTCTTTAGTAACTTTTCCACTTTTTCTTGTTGTGTTCCGT
Source organism: Spodoptera frugiperda (assembly GCF_023101765.2). NCBI lineage: Eukaryota > Metazoa > Arthropoda > Insecta > Lepidoptera > Noctuidae > Spodoptera > Spodoptera frugiperda. The sequence goes on along the minus strand of NC_064241.1, from coordinate 7,733,515 downwards.
TTTTTATTTATAGAAGTCTAATATAAGCTTAACATACTTTAACATATGTAAGGGAATTGGATACATTGGGCCACTTGTTTTCCTTTTAGCGTACCTACTATTATCATAAAAGTCGTGTTGTTGAATTACCTGAACATCGTATATCATGTAGCAGTACTCAAGCGGAATATTCATACTAGAAGTGAAGCAGAACAGAATATGTATCCATATCGAAGTGTGGGCGAGGCGATCTAGGTAAGACTCCGATTAGCAATGCGAATTTTATACCTGTGCTAAATATTGACTTTGAATTTTCAACTTTATGTTGACTGTTGCAGAGTTTTCGATTCATTGGGCTTTCTCACACGAAGTATACGAAATACCACGAATTTTAGGCCAAATACGTTACTCAAATACACCTTTGCAATATTTCAGCTATATTTAAGTTATATCCGATTAACTAAAGTCTAATTTGGTTGGCAGGGCTCATGTTGCTTGCTGTCAGAACGTATTCATTTAACGAGTATTGACGTAGATGTCAAATATTATAATAAAGTTGTTTAAATTACACGTTTTGATGTTACGCTGTTATTATTCTTGTGGTAACGAAACACTTTTGTTGTATCTTGGAACATTATAATTACAAAAGATCTTTGTTCAACGTATCTGTTACGTCTGGCTCGTGTACATTCTTATGTAGATACTATCATAGATACTAAAACGATGTGTAGGTATAATAAAAGACTGAGTAAACATCTTTTTGCTGAGTAAATGAATGAAAACGTATCTATCTTTTATCTTGGATAAAGGAGTATAGAACGTATTTAATTATTCTGGCACTGACACAGCTAATGGAAAAGAGATTCGTATATTCTATAGAAAAATACAAGTAGTTTAAGGCTTTTTATTATTAATTTATTTCATTTTCAGCCATGATAGTCACACAGGGTAAAGGCCTCCCTACCCACCATCATTCTTTTTTAATTATAGGAAAGTATTTCAATTTGATCGCATAAATTTGTACAAAGACATCGTGTCAAAAACTTGACATTGATCTAATGTTTTGATCACGATACATCTAACACAGAACATTATTGAATAAACGTTACAATATACAACGTTAAAAGAATGGGTTCTGAGTTCCGAGAAAAGCTTAATTGCTAGTTTCTGAAAACTAAAAGTGCCTAGAACGAAATACCAAAATTATTTGCAATAAACTCTTTTTAACCTAAGCAATATCGATATTGATTAAAATTATTACTAATACTCTATAACAAAATAAAAATACTGAATAACAAAACTTTCAGATAAAAACTATTTAATATTATAAAATATTTACTGGTAAACATATAAACTGCAAACTATTTGAACAAATTTGATGCGAGTTAATAAACAAGTTTTCCAACATTAAACATGCAACTCCATATCACACAATCCACATTGATCCCTTTAATAAAACATAAAATGCTTTTATAAATAACCCGACAAAGTTACAACAACAATTTTAATAAAAATCGATGAAAACTTAATGAACATCTTTCGGCGTATGAATATGTAAAACTTTTTGAAAATGTCATAAAATTTGCGGTTTTGTTATTGGAGTTGCATGGGTATTTGGGTAAAGCTTCGGCTCATCTCACGTTATGAACACGAAATGAGTAAATACGAACTTTTGGGGGCGCACAACAATGAAAATGTCACTTTATGAAATGGGCCCGCAGTTGATTAATGGAGTTAGAGTGGGGTGTTGTTCGGACCTTCTTACTTGTTTATTCATTCATTCTGGAACACCGTGTGGTAGCGTCGTAAATATAAATATCAAGCATGACGTAGTACTGCTGTTCTACTCTGTAATGTAATGTAAAGTAACGATTTGCTCCATAAAATGCATTTATGTTTTCGTAAGTAAAAGTGTTTTGGTTTAATAATGGAAAGAAGATTTTTTAAAACGAGTTATAAACATATTTATTCTAAAATCGTATCGGATGTTTCGTCATAATACAATTTCGTTAGTTAAGTTCGATTTATAATTTTCTAATCGACAACTAATTGTAAGTAATAATATCACGTGATTTTGAAACTTATTATACAATTCGATTTGAAGCGAGTATTTTTTAAATAAATTCTCACAGACAAAGTAAGCAATCACGAATAATATATGGTATTAACCTTTGATTTTGCAATAATTTCCACATCGTTAGCCATTGTGTTCGTAAATTCAAGTTCACTCAAAGAGTTTATCGGTTTTACATAGCCAATACACACAGTAACTATTACATCTATGAATTGGAAACATTATTCATAATGGAAACTTCGGTACAACTTGCTTACATCAATTACATGGGGCAAATAATAGAGAATTGAGATTAGATACACAAATCTTGGTATATGTATAGAAAATATAGCAATCTATCAAGTTAGTTTCTGTTTGAAACTTGGGACTTAGGGAATTAGCCAAATCTCTAACTGCCCTAGTTTACAGAGATTGTATTATACAACGATCTCACTTTATTGTTGATACATGCCTCTCTGCTATCTATGTATTTATGTACAATTGACTATTACCCCTGCTATCTATGTATTTAATGTACTAGCTGACCAGGCAATCTTTGTAACGCTTCAAAAATGTATTACTAATTTTTTAAACCTTTCCTAGACTACCATAAATAATTCTAGACCAAAATTTTTTATTACTTACCGAACAGCAATATTATTACTTTACTGCAAAAAAGATTGAAGACTAAACGTTTAACAACGGATTGAAATGGTACAGTAATATCGTGTTATTCTAAGCAGTATAAGCGGGATTAAATAGTTAAAAATATCGTTACAGAATAAATTACTATTAACTCAGAGACATTTAATGATTATTTACTTAAACTATTCTTTAGTAATAATTTTATTCCGAAAGCAATGCTAAGGACTAAGTTAAATAACCATTAAATTACTCTAGAGTGCAGACACTATATACAACTTTGAATGTCGAACAATAGGTTGAGAGATAAGAGTTTAATTTGGATTTTTTAATTTGTCATTTAATTTAACGTTAAGACTGAACCAAGAAAATGGGCCTGAAATAGATTCTCAAAGTCCCTAAATACCCAAAAGAAATTAAACGCTTATATCAGCTTTCAAGGAAACTCTTCTAACACCCGAAAACATCAATTTTCATGAGTATTACAACGAAGTTTGTAGTCATTTACAAGTCATATTGTTTTATGATTTAATTTCGTCATTGATTATTTAATCAGGGTTGGGACACGACAGTTACTATAAATGTCGTTTGACGTGATAACAATGCGATAGACGGTTTATGAACCAGCTACAGACTTGATAAATGACCCAAGCTGGTTCGAAGCGGACGCACCAATTTATGCATAGCCGTCATCGGCAGGATCACAATGCCTCATGGTAAAATGACGCCGCGACACAAAGCACATTGGCCTTTGTTTACAAAGATTTTCACACTGAAAATGTATAACATGCTATGTACACAACAAAACATAACGATGTTCATTCCCTAAAGGGGTAGAATGAGGTGTTATATACTACTTTTTAAAGGTTGTGATTTCCAACATCGTATTATTTTTGAGAAATTTAAATTTGGAAACCGTAATAAACGCCGATCCCAAAATTGAAACTGCAAATTAAACAAGACGGTAAATGAGTTTGTGACCATTCTAAAACCATATATCTCGAAAGATGGAAAATAATATGTTAAGTAGTTAATAAATTGTATTTATTTACTGCACACATATTACTGTAATAAGTATATGTCTGCTTGTAGCCTGTTGAGATATCAATCGTAGTAATAGAAGGTGACAAATTATACATGCAATAAGGTTTATTTTCATAAAATAAAACGTTTCTAAAACCAAATAGTTACTCCAGGAAGTTATGATTTCCACATATTTTCCGGCATTTTTATACTTTCGGTTATGAAGTCACGGCAAGGGGATTGCCTTTTGTGAAGGGGGACCTCTGAGGTTCATAACTCTCAGTATAAGCGTCGAATTAAAAAAAAGATCTCAATGGAGCGGAGAAAATGTTATGCTCTTCCATAAGCTAGGATTTGTGCTAGTTTCGTCAAAGGCCCTTTGTTACATTATACGGTAAAGTAGGTACACTTTAAGGTAGTTTGCTTCATATATACACATTGTAGGTATAGTTGAATTTATAGGTTTATAGGGTTCAGAGGCAGAGGGCTTAATACGAGTTTGTTTTTCGATGAACGGGATCGAAACGATACCGCATTCGGCGCTTGTATGATTGGTTTGTTCATTGGAGCTGGCCAATCAGAGCGCCAAACGCGGTCTCGTTTCGATCTCGTTCAATGTAAAACAAACTCTTACTAAGGGTACACATCAGTTTTATACAAGCCGTCTAGGCTATGTAAAAACTAAATGAATTTTTCTTTAACAAAACCTAGTCAGGCTTTGTAGAAAACAAAGAAAAAGAGGTTAGTTTTAAGGTACGGTATTCAACCTTAGCTGTAAACTATGCCAACCCGTTCAATGTTTAATGGCTGCAAATAATAACGCCGTAAAACACAATACAATAAAAACATGAAAGGTGCTAAAGTGTCTGGTATTATTAATACCCGACCTAGAAAACGCGAAAGCTCGAGGAGGTGTTCAGTACAGAATTAAAAAGGTTCAGTAAATATTATGACTGGATGCTTTGAATGATATTGTATTTCGATATGACGGTGCTGAGCATTGAAAGTGATGTTTAAATAGGCTGCTAATCCCACCAATATTGAAATATCTGCGACAATATTCACCCAGACAGCTGTGATCCGCTTTTATTAAAACACCGTTTTATATGAGCAACGGTAGGAAAAAATATTGTCTCCAGTTTTTATGGCACTGTTAACAATATATCCGACCTAGGTAGCGATTTGGAGAAAGTGTGATTTTATTTTCTTTCTAGTAAAATGTAAGAAGAATAATATGTCATATACTTTTTATATATTTTCGTTATTAAATTATACTGGCAGTGATACTAAAAATATACAATTTCGTGTCTTTTCTTTATTAAGATTAGAATAACAGGGCTGTTTTCGGTTTTTCGAAAATTTCTCAGTGGTAGCAGGGAGTCTGGAATTGTGCCCAGTATATGGCAATAGGCTCACTCCCTATTAGATGTACATTGTATAGCGGCATTACGTGCCGTAATGTGCACCTCTGCCTACCCCTTCGGGGATAAAAGGCGTGACGTCGACGTCTTTATCAAGATTGAGTCTAGAATAAATAGCTAGTCTAAACCAATTTAACGTTTAAATACATTTCTATAATATGTGTAAGTATATTCAAAGGGATGTATAATTAGACTGACAGGCTTGCAAATACGAGTTCTACATGAGTAAATTTAATATACAATGATTAATCATAGAATTCAAGAATACTCAGTTGAGTTGAAATTGATTGTTTGCGGAGGTTATTAACATGAAATTAATTACGTAGAGATTTGATTTATCAGTTTTACATGTTTTGAAAAATTAACTTCAAATTAAAACCGAGCATCACAACACAATATTTGGTAGAAATTAATATTCGCTGGAAAATATTCCTTTATTTTATTAAGAGAATGTGAAATTAATATTAATGTACGTTGGATAATTATTATATTTATGGCTGCGGATATTTTATTGAGATCGAATTCGGCGAAGGACTGTCTCGTTAGTCGGGTGGTTATAATGTGGAATGTGGGACTACAGGACCTAATCTCGATTTACCTATATAAGAAGCAAAGTGATACTTGATTCCAAAATTCTTAGAAGAAACATATCGCATAATAATTACGTTGGTAAAAAGCATATGAGGTACCTCTGCCTACTCTTTCTAAGTATGGTAGGCGTAAGTAATGTAATAAATCAAGAATTTGGCACATCTATGTTTAAATTCGCAACATGAAAGAGGAATATTTCTAATTTTGGAGTGTTCTCAGTAGCAGTTATTTTGAGTCTTGAAAATGTATTGTTGACTGTTTATGAATCAGACTAGTTAGCCTTAAACTAAACGATTCAGTTTAATCCCTAGGGTTGTTATTCATTGGTACAAAACTGGCAAGTTATAACTGTAAAGCTTATGGTGTGTGAAACAATGAGATATGTTATCTGCTTCTATTGTGATAAGTCCTCTCCGAAATGTTATTGTAAGTTAAAGCAATGTTTTGGAAGTGTTATCTATGTGGTTTGTATCAGAGGGTAGCTGTAGCTATTTTCAGTTGTGGTAGCACTTCGATATAACTTAACTTCTATTTATGGAATTATACTGATTTGACTCGTTACTGTTAATAGGATTGGCAAGTTTATTTAGAAATACTACAGTAGTTTGTTATATAGTAATGATACCACTATCTTAGCTTTTTTTAAGGGGGGAAAATCATTTAATGTCTTCCCGCAGCTTGGGTGAGACTCTTACAGACTATAGGCCACCTCGTTCCTACTCTTGGTTTTCGAGCTGGAGCCCCGGTAAGTCCGCTAGGTAGTCCACAGCTCTGGATCAAACTATCTTAGCTACATAACGTAACGTTTCGAAGTTTTTCCTTTCACAGTTTTGTAATCATAGTGTCGTCCGAATATTAAATAGTGCAGTCATAATGATTAGTCAAAAAACCGAACTGTGAATATAAAAATCTGTTTACTGCCTCGTTGGTTGTGTAGTCGCAAGTGAGACTGCCGGACAAGGGGTCTCGGGTTCGATTCCCGGGTCTTGCAAAGTTCAGCTGGGCTTTCCTAGGTTTTTCTAAAATTTCAAAGTAGTAACACGGAATCTGGAATTGTGTCCAGTACCTATATGGTAATAGGCTCACCTACATGGGACTTATAGCACAAATGTTGAAAAGTGGGTGTACATTGGACAGTGGCATTATATACCGTAATATGCACCACTGCCTACTCCTTCGGGGATAAAAGGTGTTACGATATCCAGAATAAGAATAACCACATCACCAACAATATACTTAAGTCATAAGTACTACGCACAATCGTGTGAACAAACGATAATGTTAATTTATAGTAGGTATGTTAAGCCTTTTAGTGGTTCTCAGTAATTGCTGCAATCTGCGGCCTCCTACAATATTAGGTGAATGCATAATTTTTCCGTAAAGACGGGAATGATTCCTTTTATGTTCGTACTAACCAGTATTAATGGTCTCGCCCGCACTACCTTCGCAGAGATTCTGTCATTTGCGAGCAATTACTGTCGCCCCCGTTTACTAAATTGTGTTAGATATGATTAATAACGTTTTTGTTAAGATTCCACTCAATTTTTTTTCCGATAGATTGGAGTACTTGGTGGTGGTAGTTGATAAATGTATGTAGAGTAGTAGCTTTATTGGAAACTACTTCTTCGATGGTAAAATGTTTCTTTTTTACTTTTAGAATTTTTTGTTACTTATGAAAATATTACTTACGTTGTCTCTATTAAATTACCTTTTTACACACAGATGTGAGTAAATTACGTCAGTTTATCCGTGATCGTGGCGCTTGCAACAGTGCTGAAATATCGGAAACTCATAGACATAAATAAACATGGTAAATATCTCGTCTTAAGTTCTAATGATAGTATAAGTTGCGTTTAAATCTATTATCAATTGTATGCAGTTACTTTGTCTTACCTTTAATAGGTTAAAAATTACTATTGTGTTCCATTACAAACTTATTTACTCTTAGGTACTGGGGTAATACTAATATGTCCTAGTAATTGGACCACATACCACATTGTACGGTGTAACTTTGCTAATTATTAAGCTAATTGTCTATGCATGTTACGCGTTGTCTAACAACGTTATGACCTAAGCTTGTATGTTTTAGGCAATTTAGGCTGTTAACGATGTCAACAGTTTAAAGACTTTTGATTTACTTGTAGTTAGGATAATAAATTAACTCTTTGAACAACTAAATGTTTTGTCAATTACTTCTAAGACTAAGGTTGACTTTACAACTATTATAGAAGCTACCACAAGTGAAACTAACGTTTACTAACATAATCTACCCTTTATTTTCATTTTAATTGTAGTACTTTATTCCACAAAATGAGTGCTGGTTTTTTATGTAACTAGTAGTACCTTTTTATAAATTTAACTGTACTTCAGTTTACATAACAATAAAGTTAGGTAGGGACACACTTGTGGTTGGACTAGACACACGTGTTACATGTACTTTAGTATAGTACATTAGGTATGTACTATAGAGATGGTTGAAGTATCTGACCCTCAAAAAATCACGAACAAATTCATCCCGAATGAGAAAATATATCAGTACTTTATTCGGAGTGACAGCCATCCGATCTCTTCGACCCAATTAGTACTGGATTCTAAGTATTGTGCGGCTAGACGTCGTACCAAAAATAACTTCAATAGATTGAGACTAAACTACGTGAATTATTTGCTCAATTATTCATACAAAACTAAATGTGCAAACGATTAGGATTGAGAGTTTTTAAATTATATATGAAGATAGCTAGCAGCTTTTTCTCAATACCTTCCTTTGCGTAAAAGTTATTAGACAATTTCAATTTCGAAATTCATGGAATGGGACGAAGTTAAGAGTTATATTCTGTGTATACCAAATGATAATAGGGTCACTTCTTGTTATTTATTATTATAACTGCTAAAGGTAGGTAGGTATAAATATAATCCAACTAGGTGTATCATAGTAAACCCTACAATAGAATACACATGTTCCTTAACAATACGTTATACATATATTTCATTTGTGCAAGTGCATTTAAAACTGTGTCCATTAATGGCTTAACGAAACCTAGAAATAGGTCATGCAATATTTCCTAGTATAAAATCAACTTAATCTTGGTCCCATATGCGGGAACTACGCCCCAACCCCGAACACCGGCGGACACTGCGCTTTGAACCATTTAGGAGCCATTTATTGTGGACTTACCGTTGAGTTCAAGCTTTATGTAACGACGAGTTATTAGGTCGAAAAAGATGGCTCATAATAGTTAGTTATAGTCTCAGTGTAACTATTAATGCGATGTAGTTACCATTTAGGCACATTATGAGATTGACCTGACCTATCTTTTATTCACGGTACATTTTCAATGTTTTCATCATCTATCAAAGTAATATTCAATTTGGTACCGTAAGCTTCTGGGAGGAAAAATAAAAGCAGAACTCACGCCATGTTGGCGAGCCACCCGCGGCCGCCGGCGAGTTTCGTCAGAAAGCCGAGCTCGCTCTCAACTACCATCTTATTAACGACTAGCTTCTGCCCGCGACTCCGTCCGCGCGGATGTCGGTCTTCGCGTGGAAGTTTTATTTCTCCATTTTGAGTAACTGTGAAAATGACATCTTATAAATATCTATTGGACCCAAATACGGCAAGGCCCATAATAATTAAGGAGATCCCTCTATTGAGCTAACTGCTGTTGAGCAGAATAAAACTGAAAAATAAAGAATTTTTTCTACGTATTTTTCCAGGATAAAAAGTAACCTATTTTATGTCCAGGATAATAAGTTAATTATACCAAGTTTCATCGAAATCAAACCGTTAGTTTTCACGTGATGCTTGAACATATATAGACAGACAGACAAAAAAATAATACACATATTTGGGTTTGGTATCGACCCAGTAACACCCTGCTATTTATTTTTTCTATATTTTCAATGAACAGAATTGACCCTTCTACAGATTTATTATAGCCCGCGACTTCGTTCATGTGGAATAGTGACTTCCGTTTTTGGTTTTAACCACATAGTTCCCGATTTCGCGGGATCTCTTCAAAAATGAGATGTGGAAAATATTCTAGGGAACTCCTCAAAAATCAACATAATGAGCTCTGCGTTTGAATTTAATAGATGTATACTCACTTAGGGCATTGAAAAATAGTTTAAAAACGGACTTAAACTAAAGAAATATTATAATCTTTCCGAACTTAAGATGAAAACTAACTTAAAACTAAAGAATTAAAGAAAGCTACGAATTACGAATTTATAACAATTAAAAAAGAAATTATATTACAACCTATCCTCAATGAGCCAAACCAAGCTTAAACTAAATAATTTAAAAGAAACGACTTAAATCTAATTAATTTATAAATTATAGACTTACAATTTTATTAAACAAACTAACTACAGTAACTACTAATAATCGATATCAAACTAAACCTACGTTAAATAATTTAACCAGGAAAACCCAACAAATAAACTTTTTAATAGACAAATACAACGAAACCAATTTAGAATATACGAAACAGCAGGACCACTGCAGACAAATAATCATACGACTTATAGTACACTATTTCCACAACAGTACCGAAGCGCTCGGCCGATACCCAACAAATACTAATAATAAAAACGATAGAAAACAAATAAAAACTATTCTATGTCCTTTCTAAGGTTCTAAACTATATCTGTACCAAATTTCAACCAAATCCGTCAAATAGTTGCGGAGATTAATGGTATAAGCATAGAATGTTCGACGTGATTCTTTAATTTGACATAACTTTTTTATTTATGAACCGATTGACATGAAACAAACACTAAATGTAAATTTAAGCATCCCACAATATATTCGTGAAAACCGCATCCAACTCGGATCAGCCGTTTCTGAGATTAGCGCGCACAGACGAACAGACAAACAGACAAACAGACAAACAGACAAACAGACAAACAGACAAACAGACAAACAGACAAACAGACAAACAGACAAACAGACAAACAGACAAACAGACAAACAGACAAACAGACAAACAGACAAACAGACAAACAGACAAACAGACAAACAGACAAACAGACAAACAGACAAACAGACAAAAAAAAAGTTAATTACATTTTTGGGTTCGACATCGACATAACAATAACCCCTGCTATTTTTTTTATTTTTATTTTCAATGTACAGACAGCACTTTTCTACGATTTTATTATATTATATGTATAGATAATGTTGACTTGCTCGCTTTGTGCAACTCGGTTTACGCAAACTTGGGCTCATGTTTCAGTGGTTTATCTTCATGATGTGATGTAACGTCGTTCAATTTTCCAACTGATTAATTGTTGTTAAACTTTCCATTGAACTTAGTTCACTCAATGTGATTTACAAGTCGTACCTATTTAAAGGTTTTGTGAGGTTTGTTGACTATTGATTTTGATTTTGTTGTAACTGGTGCTTTGTATACAGGTCCTCTTTATTTTATAATTAAACGCATTTGTTACTTACATGAAAACTCATTTTTGGACATGTATCCATATGATTACACAAACATGAAGATATTTCCACTGAATGAAGTTAAAATATATAAAATAAATGAAATGCTGTGTTATTATATTTATGTTTGGGTCGTTACAGAAAAGCACAACAGACAGGAAGTTATTATTTTAATGGTGGACTGGGAAGTTTTAAAAATGTTGTAGTCGCTTTCATCGTTAATGTGATGGGCACGAAAACTATTTTTTTCTGATAGAAACCGAGGGAAATGTAATGCGTTGCTTCGTAAATGATATCAAATAAAAGAAGATATTTTCGCTCTGCATTTTGTATTGTACTCGTACAATTGAAAAACTTGAGAAACTTATTGCTTTTAATGAGGGAAAGCCGACGGAGAAAAATAAACGAGCTGAGCTTGGTATGTTAATAAAATAACTTATTCTAGTTAAACCATAATAATGTCGTCAAAAGTACATCTCAAAATATATTCTGGGTATTAGAGTTATATCTGTTTAATTAAGCATGTTAGTGTCCACACATGCACGAAGCTAAAATAATATTATTCACATTAAGTATTCGGATTAAAGGGATATTAATATTGTTTGATGCTAAAAGTTAATTATTAGTTGATAAATGGCAATACAGTCTCGAGTCAGTCGGAGATCTTATTAATTTGGCATATTATACGCAACGCCAGATAATTGGATTAATCAAAATGTCAGCGCTCATCATGTTGTCACCTAGAACCTTGAGTTGTGAAATGGGAGCTCGGAATTGTGTAATGTTGGTATGACTTGTTACGTCGTATTATTTCGGTGTAGTATTACTTACCTATATACTTACGTACTGTTTCTGATATGAAGGTTCGCTATCAAAGTATTTTGCCTGACCCTGATCAGTGAGAACAGGGCATTGTCGGCCCAGACGGGTCGATCATGTCCCGACAATTGTTCGAATTCTTCGCCGACGCAAAGAAAAAAGCAATCATCTGGATCAAGAACCAATTTTATCTTACCAGAATTATGCCCTTTTAAGATATTACATACATAAATTATCTTGCTACAAAATGGTTATTTTTTGTAAAGTTTTATAATAAGTTTCGAAATGGTAATATTTAAGAAATATTTTTAATTTCATTTAATATAACTTGCACCCTATTTCTCCAGCCTCTTAATTCATGTTTTGTCGGCTCTAACACAGTTTGTATTTCTTTTCCAAGGATGATCAGGGAAATAAACATTTTTATTGGCATTACACGGAGTAACAGATATCAGTGTGGCGTCAAATATCACCGACCGCGATACAATAAACGTACCAATATTGCCCTGCGACAGAGCGGAGCAGATAAATCCTTGTAAACAAAATTGTGACTGTCACCGATATCGTACTTTATGATTGGATGCTGAAGGCAACATGAAATTCAAATCGTACAAAATTGACCGCATACCCTTTTCAAACGTCGTATACTTATGTACAATAATCCTAAAACACACCCTAAATCCTTTCAAGCCGTTGGACAATGACTTTGACGGCGTGCTATTATTATATTTTATTTTCCCTCACGGCTCCTTATTATTTTTGTACTTTTCTTTATACGAGGATATCGACAATAAAAACGAAATGTTTGTTGCTTGATTGAACCGCCGTGTGACATGTTTTTTTATTTCATGTCTACTGGCTTCAAGACAGCAATCGTATCTTATACGATTGCTGTTTGTTACCCAACAAAAATGAGAATATAAATTGATCTCTCGAAGTACCTGGTGTTTATGGTATTAATACGTTATTGACTTTTCGAGATTTCGTTCAGTTTCTAAGTGAACTCTTGATTAAATAATATTGAGTTGTGTTAAGTACTTACCCGAGGTTACTGGAACTGTTCTAGGTGTTTCGTTTAATCGATCACTGCTGATTATATCTGTTTGTAGTGCATATGCGTTCGTTCCGTTTCTCCCTTCCACGCCATCGAGACGAGGGCACATTAACTCATCGATCCCATTTAATGTTCTGTATCACCATTATAGTTTTCGATATCCAATTAAGTGTTTAATAATGACACAATAAAATTTGTCAAGAGACACGTAAAATTACTGACTTTGAACGCACAGAGCGTTCAAAGTCACTAATTTTACGATTCAGTTGTCAGTACTTTAGGAAACATACATACATCCACAATGTGTCACAACTCTTTACGTCATTAGAGTTACTGAAGGTGGGTGGCTGAACGTTGAATTTAATTATATTATTTACGCAAGTAAGATATTTTTTGCGAGTCTTATAAACATGTTAAATATAATGTTATGTAGATCGGTAGGCCGGTAGCCGCAGTTTCACAACCCCAATTTACAACGATGGTCCGATAAGTAGGTAGGATAAATTGATGGCTTATTTTATAATAATAAAGCGCGCAGTGCTGGTAAAATAAGCGCGGTTTACGGCTAATATAGCACAGAGTGTTCGTAGCGAGGAAGTTTGTTGCATTTTGCATAAAATCGATATACCATCATAGGGTCGCTCGTAACCACACAACCCTGAATTGTTTATATCATTGAAATACTTTACTTTAACCTACTTAGTATGTTTACGTCTGGTTTTGTGTATTTGATTCGACTAAGTGCTTTTTTTTAAACTCATGACCTTTCGAAATCTTTTTATTCATGCTTGAATTTTTCTTTAAATATTACAATATATATATATTTTTTTTATATCCAAATGGTCCGAACTCGCAGCAAAATAACATTAAATTGCATACACATTTTTGAATAAAGATCTGTACAATTTATTACCCTTGCAAAAATTGTGTCTGACACAGTGAAATTTCATCGGCTGCGTTTAAAACACCAATGAAAGAACGTTCGAACTCCGACGTGTGCTCATGCAAACGAGCTGATTCCATCCGTACGTCATCCAACCGAGTTTTGAATGCGATGCAGCCACGAATTTTAAAACCGGTAAAGCTATATTCACGCTCGTCAGTTGCTCGTGACTCTTGGCAGTAAGTGCATTAAAGTGTCTGTGCCCGGCCGCGCACTGCCTAGTTGGCCAGGTACCGCTTCCGCCTCCATTATTTTATGCAAAATAAGCCCGAGTGGGAGAACTGTAATAATTCTGTAAACAATGCCGCTTTGTTGCTCGTCTACGTTTATGTTCGCGATGTCGTGGCGATACCATTGCCTTACTTACGTGTGAACAAAGAACATAGTGTTACTTCAAAATCTTGATATAAAAATGTATTTTTTTAATTAAACTAAAACCCATTTCTGTGTTAAATTTAATAGTCTTTGCTTTTGTAAAACTCACCCTCTATAAACCTTTATTTTTTATTAACAAAAAGTACTCACTACATAAAACGTATTCATTCTAGTTTCGACTAAGTTGTAAATAGCAATTCATTTGTAACTATGTTCATTTGTTATCTTTCTGTAACATTTCAGAAAGTCTGGCTCAGTGTAGAGTAATTTCAGTGACAAATTATACTCAAAGGATTTAAGAAATTTCATTTATTTTGTAACTTTACATAAACAGCTAACTGCAACGGTCACTATACAAAGTTTTCAACGCTGAAATAGACCATTTCCAAGATATGTAGTTCTTATCTATCTATTATTTCTACAGGTACAATAAATTAAGATTCCATCTTGTTCTATGATTCTCTATAACAATTTTGGAAATGGTACAAACAACAACCAATGCGTACTATAGGAAGAAAACAACGCAAGCCTCGTACGTCGAAATATTACATAGCTATTTATTTATATTACAAAGCACGCCATATTGTCTTTATTGCAGAAGTGATGAGATTATGTACAAAACGTATTTAGGTAAACATTTGGTAAGAAACGAGTAACATAACATTAAGTAGGTACATTAATTTAACATCGCGTATAACTTATAATATTTACAATATTTGTATAAAGCTTTTATCCAAGGAACAAATTATCTTTGTATTTCATAGAAGCCTGTACTTTCCTTTCTTTTTATACATATTAAAAATATTGGTAAATAAAATAAAACAACAAAGATTAAAAAAAACTGCAGTCCTATTCACAAAGTGTCACTTTTTATTCGATTTTGCGAACATTCGAATAGTGCGTTGTCATTCGATAGAGTTTTGAAAGTGAATTTTATTGAATAGCACTACAGATCGATAGAAACTAGATTACTAGAACAATTTGTGGATAGGGCAGGTAGGGGAGAATCGATAACGTAATTACAATACATAATTGAAACTTAAGCTAGAACATTTTACAACAGACCAGATATTTAACAAACATATTTTCAAAACAATTTTTACACAACAAATGCTAGAACTCAACATTTAAAGCCTTTATATCCTTTACTATTTTATCGGGGAAGGAGAGAAAACGAAATACAAAGCAAGAATTGATTTTCTTTGTCCTGCACATTGTTGTGGCGAGGCGGTAGATCATAGAGAGGAACTAAGTACGTAGGTATATAAATTCTCCTTTATTCTATTTACAATGAGGGAAAATATGTTCATAACTTAATTCCAAGTTAACAGATGGTCATTTAACTGGCGAGTGAGTAATTGTAACGAGTGTTAAATGGTATGATATTATCTTAATGCGAGCAAGTACGTGACACGGGCCCGGCAATGGCGATGTAGCGTGTGCCGTGCCGTACATCGTACAAACGTATGCTCTAAGTATTTAAACCGATTAACTACACGGTGTAAATTGAACACACTATTGAAGTTTAAGGACATTTACTACTGACTTTGTAAACCGATTTAGGTTTGTAGATAGAAGAGTTTCATAGTATTGTAAAATCAAATGAAAGTAGGAAAACAATATTAAGATCCTTATGAACTAAACGCAATTTATAGTTATGAGATAAGATATGGCACATTAATAGTACAATTCTATCAGTCTTTCAATTATATCGAAAAGTATTTACAATTTCTATCAAATAGATACTACGTCTCCATAAATTATTCTTGCAATATAAATAAACAATAAACTTATAATAGACTCATAATTTCGATGTGATGACAGTTTTTAAATGATATTTTGGAGTCGTAATTGAACGATATGACAAGATCATGACTGACACAGCACCTATCCTATTGTTTATCACCGCTTTCGTATCTCTTTTAGCACAAACGTCTTATTGGCACTAGGATAGGACCTGCAGACCGGTAGCCGTATGTCAGCTGGCAATCAAAAAGCCTCCAATGATGACCAGAGAAGCGCTTCGACTGATGGTGGACCGGGAAGATTGCGTCGACTCGTAATCTAAACGCAAGGAACAAAGTAAATACACCGATAATTCAAACAATTTAAATAAGAAAACGTTCATTTGCATTTATAGTTGCTAATTATATGTCCAAGTTATTTCCAGTCAGCACTTAACGAGCGCTCCATAGTGAAATATTTTACCAATTTGCATCTTTCTATCGTACCAATTATATCTCGCAGGCAACTTTATCGACGTAAAGCGGTGCTGCAGAAACACTAAAAGGCTTTTAAACTACTAAATAATGTAAGTATTACACTTACCGACATCTTTCCACTCTTCTACTTCGTAGTCTCCTATGACTCTGTTCTCGGCGGAGCTGTCCCGCCAACGATTTTTATGTTTACCTGACAGAAACAAGGTACATGTGATACAAATGTCCCATGAGCAAAAACACCGATGTGGAAAATGATTGCGTCGTAAAATTTTCTTACATGCTGCTAAGGGGCTGTAAAAGTGGGCTTTCAAGTATGAACAAAACATATGACGCCATAAAGAGTATAAAAGAAAACCCAAATCTATAACAATAAGAAGGTATATTGGAAGTCAAAGCGCAAACAAAATCGCTTTTCCCACAATAATATTACTAACGACCCAATTGTACGCAAGCATTGGGCTGTGCCGGCAAAACCGATAAATACAAAATTCTCCATCGACCCTTCCGTTTGGTGACCCTGAGACTGCGATGAATGTATAACTGTGGAATGCGGGACTTGCACCACATTTTCCCGGCAGTAGGTGCCAAAATTGCTTCTTTATCAAACGGATCAAGTCACTTAAGTTGCCCCATAAATTGAATCGTCTCTAGAATGTTTACATTACGCACTTGTTTATTTGAAATACAATTTACAGCGAACAAAAGATAAATAGAAAGAAAAACGCACCTTTCTTCCTTTGAGGAAATGTGGGGACGTTATTGTCCGTGGTGCTCGTCGTCGAAGGTGCGGGGATTTCTGTAATTCAAATGAATTTTAATGTACCTATCAGCAATTATTTTCTAATTTCGTAAAGGTAAGGAAGTCATGTTCAATATTTCCAAAAATCGATGTATGGGAAACAGCATATGTAGTATGTCTACGAATAATCTGGTGTTACCGTCAAGTCGGATAAGCCCATCCGTCTCGCCGAGGGAGTTCTTCGCGACGCAGCGGTAAGATGAAAAATCTCTTGACGATACCCTCCGTATAGTCAATTTCATTTTCCGACTGTAACTGTCGTCGCTTAGTGACGTGATGTATTTATTTCCTGCAGACGGATAAACGAAATCATTAGTAATTCGATTAATTTGCTCGCTCCGGAAAGTCTGACGTTAACTTGTCAATTACGCTGCGAATCAATTACATCTTAGTAAATTCATATTTTGATCTTGTTCCGAATGATTTCTTCTGTCCAATTTACGATATAAACTCGTATTATGGTGGTGTGAAACTAGTTGGAAAGTTTGTTAATTAGTTGAGACAGTAACTAAATCATAATTAATTTAAATATTAATATTAGAGCTGATCAAATACCTGTCGTCACACAACTCGGATTCTAATTTGGTTCCCCAGATATAGTCCGGTTACGAACTTTATTCAGGTTTCAAGGGCGTCGGGGACTTAATTAAGAGGTACCAGAGCGGTTTAGAGACATATGTCACGTTGCCTTTTTTGCGGCAAGAGCACATTATGTTACTTACTAAGTGATTTATCTGTTTAAATAGATTTTTGCTAAACTATAAATCATTTTGTACTATTGTTTGCTAATGCTGAATATGATGAACACCTATGGTGCTGAATATTGTGGTAATAAAAAGCATAAAATATTTAGATAATGTCTTTAACTAAGTATTTTATGTTTTAAAGAAGTGTCAAATAAATTTTAATTCCACTATTTATTATTCTTTTTTCAGATGCAAGTACCTGATATGATCATGTCTCCGCGGTCAGTGGTCCAGTAGTTGATGGAGGAGGGGTACGCCTCCGTGTGGCACTCCAGCGTCACGTCCTGCCCAATGTACGCCGCTTCCAGTTGGTTGGGTATGGACAACATCGGTGGAACTGTTGATTAAATGAAAATTTATTTTAACTGTCTTTGTAAACGTAAGAATATGATCAACTGGAAGTGGCACATATTTTCCAATCAGTAGTCAATGTAACAAGTATGTAAGTAATATATGAAACATTCAGTACAAAATATAAGAATGAAAAAAGAGATTGGACTACGTACTCTGTTTTTATGGAAACCTTAAATCTTAACATTATTTCCCTCACTTTTTGCAAGCAGGTACTTAATGTTATGAGTTCTCTTTAAGTAGAAGACGAGATATACATATTTTGAGCATTAGACATTCAAATAATTAAGAAACCAAACCCACTTTGTGTTTGTGACCACTCAACCGACAAGGAAGTCAAACTATTTAATTCCTTAGATAACTTCCCTTTCATTACAATTTAGTTAGAAACGTACTTAATAATACAAATGCTATTGAAAATTTAAGGACCCGACGGTCTTTGAAGCGATTTTTAGAATATTAAGATGCGTTCCTTGAGTAAGATTTGGTGTATAAATTATTACTAAATGACAAAAGGGATCGGTGCTCGAAAGGCAAACGTGCCGCGGTGCGGGTCCTTGCTAATATTTAATTTGCATCTCGAAGCTATGTTCAAAATGTTTACGACATTTTTACAACGAAAATGACGAAAATTGTAAGCATGCGACGACTTTATAGCTTTACTTATGTGTACAAAGATTATGACATTATTCAATAGAAAAATTGGTATCATAAACGGCTGCTTACAGTTCAGAATGAGTTTGTGGTTTCAAGTATGTCGTAATTTCTATTTAGTGGTACGAGAGGGTACATAAAAGTTTTAAGTAACTTTTTAAATTTTGATGTTAATAACTGTTATTTTAAGGTGTAAAAAGAGACATTGTCCTGTTAAAGTATTGCTGAATTCAGGCACTTTATTACTAAACTCTAAGAATAGCGGAAAACTACGTACCACGCACGCACAGGTACGTAGTTAACGCACGCACAGCTAAGAATAAAAAATGTTCCTATTCACAAAAACTTTGTCTTTATACTCGTTACATAAATAACACAACACGTAGGTAATACATATCACATGCCTTTTGCGAAGAAATGGTGCCCCACACACGTAAGTATATACAATCGTAGTGACGTCCTTGGTGCATGTACGTACCTATTATATTATCTGCGAAGAGTTATGAATGAATAAAGGCAAAGGCAGGCTACAGCGACGCGTATAAAGAATAACATTGTCATAAAGATTTGTCTCCGGTACTACCTAAATGTAATGAAAACTGACAGTGAATTCATAAGGAAGTCTCCTTGGTTAATCGAGTGAAAGTTACGTGAGCGTTTCACGTCTCGCGTAAGAAATGGAGAGGACTGTGAACGCGCTGAGATACGGAATGTGAATTAGGGGAAAGAAAAGCGTTTCATTGGGTTCGGTGGCGAGGCGCGGCGAGGTGGCGAGGGCGAGAGGACAGATAGTATCGCCATTATCGCGTCCGTACCGTATTCACGTCAGCATAATGCTCTAATTGGGCGCAATTACGGCCGATCCGGCGGAAGGCGCCGCCGTCAGGTAGAGACGCTCGTGTCCTCGTAAATACTCGTTAACGACACCCACCCCCCAGAAAAATAATATTTCTCGACGCTGACTCCCGTCTAAAGAAAACGACTGCGATGAAAATGCTCACGTACTTACGAACGAAAGAATTTGAGGCTAAGTTAACGGGCTGGGACAAATGTGCGGCATATTCTTCCGTCTAGATTATGATATCCGAATTTGAATGAGTGCGTGCACAATTCAAATTGAATGGTGTGTCGTAATACTAAAATAAACCATCAAATTAAACACACACATTCAGCTTCTGTTTTTTGGTAGCCAATTTATAAGCTGAAAGGACTATTTGCAGCTAAATGGTCTCTGTATGCACGGTACGAATATTATAGATTAAAATGCAAAAATATATTTGTTTCATTTCATAAATAATAAATATTACGTAAATGACATTATGTAATTTATATAAAAAAAATATGTACATGTAATCTAAATAAAAAAGTATGTTGGTGTATAAATACACGTTTCACGTTGTTTCCTTATTTACTTTGATTACAACAAACATCGAAATATACATTATGGAGCTGCGTTTAATACATTGAACAAAAAGTTACAAGCTCCTTACTTTTGCTGGAAACTTTTCTTATAGAAACAGCAAGGTAAATTGGAAGGAAAGCGGTCAGTGGAGGAAAAGTACATTAAATATTGATGATAGTGTTTTTACCCTACTCCAAGAGGACTTATATTTATTACCCACTACATTAGTTTCTATTTAAAATTACCGTGACATTAACAGATGGCTATTTAACAACGTTGGAAGTTCGAACCCTTTGAAATCTAATTAATATTATGAATTTCATCTGAAATCAATAATTTGGAAAAGTTTTACGCAATTAGTGATACATGTATGAGTAGAGTTTCCTCTGGGAATTCTGTTCAGGGCTAGTTAACTAGTCGTCAATCATATGTGGGGACATTATAGTGGTATATTGAAAATGGTTTCGTAATTTTGAGAGCCTAAATTTGTTTGAGCCCAGAGGTTTAAGACGCCCACTTCTCATGCGTGAGGGCAAGGATGCAAAACCTACTAACGGCAACGTGTAATTTTTAA
Organism: Spodoptera frugiperda; assembly: GCF_023101765.2. Lineage (NCBI taxonomy): Eukaryota > Metazoa > Arthropoda > Insecta > Lepidoptera > Noctuidae > Spodoptera > Spodoptera frugiperda. The sequence continues at coordinate 7,712,427 of NC_064241.1, read as the reverse complement.
TTATGAGTTTGAAATTGAAATTACCCAAGCCCCCATGTAAGAAGAGACCTTTGGTCAGTAGTGGCCACTTATAGGCCGTTGACGCGTTGTGTAATGTCAGGTTTGTTTAAAAACTAACTTCGTTTTGCTACGTCTGACTTGTGATCATAGCATACAGCAACGGCACCGCTTTAAATCAGCTATCATTTTGTCAGTTAACATTAAATCTTATGTCGTATGTGATATATACTTCATAACGTCAATACAACAAGGCTGTAAGCATCCGCGTGTCCGTGTGCTAACAGCACGCTTACAGCTATTTTGTTTTCAAAGCAACAAACGCCGTGCCGCAGCCGTGCCGTTACTGAATGCCAAGACCCTTATACATTGTGTATGATGTGTATAATTGGTTACGTTTACTTCAAAATTAAGACATGTTATAAGTTGACTCCTATATGATTGTTGTGAAGAGGAAGATGCAAAAAATGTATATAAACAAAGTACGTATTCGATCGAAGACGAGTATATGCGTATGTGTAAGATGAAGAAAGGTCTTTGAGCGATACAATACACAAACATACAAATTCTTACAAAAAGGGCAAAAGGTAACAATAGATTCGGATCCGAATGGATAGTTTAGTGACCTTTTGTACGATATTAAAGTTTATTAATATATTTTCTATTCTGCATTTTCAAGATTGAGATTGATTGAGTTGGTTAGTGTGCTGTGAACGGAAAAATTCTTTCATTGAATCATTTTATAATCCTGTCTTAATTAAATTACAACTATTCTTATTGCATTAAATATAAAATCATGGACCGTGATCGAATTAATTAAAACGATAATAAGTTTTATCTCAAACTATATCAATCGTCTAATTATGAAACTTAAAAGATATCCTCCAGTTTTGACTGTATCACGGAGTTGTCACAGCACTTACTAGCAATAAGCTTAATTGCTATCAATACACCGAAATACTGTCACGATAACCTGAATGTAAACAGAAATCAAATGTAATGAACCACATAGGAACGGTTGACCCAACACACGAGCACAATGATTCGGGAATACGATGGTAACCGTTAATTGTCACGTAGAGCAAGCTACGGGCCTATTGTGGTGACATCGAAATTACCAAAAATACCTCATAAATCACAACCAATGATTGGCTTCAAAGTATTCCAGAACATTATGTTCACCGATTCCCGGGACTCATCAGCGGCAGTAAAAATTTAAATGAGTCGTAATTTCAAGTTATCGAGGCGTTATCGTAAAAGAAAATCAAGAACAAATATGTACCGCTAAACACGTTCACTGTGTTGTGTAACGCAAACATGACAGTACAGGAATACTAACACATTTGTTAAAGCCAAAACATGGCACGTCGTTGACTAAACTAGTTCACAGAATCCAAGCAAGTGAGTAAGCAGCTTATAATATTCTCTGTAAGTGTTGTTTATAGTAGTTCATAGATCGTGAACTAAGAATAAAGTTTGCTGAAGTTGTCTTACAGCATTGAAGACAGCCCATAGTGTGCAGTTGCCCGGGCCGACACCGGACTGGCTTGAATTAATGTATTTCTTACTGGACAAATCCCAGTTGGAATTATTTAAATTAAATAAGCAGCTGCTGAGGATATTAATTTTGTTAGTCCTCAAAGTTTATATTTTTCTTAATCTTTTAAGTCTTTACATCTCTTAAGTTTAAAACGCTTTTAGTAGCATAATTTATAATTAATTAGATACCTAACCGAGTAATTGTATAAATTTAAACTAAGTTCCCGGGGAAAGGTGTTTAAAATAATGTTGCTTTAGGTAGCACACGTCTCTTGAATTTTAGATAAAAACGTTTGCATACATACATACATATATTGCACAAACTCTGCATAAAGCAGCGGAGGTCTTTATTAGACTTTCTTGTGTATTTTATTGCTATATTCAAACTCGACATAATAAAAGTTTTGTGTAAAGAGAGGAAACTGCGGGAGAGAAGTAAGTGGAGAAAATTCTGTGAACATAAATTTTAAGTACAGGTGGGTTCTGTATATTTCCATGTTGATGTGTTAATGAAAGCCGGTGTTCGTTTCGCTCAAGGTTTTACAGTCAGCCAAGGTACGGAGCAGGGTCCTTCTACGACGAATATTACCTGTGGGCTCGCAAACTTTGCCTCTGAGTACAATATGGAATATTTTGGCAGCTCGTTCAAATTATTACTTTACGATGAAGTATTGAATTTGTAAGAAGTTTACGTTCTCCTGTCAATTCATTACATCACATTCACTGACAAAATTCAATATATCCATAACTAAGACAATATTTCTTTCTTGAAGACGACAACTGAGATATTTGAGTTATTTTTACAAAATTTACCTAAAAGCAATCTTGACAAATGATTTCATTACCTATAACACTGTAGGTACATATGTATAATGCAGCACTTAATTATAATGTAGCGATACATCGTTAACTTATGTAGAACAGCGAAGATTGTTTCATGCACGAGGTAATAATGTAACTTACATTGCACCATAAGCACGACGCGCTTGCTGATCGATGGCGGGACTCCGTTCGAGGCGATACACAAGTAGGCACCCATGTGAAGTCGAGACACTTTCGATATCGTTAAATTTTCACCATCCACCACGTTCACTGCAACCAAGCAACACTCATTTATCGAACAACTTCGTATGAGCTAATTTACACACGGAATTTCAAATGTTAGGGAACTTTGAATATTGGGTAGTTTGTTATGAATGCGTGAACAGGGTCTAGACAAGTGCGTTTCGATGTTCGTGATCGTTTCGTATGACTGATCGAAATGTTTGGGATTAACATTAGCTTTTGAAATGTGTCGAAGCGTGATAGACTTCGAACATGGATTTCGTAGGCATAAAGTCACTCCAGAGTCTTTAACTCTAGTTGTAAAGGGAATTTAAAACTGGTGTTACTTTCTGTTTCTGTTAGTTCCGATATGGTTCCAATAGATTCATAAAAGCAACTGAATGAGTCCATCACCCGTTTCTACGTTTTTATACTAAGAACAGGCCACCTATGATGACCCAATTTAAAGGCCAATAATGTATTCAACTAAAATTACGAACGTTTATTTTAGATGTAAAAATGGAATGTGATAAAATATAGAATTGTTAAACGTAAGTGAATTATGGCGGGCTTTCGTAATTATTCACGTTCGATAGTCCATTGTTAATTCAATTGCGAAAATATTCCTGTTATGCTGGTTACGGCTACAATTTCATAGTACTATGTGGAACAATTCATTTCATCTCGTACCCTTTTGGGATCCCCTATTTGAGGATCGAGATGTGGTAGAAAATATTTGCTGTGAGTTCAACCTTCAGCCTTTCACCTCTTTTAATTCTAAATCTTAATTCAATCACATTTTTTTAAATAATTTGAATGTGTGTATGTTGAATGTTAATAAAGCTTGAAACACATTCATTGTTAAAAATATAAAAATTGTATAATAATTATTTACAAATTAAGCTAATTATCAACACAGTATCCAAAAGCATAAAATTAATTTCATAACTCTCATTTTGATCAACTGGCACAAAGAGGAATACAATCTTTGTTATAATTTCGTGTTGAAATTTGAGCAGAATTTTGTTTTGAACCGTGTAACGTTAGCATGGACGATGTACGAGATTCCCAGTGGGTACATTCCACTCCATTTTTCGCTTCAGGGATTTCTTTCATTCATCTGCTTTGTTTCGCTGGGAGAGCGTCAGTGTAATGAGCGTCCGGAACTAATGTTTTGACCGGATATTTATAGGAGCACCAAAATCTTTTGTTAACTGTGTTAGCTGTTCTTTTTGTTTCCATTTAAGAGAACAAAATAGACTTTTTACTTGGTACGAAGTATTTGGGCGTAGATGATTCGCATTAGCAACAAGATTAATTTTGTGATATATTTCAATGGGATTTAGGAATTGTCTTTTTTATGATTTTGGTGATGTAGAGAGGCAACATCAATATTTTTACTAGTGTGTTTAATTGCTAAAAGGCTTCGAAAAATCATGATGTGTGATAAACAAGTTTAGATAAATAGGCCATAACTAATAACCACTTAATAATAATTATTCAGCCCCCAAGACTTCTTACCTGATTCGCCATTACAGTTGAATTCCTGTCCGTCTTCCCGCCTCCACATGACATATGGTTCAGGATAGCCAGTGGCGCGGCAGACCATGGTCACGTTGGTACCTTCGCGTACCACCATGTCGGTGGACGTCATATTGTCTATTATCACTGGCGGTACTGCGTACAAAAGAAAAGTAATATATAATAGCTACGAAGAATAAAGGCTAACGTAATTCTCAATCACATTTTCCATTACCTAAACACAAACACAAAACATATTTCATGTTATAATTGATTCCGTGAATATATTTTTTATTAAGGGTAAGGTCACCGTTACCTGCTCTATTCCCGGGTCCGAACCGCAACCACAGCAATGCTATATAAATTCGTAACCTTATTACACCTAAACTAGGGACGGTGTACGCAGGTATTTAGTTCGGGTATTTTAATGTCAAAATATCAACTTGCTCTTAACCCAGGTTTGATAGTATGTAAAGCTTTTAGGGAATAAAAATTCCACACTAGAATGCCACGTATGTTACGCGGTTTTGTCAATAAAACTGGACAGGCAAACCTGTAGAGTGGTACCGCCATTCAGTAATTGAGCTAGTACAAAGTTGCAAGAGCATTGCAAACTCCACTAAAACGTCCATTGATAGTCGTTTCACCGTATACGTATAGGTAAAATAATAGAGGTTCCGATAAAACATTACTTTGTGTACTCACCCACCACCTGCAGGTATCCCTTCCTGGAGCGCATGGGGTCGGTGTTGACCTGGCACATGTACCAGCCGCGGTCCACCTCCTGCACGTTCTTGATGTGCAGGTACCACGAGCGGTGGTCGTTGTACGACAGGCTGATGGAGGTAGTATACTCACCCACCACCTGCAGGTATCCCTTCCTGGAGCGCATGGGGTCGGTGTTGACCTGGCACATGTACCAGCCGCGGTCCACCTCCTGCACGTTCTTGATGTGCAGGTACCACGAGCGGTGGTCGTTGTACGACAGGCTGATGGAGGTAGTATACTCACCCACCACCTGCAGGTATCCCTTCCTGGAGCGCATGGGGTCGGTGTTGACCTGGCACATGTACCAGCCGCGGTCCACCTCCTGCACGTTCTTGATGTGCAGGTACCACGAGCGGTGGTCGTTGTACGACAGGCTGATGGAGGTAGTATACTCACCCACCACCTGCAGGTATCCCTTCCTGGAGCGCATGGGGTCGGTGTTGACCTGGCACATGTACCAGCCGCGGTCCACCTCCTGCACGTTCTTGATGTGCAGGTACCACGAGCGGTGGTAGTTGTACGACAGGCTGATGGAGGTAGTATACTCACCCACCACCTGCAGGTATCCCTTCCTGGAGCGCATGGGGTCGGTGTTGACCTGGCACATGTACCAGCCGCGGTCCACCTCCTGCACGTTCTTGATGTGCAGGTACCACGAGCGGTGGTCGTTGTACGACAGGCTGATGGAGGTAGTATACTCACCCACCACCTGCAGGTATCCCTTCCTGGAGCGCATGGGGTCGGTGTTGACCTGGCACATGTACCAGCCGCGGTCCACCTCCTGCACGTTCTTGATGTGCAGGTACCACGAGCGGTGGTCGTTGTACGACAGGCTGATGCGCGCGTTCTGCGTAATTATGTTGTGGTGGATGCTCAAGATTGTCTGAGTATCCACGCGGACCCACGCCACCTGTATAAATAAATTAGGTTGACTACCAAGATCAACTATAAATTGATTTTATTACCATCCTACTGAATAATAATATTGTGACAAATGAATCAGATTCAGCTTTAACAATGCTAAACAGCGATTTGTTATTCAAAGTTTAGCCACTTGAAGTCAATATTGAAATGAAAATGTCGCGGCTACCATAAAAATAAATTTCTCAGGTGCACAAGCAATGAATTTCTTCATACGGCTGGCTGCATTATAAGGACATGTTCGGATGAACGAGCAGCAAATGTAAAAGTGCGGCAAACCAGAGAAGTAAGTATTTCCTTTGAAGCATTTCAAAGAATTTATGGATGTGCACAAAGTTTTAAGTATACGCAGAAACTTGTATTTTTACGAGAGTGACAAACACATTTAGGTTTCCATGAGATAGTGATCCGTTATACAAAGTTACGAGTTTTATCGAGCTGACTCACGTCCACATGCAAACTAAGTTTTACCACAAAAATTACATTACACTTATCAATCTTATCTTGGAACCCGTAAAACAAAAGCTTTTCTCAGCCATATTTTGCTAGAATGACCTAGTTGAAGAAGGCATTGCTCCCTTTTTAATTCAGTTGATTCTACGTGTTTATAAATATGTGCACATGTATATTGGTACGATATTCTAGAATATTATTTAACTCTAAAAGGCATAAAGACTAAACAGACCAATTTGATTATTCTGCTTCTCATGATATGCAACTATTTTATTCTTTTGACTTTATAATTTAATTTTCGTCACCGCATAATCCAAATGGCGACTAATTCAGCCTCACCTTCTCTCAAATATATCTGCGCTATACAGCACTCCAATTTCGCTAACTAGCCGTCCTGCATGATTAATAACTGGCGAATCGTGCATTCTGAGCAAAGTGATATTAAGTTGGCTTGTTAAAACTTTACCCCGTGCACCGCACGAATGGAGTTGTATGAAGTTCTGGCGCAACGTATCCGTTCATAGAATTACACGGCGCTCGTTCATCATGGGGCGTGACGTCATCGGTGAAGACTTCGTGCTACTGTTTGTTTGCTATCTTAATTGCTTGCCAATATCAACTTGAGGTATGCTCGTGTACATAGACCGAGGAGCTAATATTGTCTGCAATGTGTTTGGAGGTTAACAAGAAAACGTCTGTAAGCTTCTTTAGTTGGAATACTCGTGCAGAAAATTCCTGTTACCATTCATTCTGTCCGTGACTCAAAATTTTGTAAAAGGACAAGGCGGAGCATGAAGCTCCTTGTTGAACTTTGCTGACATCATGTGTGTACACGACATGCCTTCAGAGATATCCAAGCCGTATTTACTTTACAGTGAAGAAACTTGTAAATTCTTGATACGATAGAAATCTTTCTGAGAATTTGTGCTGTTCTATTGTTGGGATCAACCCTTTAGTAGCTAATAATTTAGGGTTGTACCAGAATCACCGCAACGGGTTTTGATGGATTAGTGATTTGCGGCATGGCGTATCAGTTAACAAGTGAAGACTGACATGGCCTAGTCTAAATATACTTGTGTTTCTCGTATAAAATATATAACTTTGTGCGATATAAGTAAATATGTTATAATATACGTATCTTGGCAACAACGTGAATAACAAGGAAGGGAGAATTGATGTGTGTTAGAGCGAGGTAGCTTGACAGGATCAATTTGAGTAACGATATTGGCCAGTATTGGCCTAGCTTTCGGTTTGAAATGATTTATTTTTCCTCTTTACTATTATATTTTGTTGTTATACCTGTAATATACGTACTCAATACGTACGTCTCTATTGAATATAATCACGTACTTACATATAGTACTGCATTTTTCCGTCATATTGTGTATTTATATGTTTTCAACGAAAACTTTGGGAGAGGTAACAATCAACTTTAAAGTAGCGAGCGAGTGAATGGTTATAAATACACACCCGCATTCCTCTAGACTTGATATAAGAAAAGAATCGAAACCAAGATAAAGCGAATTCCAGAATTAAACTTTGGAATAATGGTTGTTTAAAATAAAACACTTACACAACATTCGCTCATTGCGAAGCACTAAAAATAACGAGGCCACCACGCGTTGACTGTTTACACGCAAAAATTACAAAGAAAACAAATTGCGAAACAAACCCTTGAAAATGGCAACTAAAATAGCGACCCCTATTCATGAAGCCTTTGTTTAATTAACTTTATAAAGTTACAAAACGAGTGCTTTTCTTGGTATTTTTCCACTAAAAAGGGGAGAAATTTAGTAGGGAATGGAATGTATAGTCACCTTGTAACCTCGTAAGTCTTCGACGACGCAGGCGAGGAGCGCGTCTCGTCCCACCGTCACCGTCACGTTCGTGACCGGCTCCACGAAACGAGGAAACAATGATTCTGAAACAAACACAGCAGATAAACAGATCTGTTTGCAATGCCGTGTCCTAGTTGTCGTGTATTTGTATGTATTTTATTTTATAACCGTTTCTATTGGTGCATTTATGACTCGTGATGTGGGTGTGTGTGTAGGTTCTACGTGTTCTCTTATTTTTTCTTACATAATTATTTGAAATCTAATACAAGAGAATGGCCTAACAGATAATAGACAAATTTGTAAATTTTTATTCATTATTAGTTAAGTGTTTAACAAAAATAGTAAACACAACAAGTCAGGACGAAGGCCAAGTAAAAAATGTGAAGTAAGTACAAGAATTAGTAAAACTAATTGGTCGTTATTAATTAGAAGTGAACACGAATGTGCCGGTGACTTTTGACTGCGCGGTTACGTCCGCAGGTAGTCACACTGAGAACTGTACACTTAAATTAATCAATCACGACAGAGAATAATGTTGGGTCGGCCATGAATACATACAATGGGCTTAGGCACATGTAAGTACGAGGGCTACGTACAAGAGCAATCCATCAAAGTACATACTTTAGTTATATTGAGTAATATTTGACACGGACCCTTTGATTCGTCACTATTTGCTAACGTTGGCTTTTCACCAATATTGAGCCGATTTAAAAGGTTAGGTTTGTAGAGAAAAATATACGACGCTTTTATGTTCTTAGAAAGGTGACGTTTGTTACAATATTGTTTAGTAAGAAGTACTATCACGTATTCTGATAGTTATTTTACGTGCAACTCTCAAGTGTTTCGAAATACCTTAAGATGCCTCAAGAAACTTCGATGTAATCCTGGCTCATAAACTAAATAGTCAATGTTGTCGAGTTGGTAGAACTTGTAGGTAATTTGAAGCTTTATTTACATGGCCGCTATAGCGTAGGTGCCGTGTGCGCGCCGGCTTGTAAACCACAAGTAGCCTATTTGGTTATCTGCGAAGTGTGTACCAAATGGCGGTTGGAGCTGGTCGCATTGCGGCCTGTGGTTACACCCTTATAATATGACCAGCCATTGCTTCTGAATTACGCCGCTCTCTGATTATATTAGCCAGGATACTAATTTATTGTCAACACAAACTTTAATTTCCAACCCCAAACTTATAATTGAAATAGAGTATTACACGAAAGTAAGAAACTTTGAATTATTATCATAACGGTAAAACAACTTTCTAGTTGACTTCGTGTTGATAAACCGAATCTCAGCAAAAAGATTTTGTTTTTACAGTTTCGAAATCGGCTCCTAAAATATGAATAAAACATGTCGATAAAGTTGAATAATGTCCGCCACTTTGGGAGTGAGAAGACTTACGTATGTAGCCGTCAATACTAAAGCGATCGATATGAGCGATGCTTCAATGCTGCAACAATCTATTTAGGCTAAACAACCTGAGACACGGAAAAATATCCGCGAATGATTGATGAGTGAGTACGCGAATAGAACAAATCCATCCAGCGGCCATCAATCTTAGCGGCGGAGCGGTGCGGGCCGCTGTGCAAGCGACGCGCGACGTCGTCGTCTCTAATGAAAGAAGAGCTTACCGAGCACGTATAAACAATCGGAAAATGTTGTTTCTAATATCCCGCAAGATAGATGGCCCGTGAAATGTGCTCTTAGCTGGGATCAAGCCCTTTTTAATAGAAAAATGATTGTGCCAAGTCTTTTGTTCAACTTGGGCACGGCTTCCATGCTACGTAATAGTGTACGATGTTGGCCGGTCAACTCTCTAACGTCACATTGTCGAAAAATGTGTTACAATGTCGGGGAAGCGACAAAACGTTTGCTGTGTCGTTGTATTCTACGATACGTGACCTTTGAGAATGGTTTTGTAGGATTCCTTTCAATTTTGAATTGATGCTGCTATGAATAATGAATTCGACTTGCTTTGATTTTTTATTTACGTTTTGTTTTCTACGGAATAATGTTTGGCTATGTTACATGTTATGTAATTAATATGTACTGAAAGTATATATTAGCTTTGTTCCAAAATAACAGTTTCTGTTTCACTAAGCCTGTATACGTACACGTATACCTAGTTGGAATCGAATAAAGTTGACCTTTAGACTGGAACAGACTACTAACAACCGCAATGTTGCCTACAGTCTTATTACCCCTACGTAATTTCATTCGCTTAATTGAAAACTATGGATTCTAGTAAATAAATATTACTTTCAGTCGGTAACTACATTCACTAAGCCTGACAGTATCATCATCGTTTTAGTTTAAACTAATATCGTCACGTGATTACAAATCGTTCGTAATAGGTAACCTCCATAACTTAACGAGACCCCAAAGACGGTTAAATCCTACTGTAAAGGGTTTAATTACTTTAATAAGCTCTAATACAGTGTAACGTGTTAATAATGTAGTCGGTGTTGATGAGACAACGAGATTACTCGGCCACTTGAAATATGATTACGGGCGGGCCGCTCATCAGACCGTAAGTGTTTACGGATGCACGTGACGGGTCGCGCCTCCCACTCGGCAGTCGGGCCGCCTCGTCCACTGCTCGCGTATTTACCTAATTGGCACAGTACGCTGTGACAAAAGTCCGTGTTGGGCTCCCCGGCAAATTAGATTCCCTGCCCACCCGCCGCCCGCCGATGTCCGGGCCGCTCGCCATCGCTGCCGCTCGCTTTACTTACCTCTTTCACCCTAAATTGACTTTCCTCTAATTGAAATACGCGTCAAAGACTCATTCCGCTATTAATCTTTTTGTTTGTTTTTATTATTTAGGTACTGCAGTGCAATTGGAAACTATTTTATCTACGCCATTAATTACTCAATAATGAAGGATTTAAGTAGGTCATTTTGTTTTGCCATAACTTTTTATGTCAACGATAAAGCTTTTGAACAAATTAATAGGACCTTTGCACTATGTTATGTTTTTATATTTTAGTGTAGTTTTACAATAACCACTTCTTTTGAATCTACATCATATTAAGTAGGTACAAACTGTATCACACATTTCGGACATGGGAAATGGCGTTCACCTAAAAATAAAACCGATTGTAGCAAATTCGAGTAGCCGAGTCTCACGGCGGCTTCGCTGTGGCTGTGGGTATTCATGAGTATCGATTTTATGCAAAATGCAACAAGATTCACTTGAACATGTCGGCTATACGATACGCATTATGTGAGGAACCGATCTATTGTACAATTACATTGGCGTAGATACGGCGTTTGTAAATGGGTGCGTACATTGTCGGGCCGGTCGAATGAGCCTGTCCGGGATATAGAGCGCGTCGAAGTCGTGTACGTATAAACATGTAACACAATTAGCGGTCAGGTGTTCCAAGCGACACAGCCCTTCGCAATAAGAGCTTGATAAAGCCAATTTAACCGGAGATTCGATTCTGCCTGTTTATTATTATCAACCGCGCCTAATTTCAGTTCCTCGGGTCCTATTGTGTAAACTGAATGAACAAACAACTAATGCAAATTTCGGTTAGTTAACTAATTTGAAGTTTGCAGATAGATCATGACACTATCTAGTATAAGACGCGAATTTGTGGTGTACGAGTTCATTGGAATCGCGGGAGTGGATCATTTATTGCGCGGATTGAGTTTAATTTTGGTTACATCGTTAATCTTAGTACTTGACAAAAAATAAGATTGAGAGTCCGCATTTTTCTTTGTTCTCAAAATTGTGTGTGTTATGTATGTAGTAGTGGCGTCGTATGTAATTGTGTCGCGTATGTTGTTACATTAAAGTTTAATTGTTAACATTAACACGTGTGATGCCAATTAGTACAGATGCTTAAGCGTAATCGCTTCACAGGCTGAGTTTGTAGCACTTCGTTACATCGTTGTTAAGTGCACCTAATGCGACTTGTTCCGTACTTGCTCTGTTAGTAATACATACATAAACTCGCCGCAACATCACAACCAGACTCAAAGAACACATACGCAGTGTGAAGAACAGGGACACCCATTCATCGGCAGTAGCCGAGCATGCTTGTAGCGCGGGCACGGCTCATTTCCTTCGCTTCGACAAGGTCTCCGTACTAGCGAGGTGAGAAATACTTTGTACCGCGGAAAGTACGTGAGGCCATCGAAATAAGTCGCCGTCCCAACTTCAACAGAGACGGTGGCTGGGCATTACCACCTGCCTGGAAGCCGAGTCTACAATCTGCGTCAACCTACAATGTTGCGGGTCTGGAGTGTGACACAGTGAGCGCGGTATGTAGCACCGTTTTTGCGCCGACCCGAGAATCGAATCTAACACCTGCGCAGCCGCCGGCGAACGAGTCTAACGAGCCAACATCGTCGCGCGCGCCAGATAGTGCGCGCGATTCCAGACAGAGGGCGCGATGGGCGCGATCCTCGAATCGCCTGGCTTGAAACTAGTCGAGTTCCTCGTCAAAATAGTACGTGAGTAAGCCGATAACATAATAATTAATTTAGTATGTCTCACGAAAGTTACAATAAAATCAGACACAAACACAGGTGCACTCTCTATTCCCAATCTTGTAGTCTCGGTCTCGACAAGACGACACGAACATACGGAATACACTGGCGATTTTATGCGATATCTAATGTGATATGAAAAGTATAAGAGACGTATAGAATATTTATTTGTTCTTCCTCCTATACATTCCTCCATTGTTTGTGGTTTGGGATTTTTTTACTATATTTTCTTTTACTTGTCGAAAATTATATATCTGAATGATGGTCTTGAGTATAGTATGGTGTTTAGGAAAAGGTTAACCAATCGATCATTAATAAACTAGTACTAATGATCGAAGCTTCCCCAGCGATTCTGTTATGAAGTAATCTTTTGTTTTCTTTATTATCCTTTAATACCTCTCTACACTTTCAAAGAATAAAAATCTGATTTGTAATATAACTTCCGTAAGATGTACTAGACAGTTGTTATCATTCGCTGCGTCGTGGGTCGTGAAAGCTGCTCATGAATGTGAGCCCCTGGTGTAGCTTGAAACTAGTCGAGTTCCTCGTTAGAGTAAGTTACGTGTGCATGCCGGCAAACATAACAAGTAATTGAATTCATGGTACTATATTATGTCTAATGTCTATACATTCCTAGTGCTAGTATTCTTAGGACATCTTTTCTACCATGTCATGGTCTTTTGTACTCGTACCATGTCATCCGTTCAAGGACTTCAGTGGTCGATAGAAGGCCGTATGAATGTCCATAATGACATGAATAATACAATAATTTCACTATAGTGTCATGTTAGGTTCTCTTGTTTTGTCTAGGTATTATATTACAGATCTAAGACATTTCATGGAATAGCTAATTGTTGGCTATGGATAATTATGACAGACTAGTTCTATGATTACCTGTAACATAATATTTTTAAGGTAATGTTTATTGTGTACATAATGCACTTTAAATATCACTTAATCAATGAGGCGGAATATTTTTATTTGGAAAATAAAATGTGATAGCGTTGATCAGTTTCTTTGTGTACTTTACATTTGCATTGCATTCCGAGCCCAACGTATTAACATTTTGGCGTTGTAGCATTGCGCATACTTAATTTTGGTGCAATTGCGACAATTGCTCTGCTTGAAAATACCCTTAGTTAAATAAATTCCAACGTCTGATAATGATATCATCTGTATATTTTAGAGGAGAATAATTTGTATGTCGCAATATATCTGTATCTTTAAAGAAATCAGCCAAATTAAAAGTCTGTCTTAAATTATAAAGTTTCTTAATAGTAATCTGGAGTTTGGTTCTATGAAACTAAATACTCATTTTAGTTATTAAAAATTACCATCTCTAACTTATAACGAGAATAAAAGTATGATAAGAACGTGACGGGCTATAAAAGCTGCAAGTATCAGTTCGATGCATAACGCATCCATCAAATCCGATATAACACTCATTATGTAAATGAAAAGAAAAGTATCAAGTATTACCGTAATTAATTTTCTTAACATATTATAAAGCATACTAGTTGTGCTACGAAATTTCGTAGCGTATAAGTAGTATGAGTGCTACGAACGCTACGAACTCTCGTAGCACATACAAAATGTGTGCGACGTATGATTTTGCCTCAGAAATATTGTTTGTTTATTTTTTCTTAAAGTTTGACTCAACTTGACAGTGTTAAATTGAAGTATTTATCCACGAGGATAGAACATAAATACCCAAAGACAATTCTAGCAGTTTGTTGTTTTAAGTTTGAGTAATAAGTTTATACAAAAAACAATCTGTAAGCTCTTTTGTGAAAATGAATATTGTAACAAAATCAAAAGTTTCAATGTTAATTGCTCGATATAACGTGAAAAAATGTACTAACTGTAAAAACAACAAACAAAACAATATCAGCTATTGTTTTACATCTGAGGGACGAAATCAAAGCGTAAATGTCGCAAAAGTATACGAAGTTAGTATGAAGGTTATAAAAATATCTGGAGGACAGGTTGGCGTTATATTGCCGTTATAAATCAGCGCGTGCGACAGGCGAGCGTGGCGGCGGCGACGCGGCGCGGCGGCGTGACGACGCGTGGCGTGCTCGGCAGTGCCACCTCGTGTCGCCTGCCGACATTCTACATATGCATAAATATTGCGCCTAAAATTCTACATATAAAACGGTACGCCTATTCGTAGATGTAGGTTATTTGTTTCCATGAACTTTGTCAATTTATCTAGCTTTCTTTTTATTAGCTTAATGTTTTTAAATGTGATTGATGTGCTTAGTGTTACTTCGTTTTTGTTAATTATTATTTTATCGGCTTACTCACGTAACTGTTTGTTGGTTTTTTAGTTATTATTATTTAGTTTCCAATCGATTTAATAGTAAATACAAGATTTGAATAAATACAAAACAACGCTCGTAGTTATTCATTTGTCAATTTTATATGCACGGGAAAATATTTCAGTAAGTTACGTGTCTTAAGTAAATACTAAAAACGTATGTTGAGAAATATATTATAATACGAATCTGGAGGCAGAACTAAGGGTCTCGTCATAGTTCTATAGGCCTTATTATACTAACGAGCTCACGGCTACAGAGATACAATTTATAACAAAATTTCGCAGAAGCTAATATAACTCCGGTGAAGTACATATTTCTCTACATAGTGTGCAGTTTTACAAACCTGCAGTTTTTCTCGCGATGTTTTCCTTCGTCGCTGGAAGTCAGCAATAAACTTATATTGAGTTCATATGTTTGAAAAACACGCCGGTCGTTACGACGGCGCGGGCGACGCTATGAATTATTGTGAGTTGCACATTTCGCGTGTACTATATTTCTATGATTGTTTTGTTAATCATAAAACTTTTGTATTACTAAAGTTGTGTTTTCTCTTCGTAGTAATATATACTTTTTAATCTCTATAAGATGTTATTTATTTTTAATTAAATTATCTTGCATGTTGATTGTTGTGTAACAAAAAAAAAAACATTGATTTTGATAAATTATAAAATCCTATGAAATAAAATAATGTAGTTTACATCTTCTATGGACTAAGAAATTAAAGTTTAATTTGCGACATAAGTGCTAACTTGCGTGAATGTGTACACACTTTCACACTTATAATCGTTATTATATATTTTATAATCTTGTTACTTAAATAAACAACATGAAGCTTACATAAAGAATTACGTAATGCACACCATATTTTAATTTGATCATTAATTGAGTGATTGCCAGTAAATAAACGAGATACAAATAAAATGGATAGCGGATACTTCTTCGGTCCATTTCATAACGGGTGCGGAAATTCGATGATTTATGCGGTCATCCATAAATGAATCGGATTCTCTGTGACGGCAATTTTTATTTATGAAACAATTAAAATTAATAGTATCGTTACCGTTCCTATGTAGTTTGTGAGTCGTGTCGGAAAGTTACTTTGTTTATTCGTATAAAGGTTGTTTCAAAAGCTCTGAGGTAGTACTTTTATTACTGGACTGATATTTTATTGCTCAACTGAATTAAGGAAAACAAATAACGGTAGGTATTTTTACTACATGCATGGGTACCAAATAACGCTAGGTATTTTTACTACATGCAAAGATGTAATATTTGACATCCAATTTTCGCCAGTTATGGTGCATGTTAAAAACGTATTAAAATTAAATGGAAGATACAATTAAGCGATCCCATTTTGCGTTACGTTTATATGTATGAATGTATACCAATTTAATAAAGCCATTCGAGTGTAGGTACAAATAAAACCGCCCGAAAATTGTTGTTTAAAAAATATTCAACCAAAATTGGAAAATATGTCGTATTGTTTTATAGCTATAAAAGCTGAGAGCTGGGAACTGCAAGTAAAATTTTAAAGCGTGCATACTACAGATCGGTGGCCGGCAATGGTTTCCGGGTCATATCGCCAGATTGGAAACGCAAGCGCCTGACCAGGGTGAATTACACGAAACGGTGTGAGCGGTGAGGGCGAGAGCGTAGGATTCACTTACTTACATTCGCTTCGTGACTGAACTCCATAGAGCGGTGCAGTACAGCCGTAAATAAAATGGTATTGTCGCGCGGAAACCGCACATCGAAAAACCGGGGAACGTCGCGTGAAATGCTACCGGTGCCGGCATCGGCATAGACGTCGAGAAATATGGCTAAACGTACCGCACATACGAAATATGGGACTATAGGCACCGGTGTCGACTCGTGCCGGGTCGCCGAAACACGTATATGTAGCTCTTATACAATTATAACTGTTTCTTGCTGGGGAAACGACTACTCGTATGCTTATTTTCGAAGTAGTATATTGTTTTGTTTTTAATTTTAGGTGAT
Source organism: Spodoptera frugiperda (assembly GCF_023101765.2). Taxonomy (NCBI): domain Eukaryota; kingdom Metazoa; phylum Arthropoda; class Insecta; order Lepidoptera; family Noctuidae; genus Spodoptera; species Spodoptera frugiperda. The sequence goes on along the minus strand of NC_064241.1, from coordinate 7,695,530 downwards.
TAATAAATCGTAGTAATTTATGTTATTTTCATTTCTCATACAGAGAGAAAAATAAAGATATTTTTTGCTATACAACCAGTTTTTATATTGATTTGAACTAGATCAACGGAGCAAAACTGTAGAAAACTACAATTTTAGCACACAACATACACAGGTTATATTCCATTCCATTATCCCATGGGAATACAAGAGAAACCAACGTAGAGGAAAGCTTTAGTCAATATATAAAAAGCAGGAAGCAACTTTTGACAGTTACTAATGCTCAGTAGCACTGCATGATATTCATACATAAATACATTATGTGTGAACATGGGTATTTGACATTTAGAAATGTAGTTTCTACTATCATGCACTCAACGGACATATTCCTAACACAATGTCGACTACAAAAGCTAGCAGCTAGCATTTTTTGTTCAAAAATCTTGTTTAAGTGAAATAATAGCTCTATGAACGATAAAAACCTGAGCTCCTTAATTCCGTATTCCATTTTATGAGCACTTATCGGCATAGCGGAAAGTATAGTACAATTGAAATTAAATGGCAGCTGACTCACTCCCTCGTGGTTCACACATTGCTTTAACCTAATTGTTAATTCTTTAATGACACTAAAGAACTCCAATTTTAAACGAATTACCAAATGCATTAGTATGCTACGAATAATCCTAACACATATGTCACAGAAACAATTTTAAAACGTACGTAGACGAAATTATGTGTTTCATTGTATGGTAGAAATTGTAGTTGCATTCAGACTCGGTAGTCTGAGATTCTAATATTTGTTGTTACAAAGCCGTGTTGTGTCACTGCAGTTAGGTGTACGGATGGGTAATTTTCAATGGCCGCTGAATAAGAGCTAGTATTCTGCATTTCGTTCGTAGTCTCGTAATGCCGGTTACGTAGCATCCAGCATCTGACTCGGAGGCAACTAGCATAAACTTTAAGTAAGAGAAAATTTGCTTTGAAATATTTCTATCCTAGAGACGAAGAGGCGTACAGCTACTGGCTTTATGTACTCTAAGATTTCTTTTAAAAATAACACATTCGACGAAGTTCGCTGCGAAGTTAATAAAAATTAGTTGAAAACTCGCGGCAGTGGAGCGACGTCTATCGAGACAGACGTGTTTGCCGCCGCGCCCGGCGTATGGTGCCGCTTTCCTTCTTTAGACTCCTTGTTTTTACTTCCAATGTGTTTGACTTTTGAAACATAGTTTAATTGCCTCGTGCGTTTGTTCGTTATCAGATATGAAGCTGTTATTACATAATGTTTGATATAGGCAATTGATCACACAATTTGGTTTCAGACTCTTTTCCAATCAATCTTTTTGTAATCATTAGAGTTATGAAAAATATATTATTTTTAATTTTGTGAAATTGTTGCACTCCATGTACAAAATCTATCTCCATCCCATGCTAATAATATATATCGTAGCGGATATTAATTTCACAACCACAAGAACCGATAATAGAACAGATTGAATTTATGAAATAAAATGTTCGTCTGCAACGATTAGATGGACATTTGTTGTTTATTAAATCAATGGTGTTAGAATTTGGAATCAAAAGTAATCTGCTTGTGCGGAAGCGCGGAAGGAGATGGATGACAGGGAAAATACGCGAGAAAATTCAAAAGGAAAGCAAGGTGGAGCGCGCGCGGAAAATTGGCTTCATTAGATAGAGGGACCGAGGGCGCTCCATAGAGGACACACGGTCTAGCCGGACCGACAACCTGATGCAAACTAACTGAACTAACTGAGGGAACTTGTCCAATATTCATATTAAAATCTCTAGTTTAAAAACTATTATCTCATGAAATTGAATTATAATTTGATATGATATATTTAGAAGTTCTGTAAATGTAAATTACAACGTTAGTTTAACTTGTCCAACAAATAAAGTGAGTACAAACTTTTCTGTAATATTGCAAACAAGTTGTCAACACTAAACTTCCGAGAATCCCGCGCCCCGACTACCCCGGAACATCCAACCATTCAAATTTCATATATCAAACACTGATTCACACATTCTCTTGAAATTTTTCATGTTTTCACCTGAAGACAAATTTTCTTGAATATTGTCGAGCAGCGTGCAATATACGAGACTGGTATGACATGTATTACAAAATTTTATGAAAATGTCCAAAGATTTATGGTTGTTTCATAGCAAAAAATACGCTTTTTCCAGGTGTACAGGGGCGTTGAACCGGAAAATCGTGAATTACGTTGTTACACATAAACAATGAACTAACATCTCATCTAATCTCATTTGAGGTTATTATCTTCTGCTGGCGAGTGGAGGTCTCCCTGAGGCCTACCCACGCTGCCTCCCGGTAAAAATATTGGCCTTGAGAATTTTATTGTTTTTATCACACTCACTGTTTATTTGTGGAACTTGAAGAATTAATAAAATTTGGTGTTGTACAGCAAATATTACCGGAATACTTTTTGATATCGACATCTTTCTCTGATTTTTTTTAATGAAAGGATTTTCTCCTATTTCATAGGTATAGCTTACAAAATCCTTAAATTATAACTTAATTCTATATTACTTTTACAATTTCCATTTATTCAAGAATAAATGAAATTAGGTAATTCAAAAATGTTCTGCAACATTCCTCGTTTTCATACAAAAGGGTAACGGGAGTCACATTCAAAGTGCAATTAAATTCTGACGTAGTCTCGTTGTAGAGATTGCTTTGCATCTTATGTACGCACTTGTAAAGCTTAAGTCAACATTTATGTACTACAAAAGTATGCTATTACAATTGTTGGTAAATACATGTATTTTAACCAGTTAGGTATTATTTAAATGTCTCTTGTTTATGGAAAGGAATGGGTTTAAATGTTTGTTTATACTTTGAGCATTAATTTGGATATAATCATTCTTAAATATAAGACATGTTCTTACATGGTAATAGAAGTAGAAAAAATCAATGGCAATGGTATTATTTAAATTTATTTTGAATCATGCTCATCCGCTGCACTAACTGTAAAGAACTCGAGTTCATAATTCGATATTAATAACGAAGACCGAGATACAATGAAATGTAACCGAAACGTAAGCGTAATTTTGGTTAACGAGCCATTATCCGTATAATTAATTGTTTTTCTAAATTGAACGTATTATATTAATAATATCCCATAATACAGTAAATTCAATTAAAAGAAACAGTACACCAACTGGGAAAAGCCTAATCAACGTATTAATTGCCCAACAATAACACTCAAGGGTCGGTTAAATTAATTTCCGTTTTGGATTGGTCGGGATCATAAACCTAAAACATTATTATTTCCTAGTACGTATGTTATTTATTAACAACCATAATTATAAGCGTTCTGCAGTTTATTTAGGAAAAATGTATTCACATGTGTATTTTGTTACATTATCATAATATTACGTCTATTCAGAAATTCCACGATCAAACATTAAAAGTACAAAAAAGTTTGTAACGAATCGACACAGTCGTATATTTCAATACTTGGTAACAGTCGTCAGCTTTTCCTTACATGTGTGAATTTCGGGGCTAATAATTATTATTTTATGAACAACAAAGTTCCGTGGGGCTTGTTAACTCGGCAAAGATGAGTGTTTAAGTTTCGCCCGAAATAGATGTTTTATGATATGTAGTGAGAACAGTAAACAAGCAAGTTTTGGTATCGCGACCGCATAGCCGGGGTTGGGCGAGGCTTGTTTATGTGGCAATTGGCGTCGCAATGAACCGGCATTCTAGCTGGGAGCAAGTTCGCAGCAAAGGCGTTCCCGAGTTGAGTAACAAATTGAAGTATGGCGCCGGCAACTCGCAAATAATCATACACAAGGTAAGTTGCGATTCTAACTGAAAGTTCATCCAACTTGAGACTGATAGTAATACACTCTGGAATTGCGGTCAATAACTGGGGAAATAACCTGTATTACTCTATTCGTCGATTCTGAATGTGTAATCATTATTGTACGTGGATTTACATTTCATTTTGTCCTTTTGTCTAGTCTCTACTTTGTTTAATGTGAGTATAGTGCCTTTTAAAGGATTTTTAGTTAATTGATTAAGGAAATTGATTTCTGTAATTGAATTTGGTTTCTGGTTACTAATTAAAGAAACTACTTTTCTTTAGATACATTACTTAAGTTTCCATATCTCATGTTTATGATTTTTAAGAAACGTAAAATGCACATTTTTGTTTGCGTATACGAATATTTATTTATGAATTCACGAAGCATGTTAATGAATCATAACGTTTATCTAATAGAATACAAGATAGTTATAATAAAGGCTTAATAAACACGTATTTAACCACCTACACTGGGAGTAAATTGGGAGCGATGATAACCAAGTCGTTAATTTTCGGTTATTTAAAGAGGGAGTCGTTAGTCTGGATAAGGTTTCATTGTGAAATAATATATCGTTCCTACTTGACTTGTACAACAATTTGTTAGTTGCCTTACATTTTACGATTCATGCTCTGTAATATGCAAGGTTAATTTTACGTTTAGGGTTGTGTATGAAAATTAAATTTCATTTTATATTGAACAATTGGGCGATCTTTATTTTAATAGACAGATACAGTAGTTATAATTTACAGCAAACGGTAAAATAGCAGTCTTACATTGTAATAAATATTGGGTATCCTTTAAACTCTCCTTAATACTGCTAGGAACCTCGTTCAGTATAATCGAGTCCTTTTCGCTTTATTCGTGGAATGGCAGTATTCAATCATATCTAATATTTCAGTCGCACGAATTCCTAGCGGAGGTAAATGGGTAATTGTGGTGCTTACTGCTGATAGATAGGTGGCCTGGTGCCTACAGGAGCCACAATCATTTGTTTCACCCAATTGACTGCTACAACTTGCCTGCCACACACATTCCCCATTTGTTACTTTAAAGCCAACACTACCTCACATGGGTACGTAAACAACGAAGCTAACATCGTAATAAGTTCTCCACGCACCTGTTCTACCAAACTGTCGCAACTTCTACCAAAACCTCACCCATTTCTCGACATCTTCGTTTAAAATGAAATGCGACAAAGTTTTTCCACATTCATAACCCACGTCTTAGATACTGCGACAGTAAGTAGGTCAGTTTATAGTCGTCGTCGGCGATAGAACATCTATAGATGATTTCTATATTAATGGTGGGTTGTAATCAAACGCCGAGGCTCTATAGATAATTGCAAGCGCGATGGCTGGTACAGACGTCGGTAATCGAGACTGTGTTGTTACTAAGAGCGGACACAGTAAAATAATCCGATAATATAATCTCGTTTTGTTGCGTTGTTTTCCTTTCCCCTCGCTGTTTCCATTCGATCAACAATCAGTATTGAATTACTTATTGTGTTATTGCAATTGATTTTCGAAATTTGATAGATTAATCCATTGTAGGTTTACAAATAAATATAAAATAGGAGCAGACAATAACAATGAAAGATTAGAACGATTTTAGTGGGACAGTCGTATAGATTCAGCAAAATCCAATAATTCCCTTTTGAATATTCTACGACTCATCCAGTAAAAAGCTAATCCGCTGAATAATGGGGGTTATAGATATCAACGTGGAGCAGGCATGGCGGAAAAATATGTCAATTGTTTGCCTCTGCATGAGTTTATGGTATTAATAACTTTAAATAATAAATCTCGGCTTTTGTTGATATTTTAATTGCTTTCAGTAGTGTTTATGTTCGCCGCTGTACGGGAAATGGTATTTAAATTAATCCGTTAAGAGATTGTGTCAATTTGTTTAAGTTATGTTCTTTTGTACTTGTTTCAGAACTAAAATCGATTTCGACTAATTAAATGTGACAGTTTGTTGTTGGTATTAACATAGTCATTTTGTAAACTGTATGTAATTATTTACTGTTGTTATTTAGGTACTAAAGTCTTATTGGTTTAATTTTAGAAATTATGATCGTATTATAACTGATAGAAAGTTATTGTCAAAGCTAAGTGTTGCTAAATATTTTATTGATAGAAATACGAATATTTATGGGCAAGATTTTGCGTATCATTCATTTAAACAATCAATAATCGGATAGCTATTAGATTATTGTTACAGTTCAGTCAGTAGCTTTTTAAATTAACAAAAAATCACGGAAAAAAGATTGATTTTTAGTTAATTTAGTATATCTCACGATAGTTATTATAAAAATAATTGCTATTTATTTACAAATTGAGTATGAATACTAAATAAAAACATATTATTGTAAGCTCATAGACGTGTATCGAATCATTAAGAAAAGGAACATAAGCACCAACGCATTTATCTCGATGTAGTTTCTAAAGCATCTATTGACGTTATGACGTTTTGTAGTCGCGATAGCCTATAAACAATGTCCCTTTCAGAACAAGGACGTCGGCACCGCACACAAGCACTTGTCTATTCATCATAGACATCAGTGAAGTTGAGTACTTTTAAAAACACTTTCCTTGGAGATTCTTAACTTTCAAGGCTTTGTGAAATTAACTGTTGACTTTGGTGCGTAAGAATACCTAACTATTTTAAGAAGTAGATAAAGACTGTAGGTAAGCCTTGTTTGTGGTTAAGGCAGAGAAGAAAACTTTTTTTACCACCCTTGCTCTTTCCGCGGGTATAGTAAGAACCGATTAATCTGCACATTTGACAGAAACCAGATAGTAGTGCTCTCTGATAAACCTGCGATCATTTTAAAAATGCATTACCTACATTTTGAAAGACGCGGTCCACTTAAAATTGGCTACATCGCTGTATAATTATTTTTTTTATTTAGTCTGATGTTAAATTCTGCAGCATAGCATAATGATTTATGACAATAAAACTGTGTTTGTAAATGACAAACAATTTTTCACTTCTCTTTCAACAAATGACGGCTAGTTTTTTTAATAAGAAATGTATTATTTTTAGATTAGCCAGGAAGACAGCATTCCTTTTAGCTTCCACTTAATCAAAGAAGCAATCAAAAATATTAAAATATTACTTTTGAAGCATTAATTAATTAAAGTGATTCCTTAAGTGCAGAGTGTCTTACTGGGATTTTAGTTCCAAAACATTTATTATTTAAGACGGAAAGCTGTGCATTGCAATCTCTTTCAATTTGAAGGAAAACGGTTGAATTATACCTTTCAAAATATTAAGATTTTTTTAACTGTACTTCAGTTTTTTTCTGAAGATGCTCCGTAGAGGAGGGAAACAATTATTATGTCGAGTGTTTTGTGGCGTATCGTGTGTGTGTTTTTGTGTTGCACCTCTGCTGCGTGAGCATTTAATTGCGGGCGGGAGGGTGTTGCTGCACACCGCATGCTGAAAATACATCTACAAGGGGAATGAAAACTAAAAACATATTGTATTGTGAGCGTATTAAAGCGCCTGACTATTCTATTTATTTTTAAACGTTAAAAATACATTCTACATAATATAGTTTTTTTTATATATTAAAAATTTATACGCAACAAAACATCACCCGTGTCATACATGATTTACGATGTCAATATCATTTTGCAAAATCTAGGCATCGAATCCGACACCTCGCATTCGGTAGTCTAGTTCGTGGTAACTTGATTGACCGTCACGATCTTAAATTCAATGAATTCTAAACTTAAGTCAAACAATATATTTCATTTTCGATTTACTTCTTTAAATAGTATGCTGTATATTATTTTTCTATAAGCAAGCTCTGACTTATGTTGTTGTCATATCTATATTTGTATACTAATATATAAAACTAAAGAGTTTGTTTGTTTAAACGCGCTAAACTTTGGACCTATTGGTCCAATTTGAATTATTCTTTGTATTTGATAGTTTATTTATTGAGAAAGGTTAAAGGTTATATATAAAACATCACAATACGAATAAAAGGAGCTGAGCAGAGCAGGAAAATGCGCGGGAGTAGTTTTATATACATTATATTTTTTTATTTGTAAATTCATATTATTGTGTGTTGTTTTAAACTTTATCTAGTAAATATTTATGACATCAGAATATCCTGAGAACGCCATTAAGTTAGTTGGTCGAGTGGTCGCAAGTGCGACTGCTGAATACGAGGTCCTGGCTTCGATACTCGGGTCGGACCAAGTGTCACCGGGGTTTTTTTCGCTTTACATAAAACTCAATAATAACAAGAAGTCTAGAATTATGTCCGATGTATGGCAATAAGTTCATTCATATGTATAAAATAACTATTGAAAAATGGGTATTACCATTGTATACACATACAATGGTGAATCAAAAACATTGCCTTAAAACATATCAGATAAAGAACTATAATAGGAGTTATTATACACAATAAAAAGACATCAAAACATTATTCATAACATCAGAATTTCCCGATACCATCGTTTAAGTTAGAAATCTTTTCCCAGAATATCACGCATGGACCACCACATCACGTACGTTAATGAGCAGTCTGCTTTTGAAGTTACTACCGGGAAACAGACGTGGAAACATAATATCAAGAGAAACATTTCTACGACATTCAATGCAAAATGATATCAAATGCAAAGAGTCTAAGTTTTCAAGACGTTAGAAGCGAGTTATTCAATTGTAAAATAAGTATCATTACTGAGGTATGAATGAAGGTAATATTATGATAATTATTACATGGAATATTCACTTTCCTAGAGTTGTTATTCAATAATTTTCCCTTCAAATATTTTGTAAACATAACAATCGTGGCAAAATCACTGAATAAAGTGAAAATCCTCAGGATCCAATAAAGGAAGAGCCACCTGTTTCATTGTAATGTACTTTATAGACTGCGAGCCGGTTAAAACTTGGAAAAAGTGCTATCTACGTTCTGCGTTGTTTCCAAAAACTTTTTCTAAAGAGAATAACAAACTTTGTGAGACTTCCCGCTGCTCAAAAAATAATTAACGCCCGTAGAAAACTTAAACTTGTGTAATTGTTTATTAATAACACAAATTAATTTATCTAATTGTTTAACAACAGAAAGTTTTTCACTTGTACTGGGTACCTCTATTATCCCTTATAATTTATTTTAACTAAACAACTAGCAACAAAATTTTGTGAAACGAACTTATTAGTTATGTTGTTAATTACTTAAAGAGAAACTTCGTACTCACCGTCTGACGATGTAACTGAACCACTAATTATGAGCACCAGCAACACAGCTGTGACTGCTGAACACGAGGCCAATCTTCGTCCGCTCATCATGTTGATTAGTTTACCCCAACGACATGTTAATCGAAATAACTTTTCCAAGATTTACAAATACGTCAACAAAAGTGTTGTGATGAATGTCAGTGGGGTAACGACGTTTCCTCATTCATTCGCCATCGAAATCGGCTCCATTAAATATTCATCGGCAGGTGAATCGAGTGGGGTTCGTATGCCGGTGCCGGCGAGCGTGCGGCGGCGTCCGTCGGCGGCGCGCTGCGATCTCGCGGCGCGCTGGCTGCGTACTGGCCGCGCTACGCTACCCGCGCCGCTTTGTCTACTACGCTGCTACGCTCCCGGCGCTTGCGTAGCCCCGCCTCGCTCTCGGATGAAAGGACGGAACATTACCAGTATTTGTAACAGTTTGCGTCAAATTGATATAAATGGAGACGGTTTTAATAAAGTGTAATTGACTTTTGCCGACTTTGCGTCGCATTAATTTCGACCACGCTAAGACGCCTCGGGCAGGTGCGGCGTTAAATACCACCACGGCAACTTCGCTTTCTGCTATGAATAATTTCAAATTTAAATGAATGTTAATTATGATGAGTTTTTAAGTTCACTTTGATATTTCTGAGATTGATGTTAACGTATAAAAAGATTCATTTTTATCAAATATTGTAAATTAATTTGCTCAAAAGTTTCGCTCCGGTGACTGCACTTTTAAAAGTCCCGGGATTTTATTTCATGTATTTATTTTACATACAGTTAAAACGTTTAAAAAGTAAAAGGGACGTATTTATTCAAATGAGTGTGAAATGTAAATAGGCGCGTAATTTATGCGATTACATGATAATTTACGTCGGTAGCGTCAATGAGGTTAGATGCCGTCTTAATAATTAATGAGTGCGATCTCACAACAAGGATTACATACAAAATGTTTCGGCGGAGGTTTCGTGGGCCTCTCGGCGATGATTACCATTATCTATAAACTAATAGACGTGTTTGAACGTAGACAAACATGGAACATCTTTAATTAACAGCAGCAGTGAAGATTAACAACGTTCACGTTAATATTATCAGAATGTTTCAGCCCGGATGAATCCAATAAGCATGAATAATTAATTGTAGTATGTTAATATGTCAATACGGTCTCGGCCTAATACGATCCATGATACGTACAATTAAGTAAGGTTTAGCATTACTGTTTACCTTTGATTTGTGTAATACAATGCTGAATTAAATTTGCTATTTCATTTTCTTTTTAAAAATTGCTTTTATGTTTTCATTTTGTTATAAATGAAATATATTACGAAATGAAAACGATATTGTTTTGATATTTCTTCTAATACAACTTTTAAGGCTGTTTTAGTTTTTATAACTTTTAAAATAAAATTGTTTGAGCCAGATTTGATTCTAGGAATTTTATATTTCAGTACTGAAATGTGTTTTCTTTAAAAATAGCTCTACATTTTTTAAATAAATTTAGTAGTAAATAATTTAAAATATTTACGTTTTAAAAATCTTACACATTCGTTGGGTTTAAAGATTTACTTAGGTAATCTTATTTTTATTGAATAATCGTCAGACAATACCTATAATATTAAGCGGAACTTGTTAGTGTAAGTAAATGGTTAATTATTATAGCCCACCGTTACTGAGAAAATAGGTACTTAGATATCATTTCATGGTATTCAAAGAATATCATATCTTGAAACTTTCTTACCACAATTTCTCTGGCGACATTGACGTCTCGCCGTTTCTTCATCGTAGTCTCTCTTCTGTATCTTGGTCAGGAGTATCTCAGAGCCTGCCTCAGTCTCTCCAACAACTTCCTTCTGATTCCCTAAATTATATTATGTTTTCCAATTGTAGATGAATGGACTGATTATTACAGGCACTGAGTAAAATTTTACCTCATGAAGAGAAAACATGATAAGCGCAATAAGAAGATACAAATAAAAGGTAATTAAGTTAATATAGGTAAGTACGTACGTACAAAAGTAATTATTAAATATCTAAACAACAGTTTTAAAGGATCTTCCTTTCCACATTGGCTGACGTATGAATATATTTTAAAAGGTTTAACTTGTTTCAACTTTGTACCTACTTAATTATGATTACAAGGCCAGGAGAGATAAATTAAAACAGTGGGTGCTACCGCAGCGAACACGACCACGGCTAGCCACCTTAACTTATAATAAAATTAAATTATTATACTACTTTCGTAGACAAGGATTCCGTACAGTTTTAGGACAAAGTTCTTTATAATAAACGGTCAAGGCTTTTTTAAAATATATTGCTCTTTTGTTTTGATAAATATTGTTTAAGAAATTTTACTTTTAAAAATACTATATATCGTAACGTTACTGAGCAGGGTGAGTGTTTAACTATTTTTGATGGTGTTTTACCATCATATTAATCTTTTAGTGAGCTTTAAAAAGTTTTACTTAAAATATGATGAAAAGTAAACTTAATATGCTGCTGGTTACCGGTAAAATTAACATAGTAACTGCTTTGTTCACACCACGAAACAGAAAACAACATGTAATACGACACGCTCATGGTCAGTTTATACTCTGTTAATTTTATTTTTACTATCGAGGTAAATTTAATCAAACATCCGAATACCTTTTTGGGGAAAAACATGCTTCGTGTACTGCAAACATATTTCAGATGAAAATGATTCGCTACATTGACATACTGCGTTAATAACTTGTCGATATGGATATTTCCCGAGTAACTACTTACTTGGGGAAAATAAATAGAGCCAAGGGTGATAGGCGTGGGCAAGAGGGTTGTATGGGGGATCGGTGCCGTCTAAGCTCACAAACCCTTTTTTCCGTCTTTGCAAATCGTCGGGGATTAAGCCAGAAGATCTCACACCTTTTCACAAATATTTTTTGTGGTTTAACCGCCGGTAAAACGGCATGATACAAAGTGTTCCTACCGATCAATAACTGTTTTGAAAGATAAAGAAAGATTCGTTACAACTCTTATTGATACTTTGATGAGGAATTGAGGAATGAGTCCGAAGAAAAAGGATTTGGGTGTAAATGAGATATTCCTGTTTCCGAAAATGAAGGAATTATTAATGGAGTTTTGGCTTTTGTATTCACTTAAGAAAGAAGTTTACTTTTATTTTTATTTCCTTAAAACTTGGAACGGAGTATGAAAATATGTTTATTAGTATATATTTACGAGCCGACAAGTTAGTATTCGAGTGTGTTTGAAGGTTTTTTTATTGTAATAAAGTTCTTGGAACTTCGCCTAGTACGCAAGATACTTAGGTACCTAAACGTGTAATTAGTAGACAAGTAACGTGTAGTGTTAAAATATTACGTTCAAGGTAGCGTATTCGTATGAATGTTGGCGTTAAACGTCGTTGTTCTTTGATGTCGCATAAAAATTATTGCATTGTAAACATTTTGAGAAAATCTTTTTACACGCGGCGGGGAGAACGTAAAAGTTTGTTCGTTTCAAATTCAATATATTATGGCGAGCGTGCTCTCGCTCAGCCGACACCGAAACTCACTCGAGCGTAGCTCACACAAAATTTATTGTTTTTCTAAGAAAATTTTCTTCGCACGACCCTACATCCTTGTTGAGGCCCAAGGGAAGAGTTACAAAAACTTAATGACCTCTTGCCGCGGTTAGATTGTTTAACCTATTGTTTTAGTTTAAACTTGTTAGTTAAGTAGATCGAGTCAGGAAGCTAGCTTAAGTGGTGTGCGCTGTTTTAAACTGCCAACGAGTTCATTCAATTGTAAGTTAAGATGTTTAGATACCTACTCCGTTCATTAGTGTACTTCTCTTTGATTTATGTGTAATGATATGTGGATGCCACAAAGAATATTTAACTGAAAATGCCTTTTTATTTACGTGATGCTTACGGCGTACGAGCGCTGAATGTCGTTCCGTCCCCGGGTAAACATGTTTGGCATTATTTAATATCAGATAATTTGCTTGTAAACACGCTACGTGTAAGTAACAAACTCTTTGGGAGTGCTTTTATTGGCACGATGATCACAGGACCAATATTTGAGCATTATTTACATAAACCCGCCTACGTGAACGGGTCACACAGGTACACGTAGTGCGTTAAATAAATATGATATGCAAACAAAAAAGGGACTGACGCCAAAGGCAGTTTCTAGATAAAGTCTTTTATCGGACATATAATAACGTTCTGAAAAATCGTTAGCCCGTGCTCACGTCGTGGGGACACGTGCGAGCAGGGCACTCTCGAGACTGATCCCTCCTTCTGCTTAGATTAAATTTGTTCCTATAAAAATGTGTCCTCTAGTCGATAACGTCGAAAATGTGCAGATGTCGCCGGCCAGTATGAAGCCTACGATAGGGTTCGACGACGTGCCGCGCGTACTGACTTGCTCCGGCGCGCCCAGCTAGCTTACAAGTTACAACACTACCACACACAAACCAAACGCTTAATAACTTTGATTTACCGTTTAAACACTAAAGAATACATTGTATTCTGATACTACTTTGTAAAATTACAGACCACGTAATACACGTGACAGTAAACCAGTGAGCACGAATTTATCTTTCCGAAATCTATGCGTAAAAGCACAGGACCGCGCACATTCGCCTCGAAAATAAAAATAAAATATTGATGGCACATAAAAGTTTAAACGTTCATAATACAGAACCCTCTAGTTAGATGTGAGCACAATGATAAAGTGCAGAATTAATCGTACAAGAATAGAGATTTATCGCGCAAAGAATCAAGGAGAGTGCTCTGAAAACTTTTTATTTTGTGATCACGAACTGAAACTTGTACATTTAGGTTTGAAAAAAATGTGAATCATTCCAAGTTAGATAATCAATATTTAAAGAAAGAGAAGTTGAAAAGAAACTCAATCGTTTTTAACAACAAAGTTTTTGCCGTCTTTTTTCTTTAATCAAATTCATCATTTGATACCTACAAGTATTCACCATTAAAAATAATTGAAAATACGCAGTAACTGTAAGTAAGGTTTTAATGATGAGAATGTTTTAAATTTTGCATGTTTTTTTTTATTAAAATACCAATGCATTGTACGCCTAATTGATCGAGTTCTTGTTAATTTGAATTTTGAGTTGATCCTCGGTTGCTATTAGGGCAATTTTTTTATTCTTGTAATAATTGCAATTAACGATCTACTCGTATTGAAGAAAGATATGACTTTTGTCTATTTATTTCACCATTTTTTATAAATACAACACATGATTAACAAAAAACTAATGAAATGATGAATTGACGATGATATGAGACCACTAAACCGTTGATTCTAAAACAAATTCCAGCATTAATACGTTTAGGTCTATAATTAGGTGTACTTAACCTCTACCATGAGTTTGAAGCAATAATACTTATCGATAGCCGATAGCGACGACGTAAATTTTTTGTATGTCCAATTTTACAACGCCTCTACGGTCACCTATGGAACTAAAATTTGCCATACAAAAAAATACATCTTCGCTATCGAGTATCGACAAAAACTATTGTTGTAAACTCCATAGTAGAGGTACTGTTTTACTAGTTGTAGTTGTAGGTTGTCAATATTTGCCCACTCGTTGCGATCTTTAGTTTCTACACAGTGCTTTGTACTGAGCGGTGGAGTGGTGGCCACCGAAGCTTTGTTTGATTCACTTGATAAATAGAAAACGTTTGTGTAACAATTAAATCGTACCTATTTATTAATTGTAATGTTAACGAGGTTTTTGTGTACGGGATTAAATGAGCACTTGTCACAGGTTTGATTTAATCTTTGGCTTAAATATATTTTTTTTATAAACATAATATTTTGATTACCTCTATTTTTTCCTAATATCTAGGTACTATTTATATTAGCACTGTTTTGTAATAATGATGCTGGTGCAAACAAGCATTTTTTTTAGAAGGAGAACGTGACATGTTTCTCTCCTTGCCATTTAAGGCGTGATTTCACTGACTTTTTTTTTGTTTACCTTTAAATCTGGCAAATGCTGTATCGCCTTTATGTGACGTGTTGGAAAATATACTGGAAAACGAATTTTATTTATTTCTTCTTTACTTCTTATTTAAAATTTTTCCAAGTTTTAATTGTATTGTGCTCTTTTGGAAGCAATTAGATGTAAGATGAATTTTAAGAAGACTTTATAAAAGAAGTTAAAATAGTGATCGAGTTTCGTTTAAGTTATTACCTATATACAGTGAATATCAGCTTCTAACATAAAACCCTGGTAAAGATCAAATGGTAATCATACAATGAATGAAAAATAAAATATACAATCAAAACACAAATAAAACTAAATTGCTATGTAATCTAGAATGTTGTAAATTAACCAGATCCAGTAATTAGATTAGTATTGATATGACGGCCGGCAGAACAGAGGCTATTGTTTGCGTAGGTAAATAGCCTTGCTTGGCGATGGCGCGGAGAGAGCTCTGTCTGTGGGCCGAGAGCGTTCGCGGCCCTAATATAATACCTCCCGATAATGCTTGCAACCTCGAACAATCAATCTTTGGGCTATTACGATGTTTTAGCGCCTTGATGTATTGTTTCAGCCTCAATAAAGTTTTGATGAATTTTCGTGTTCTCTCCCTCGCCCTTTGTTCAAAATGAGGCGTCGGATATTGATGAATAATTTGACGGGTAAGTAACGACGCTGTGATTATTTAAAGGGTAATATCGGATTTTATTATTGTTTATTAAAACCATTGAGGTGTTATAATGCTTTCTAATTTGCTTTGAATCAATTAACTTTTATTGTGTCTTTGTTGTCGCCACTTTATAGATGGAGTTTTAGTTTTGATTATAGGTTACTTATTTAGGCGTAAGAAAATAATGTCTAGTCAAGCAGATCAGACAAATTTCTCTAACAGCTCCACTAGATCATTTATCTGAATCAGTCAGAAATTTGCACAAAAACCAAAAATACATTTAAATATTTATTCATCTGGTGTGATTTCGAAGATGTATGAAAAATCTCGATAAATGGACTGCAAAAATCGTAACTGAAAATGAAACACAAAAACATTCATCCAATTACAAAAAGTATGTACCTACTGTTTCGTAAAATTTTATTTCGCTTATACAATTTTAAGTAAGTACCTCTAGTACTTTAAAGCATTTTTAAAGAACTTGAAAAATTCAACATTTCGCGTGGTCCGACACGTACTGCTGCCGGCATTCAAGTGCTTGATGAGTAGTAAAATTCATGCCGTAAAAGTCTGATTAGTATGCCTTTCCATACTTGTAGCGTTGTACGTACTATCTAATTGGCTAGAATAAAAACCACTGTTGAGTCAACAACTACCTATTTGGAATTAGCACAAGTACTTATTATCAAGCTTATGTAAATAGGAAATTAACGATGATAGAGTTTTAAAGACCCTCGTGAAATATATTCTTCCGAAATCAAGAAACGATAACCAATTCATTCGAAAGGTTAGGCAAATGCTCGTGAAAATCCGGCAAGAGTTTATACATCAAGCGACAGAGCTACTGAGTACACGTGCGAGAACCAGCGGGCGATAATATTTCATCCATGCGCCATGATTCGCCGCTTAAGCGCGATAGGGAAATCGTAAATTCAAGGGAAAGAATTTTCTTTATAGTCTCCTAAAAAGTTTCCACACACAAGCACGTATCTGAACACAAGAGGCGACGCGAGAGCAAATGGCACCGAATTGTAATACCATCCGTTTGTGTAGACACCCCTACTTTTCAAATTTTCTTTTACAATGCGACGAGGTAATATGCGTTTTATTGGATCGTTTTTCTTTATACAAAATTGTTCTTATTGGAAAATGTATTTTTGTTGGTAGGTAAAGGGTTGCTTTTATTAAAATTCGGCAGAACAACAATGGTTGCTATGATTTAAAATAATAAATGAAAACACGAATGGAGTGGCCTGTCATGTGAGAAGATGTTCGATTTATGCATTCTATTGTTTCACCGTTAAAATACACGGAACATTTATTTTTTTGGTGTGGAGTATAGCTGTTGGCCTTTACAGCGTCACCGGACTAGAACTTTTATTTATAGTTTTTGTTTTAAAAAAATGTTTTGTTTATTCTTTTCGACAAAAAGTACTGAAAACGTGTAGCAAAACGATATTTGAATAAAAAGCGACGTGTATGAAATGGGAGCGGCTCGGGCGCCGGCCAATCCGTTGTAGTCTGCGGTTAGGCGCCGCTGACAGATCCACGAATCTGTTGTGGGCGAAAACACGATAGACTTTTGAATAGAGCCTTTTGTTTCCCACCGAAAAATATTCGCATGAAAGCTTTGAAGATAACAAAACAATAAGTTAATACTGTACGTGTGAATTGTTTCATTTGAGTTTCTCTTATAACGGATTTGTAAATGTGTGTCTTTTGCTTAAATGTAAGTTATTAGCCGCGTTTGATGGATGCAACTTAAGAGTCCAATTTATTTACGAAATGTAATACTTAGATACCAGTATGTGGGTATGAATCTATGAATTAATAGCAGCTTTCTTAAATTGTCAGCAGCGACATGTGATTAATAGGACTATAAGTTGCCTATCATCTGTAATCCTTCAGTTTTACGAGCAAAAGCCGCGCCTCAAAAATACTTTGGTCATAAAAGAAGATCCGTGACAAAGTGATGAAGTAATAAAATTTGTGAATTTCACATAAAGTATGTGTACGAAAAATATGACATTGGTACGTGATAAAATAATAGGTATCGCGAACACACGCCTTTTAAAATAGGGGTTTGTGAATGCGTTTGACAACTGGCAGTAATTTCGGAGAAGAATGGACGAGACATGACTCCCGTACAACTCCATTATATCTTTATCAAACGCGAGAATTTGTTCCAAACTTGTAGGTTACTTTGCTAGTCAGCTGTCGCTTACTTTTACCAATTCAATTTTGATTGCCCGTTGTTTGATCTTAATACTTGTGTTACTTCTACTTATACGAAATGAATGCATGATATTACGTACAAGATTTTTAATAAAGAATGAAAGTAGAGAAGATTAAAGTACCCACACTGAAACGCTGTCATATGTGTGTGTGTTTTGTAACCTTAGAATAACATTGCAGGGTTGTAGGTGTGTGCCGTAAAATGGCCGTGATTTGAAATGTCTCGCTCACTTTGCAAATGTCAAGATAAAGACATCAATCACTCTTACCTGAGTACATTCAATTCTCTAGAGAAACAGCCAGCCACAAAAAAACCTTTTCTTAGAAAGCATTAACCAATAGACTTTTCTGATCAGAAAGCTAAAAGATTTTCTCGATAAATTGAAGTAATGTGGAAGGAAAAAATGCGTTTTATTATGTAGAAGAATGGTGGAAGGGGCCGTACCTGATGACAAGTGGTCACATAAATTAATCGAATGAAAATATAATCCTACACCCAACCTAAGAATTATTGTTGAATAAATATTTGTTTGTTTACACCTGAGTATTTTGTATTTTTAACTGAATGAAGTAGACGCGGTAAAATAAGTGTGTTAATACGTAGTAAGCTCACCTTCTGTTACATTGGTCGAGTTGAGTTGAGACGGCTTATAATAAATAACTGAGAATGACCATGACTTTAAGTTAAAGGAACTTTTGAATTATATTAACATTATGAGGTCTTCATAATCTATCTGTATGTAAATATGTAACAATGAATATTTACAAATGAATCATCTCAGTTTTGAAAAGATGAGAAAGTTTTTATAAGAAAATGCTATAAGTAAGTAAATGTTATTGGTTAATGTATTAAATTGATAGATAAAAGGTTCAATAATAATAATTTAAGCAACGTATATGATCTACATCTCATGTCAACGGTCATCCATGGCTTTTTACAAAGTTTACGGTTTTAATCAGAGAAATGAAGGGAAAAGCCAAGTTATTTGCTCGTTCAATTTATTTCACACATCGTTAATATCGTGATTGATTTCGACGCCGGCCCTAACGATACATGAAATATTCGCACTCATTAAATCACGTGCCGCGGCAGTGGAGTGCTCGCGAGGGCTCTCATCCAATCACGCCTCGATAAATATATGATGTCGGCCCACATATTAATACAATGTAAATGTTGCAACGTTTTGCACAACTAATGAACAATACCATCATTATTATAATCTGTTAAACAATTCAATTGTTCCACTTTGGAACCACAAGAACCCACGAATAAAGAATACAAAACAGTACCAATCTCAGTGACTTAAATTTTGCGTCTAAAAAGCCATAAATTGTTCGATACGAAATCTTTTGTGTATAATGCTAATTTATAACAATATTCCCCGTAACCTCAAGGGTAATATTGCTTCTAAAACGGTTTTTATAATACGTACTTTTATCGTGAAGCAGTGCTCGAGTCTCAGAACTCAAATTTACAATTCAATAGAAACTGCACAAGGCTTTGCATGCCAATACGTCCATTTGGGGCACATGCGATCGACTTCCCATTTGAAAGATGAATGAAATCATTCAAATGTGAAATTTCGATCATTCAAATACCGCATGTTTATGTTTGTGTTATAATAAAAGAGCATTGTTCAATTCCAGGAACACAGCCGTCCCGTTTCTGCTCGCTGCCGGATGGGGTACGTTGTAGCAACTTGGTCTTCTGAAAAACGTGAAGTCATCAAATTTCTATAATCAATTCGATTCGAGGGACACTGGAAGGCAATTGCCATGAGACCATTATTCAATCGAAACGATATATCTCGTCCGTTCCGAACTGGAGCGTAGCGATAGCTGGCTCCGCAAAAGTTGGCACGGGTGGCAGCCGAGACCACTGCCAATTTCCATTAGCCCATCATCCAAAACGAAAAAATGCATAGACGATCATTTTTTCATTCAATTAAAATTGGCTTTCTACCAAAACGGTTAGATTTTTTCAGGGGTGAGGTTACTACGCAGTGGTTTCACACCAAAGTTTGCTATTCATGAGTCTAAAATTTAATTCAAATTACCACCCTCTCGATAACACACGGGTTTATATTTTGACGTTCATTACGGAGTCATATTCGCCGACAACATTGAAAATCCATAAGCTTTCAATATCGCGAAGTTAACTCGGGTTTTGTTCCCAGTGGTTGCTCGATCTGAATATCAAAAATGTGAAAGCGGTCGTCAGTAACCGGGACACGTATATCGGGACCCTATCACTTCGCTCTTTACTTACTTGCTGGGCGCCATCTGCACATTCTCCACCTAATCCAGTAACAAATTTGATTATGTAACAATATAGCACACGCAGCTTTTTGTTTTCAGCTTTATATTACGCATTTATTTCAATAACAAGAAACGAAAACGTTCAGCATTTGCTCAACATTTGTTGTAGATCCTCACTGTTAGTGTTTTATTTAGTAAAGTGCTTTAAAAGTGTAGACTGGGAGATCGTTGTTGACATGCAACCATTTTTATCGGGTTGAAATATGAAATTGTTTCCGTGAGCGAAAGGCGTCCCTTTACATAACCCTGTATTTTATGAACAGAGGTAGAACATGACTAACTAAACCTAAATAATTATTGACATACAGTAAGAGCCATCAATATTAAGCAAAGTTGATTTTGGAGCGGCGCGGGCGCGAGGTCCACATGGGATTTAACGACTCATAAAAAAATCATATTCATCAATCACGTCTGTTCCAAACAAAGTTTGTTAGGGCATGTGCTGACGTACACAGTACCTTCAATTTATCAAATAATTATGAATCATTTTTATATCTTGTTTAAAATAAAGAGAAATTTTGACAGTGTCTGTTGGAAGAATTGGATGTGATACTCAAGAAGATTGGCGCAGCGGAGGGTGCCTTAATGGCCTCTTGACGGCATCTCACCGGGTACTCCAGGTCACTTCGTTACTCGAATTGTACAGACCGTTATGTGTACTATGAATAATCTTAAAGGAAACTTCGAGTTTTGAGCAAAGTGCAAACTATAATTGGAATCACGTCTGCGTGATGCATAGGCGGCTTCATCACGTACCGCCGCCTAATAAGGTCTGTGAGCATAATATCGGAGTCAGACACGCTTGTATGCGCACATTTGAATAAACTTGGCTCTTATTTGAACACAGCATAATATTATATATGTAGGTAGGTATCAATTCTACTTAAAACCTTACACATTTTCTATAAATATAAAATATTATCAGCAAATATTTGTAATAAAAGCCAATTTGAATATATTATAATTATGGAGTTCCCTGAGGATAACCAAGACATCCAATATCAGCCAGACGTTTTTAATTCAGCAGATTTTTCAAAGAAATTGATAAAATTAATCAAACCCTTGTTCGAAGTTTTGGAACTTGTTTGATTAATTTTATAAGTCAGGCACAATTAAAAACGAAATTCACTTAATATAACATAATTAACATTTTAGATTAACTTCTCCTTATTATATCTGATTATGAGATCTCACTTTATTTGCCTATCTCGAAGAAAGAAGGCGTGCGATTAGCTTTTCTTGAACAATAAATAACAGGCGAGGACATAACTGAATTATAAAGTTATTTAAGCGTAAAAGTTTATTGCCTTCGTCTCTGACTTGATTATTTTTCTTGTTATTATTCACATTAACTGTCTGGATGGTAAGCAAGTGTATAAGCTGTTTGAAAATGTTTGTGAGACACGATTCTGTACGTGACACACAAGCCTTTTATGTAGCATTGCGTCTATTGATGCAAATACGTTCTTCGATGCCCCCACTGGGAACATAGTTTGTTCGATACACCCTTATACCCTGATAAAACGCCTGAACTATGGGATATTGAAATTTGTTGACAATATTTTCCTGTATAAACCTTTAAGTAACAATTGAATTAGCCTAATAGTTCTAAAACAAGTTTCAACATTAATGTAACAAAAAGGTCCAGTAAAACAAGACTCATGTGTTTAGGTAATCTCTTAAAATTAGCGAGGTTTATGAATTCAAATCGGCTAACGTCGAGTAAAAGTCAACATGGCGCTCAAACTTTGATTGCGTACGCAAAGCGGCCGTAGATAATATTTCTCTTTGTCCAATACAATGGAATTATCGTCGAAGCTGTAGGTAATTTAATCATCGCATCGGTCGTATGTAAAGTTTACACATGGATAGTAAACATAAACTTGGGCAAAGTGGGCGACTTGCAACTTGACCCATGTCCCACGCCCGCGCCTCTGTACCTACACGCAACTACACCAACCACTCTGTTTTATCGTCCCCATACACTTGTTTGTAGAGTCCATAGAGATTGAATTATGTGTTGAACAACCACTAGGCTCATTTAATTTGGGATATGTGTTATCACTTCTGGAATTTGTTAAACAGGTTCGTTAGAGGTTTAAGGCCGTAATGGTTTTAGAACGCCATTAAAAAGTTTGAGATGAAAATGGACCTTCTATTTGTACCTTCTATTTTGTACTTATTTTGGTGCTGTTTGGAACAAGTAAGAAATGAAGTGATTGTGAATTGAAATAAAATGATTTTATATACTGAAGATCGTATTATAAGTGTATGAAGTTAATTTTCAATATTGCGTTATTAAAATTAGAAGCATGCTACCGTTAAATAATCGTTTAGAATGAAATTTTGCGTTAACAGTATCGATGCGTTTCACAACGTTTCAATACTTACGGTATTAGTTAGTCCGTGAGACTATAACCTTAAAGTTTATTACCAATTTAGAACCACTATCAGATTATTAATTCGGAATGTTATCAAATTTAACACTCAGTTATACGATCTAGATGGAATATAATATGGAGAGTTTGTATAAACCCGAGCTAATAAACAATATCGAACCCTATCGACGGTTGTGGCTGAATATTAATTTGTTATGCATCGATTAAGAAACATATTTAGTGGAATCACTTTGCTAGTTATTAAATTTAAGCGAACCTTTATTTAGCAAAATGTGGTTTTCTTTTGATTGTACAAATTGCGTGCTGCTCTGAAAGATAAATATAATTTATTATTTAAGTACATATTAGTTTCTATATTGTGTTCTTTGTTACGCCTAGCCGAGTTTCATAAAAAGGCTGAACGTTTACTGAGACGTACATAATATATGTATATTGTATAAATATGACTATTATTTGAGAGTGTTACATAAAAAGCGAGTTCAGTATTTTTGGCGGTAACGTAGATACATTTATTTTTAAAAGTGTATCATGTTTCACGTTAACTGCCAGTTACAATTCTGCAAGTTACTGTTATTAACCAATACGAAAAATGTATTAAAGCTTTTGTCGCAAATATTGGATCGCTCGGTAAAATGGCTGAATTTCCGATGAAATGTCTCATTTAATTTTAGTTTCGTATTATTCTGACAAACTGTGTAAATATCGCGTTGCAAATGAGGAGGTTATTTTTATTAATGGTTGATGTTAATTAAAATATATGTCGATTGAATTATTGAGATGTTTGAACTGATATGTGACTACAGTCATGATACGTAGGTATTTGAGATGTCTCTCATGTTAATATTTATTTTTGAATCGGCGTGCAGCTTCCATAAAGCCACATTTAAGACACGTACCTACTTCAGGTATTTCGAAAATTTTACCCCGCGGGGATAAAAGTGGAGTTAAAGTTTGCCTGAAGCGTGTTTATTTTGGTTCTGTTTATTTACTTCAAACTTGGTTTTAACGTTCTTTGAAGGCGGATTTCACTGGATTTTATAAATCAATCCACAAGGCAAGAAAGGAGCGGTTATTTTTTATATTGAAAACCAAATATAGAATGAAGGTAAGCATTGTATACAAGTAAGTATATCTACATATGATGTTGATAGAAACTGGACGTTATATACAGTTCCATTACTAAGAATTTCAAGACTAACAGCTCAAGCTTTGTTATAAGATGAGCAGGAAGGCAGCATATTTTTAGTTAGATTTTTTATATGTTGACCTGTATTGTTTTTATGGAACACAGAGCCAACGAGCATACAGGTCACTTGATGGTAAGCAATCAGCGCCGTCCATGGACACCCGCAACACCAGACGAATCACAGGTGCGTTGCCGGCCTTTTAAGAATAATACTTTTCTTGAAGGTTTGAAGGTGCAGTTACCGTGTTTACATCATTATGAACTATATACTACATCTTGTATATATGTATGTATGTATGTACAATAGTACATTTTGTTAACAAAGAGAGCTGAGCTTCTTACGGAACTCAAATTACTCATTAATGGGAGAGCGGTGAAGAATAGCGGCTGAGCGTTTAAATATTCAAGGAATTTAAATATACGTGTCGCGTTTTACAATAATCCCTAAGTAGGCACTAACAATCAGAATAGCACTTCTTTGTAATTTCATTCTTGTAGGCTTTGTTACAGCAATTACGTACAAAAATACAATTTAGCTAAGTAGGTAGTACTTGTACCTACTCGGATGTATTGTATTTTTCGAATCGCTTTTTGTTTTGGTCTAGTAGTCAGAATGCAGGAATCGATTTTTCGGTTGAAAGAAGCATGCCCAGGTGTTTCGATTTTGAAATTGTCCATGGTTAGGAATTGCAAGCTTGTCTTTTACAAAGGAGTGGTCCGACTACTACTCGTATCTATAGGTATCTACTTTTGTGCATTAGGTTACGTTTGTTGTTCGAAAAAGTAGAGATCGACTTTATGGAATACCCAGTTTGGATCTTGTAATATTGGTTTCATTAGGTATATTTTATTATACTAACTGGTGTCCGCGGCTTCGCTCGCGTGGATTACGGACGAAGTGAAACCTTCCTACCTGTCAACAAAATTCTCACCAAAATCGATTTAGCCATTTCAGAACCAGAACAGACAGAAAGTTATTTAAGTACTATAAAAGCGGTACTATAGTTGCACTATTACTGCATTTTGTCCCCTGACTGTACATCTACGTTGATACCTATAATTATGAAGAAATACAACAAACAGTCATTATTCGTAAAACAAGCCCCAGGAGACTCACTGCCACAGAAACATACGTCAGATAGCGCTACGGAAATCTAAAATACGTTTTCTCATTTTGTGTTGTCCAAAACTGCAACAACACTAATTTGTCAAAGAACTTTCGTAGTATGAATGATAATAACTTGTTTCCTTGAACAGGTACATGTTTTAAGTAAATATATTTTCGTAGTTAGCAGTTTTAATAGTAGTCACATAAAATACGCCGTTTATTATCCAAAGGAGTTGATAGGAAAGTGTTGCAAAATATAAAAGAACGAAGAGGGATAAAACAAAGAGAAGTAAAAAATATTTAGTAAAAAGTTCAAAATACATAAAATCCTGAAACCGTACACATTTACAAAACCAGCACAGAATGTTGGTCACGGCAAACATGCAAAGGTACATAATAATTAGAACATCATCGCGTTCCAGCGTCCCGGTTTCCGTGTACACAAAAGTAGCGATTCAATGTAAATTGCCCAGTCAATGGGCGCCCGCATCTCAATGGCCCATAAACAACGCGACCGTGAATACAAATCGAATATTAGAGCGTTGCTTGCACGCATGCCACGCGACATTATCAGTTTGTGGCATACGATATGAGCGATTATTGCGATCACATGTGTTCTGTGTACCTTGGCACCGGTACACGCCGCTCGTCTGCACCAACACTAACGTTAATTACGTATTTGACATACATGAGATACGTTTAAACGGATTGCTACGTGAATTAACACCTAATTCAGATCTACATGCGATTTACTTGATTTTATCGGTCGGTATGCAGAGGAAACTATTAGGAATAATAGCTATGTAATGCTTGAATCGGAATTGTCGCAATTAGCTGTCTTGTGTAAATGTTTAGTCAGTGTTAGTGGCTACGGAATTTCCAAACCAATGAAGAACACCCAATTTTAGAAATGAAAATAATATGAACAAGATTACTTGTTATAACAATGTTTTTTCGGTAAAGAGTTTACCGAATGTTAAAGAAAAACCCAGACTCCAGACATAATATGTAAACATATCGATAGCACCAAAACCAATATAAACAACCTTCATAGATTCATCATTCTGTGTAATACGTCATCTCCACGTCACCATTTCCTTAAGATAATTGATTAGAAAATATGTCTTGTGGTAAAACAATTAAAGTTCAGTTTAATATATCTCGCCTTGTAAAAATAATAAACCTTTAAATGGATTACTTTCGCCGAAGTTTAGAAAAATGGTCTAGTTATTAGACATTTGCTTAGCCGCTGGCGAAATATTAATGTAGTAGATCATTTTGCTACAAAACTTTAAGAAAACCTGAAATTGAGGTTTCAATAAAGATGGTTTAATGTAGTCTGTCTTGTCAGTTCTTTATTGTAATATTATTAAATGTAGATAAATAGGTTTATCTAAGCTTAAACTTGATAGTTTTATTACCAGGTTTGTACTAAAGAACTTTTCGGACAAAAGATTTAAATATTGTTATTGAAGTGAAAATAAGCATCTGTTTTCTAAAAATAACAAGATAGACATTTGTTAAAATGCGCATTAAAAGTATTTTTTCTAATTTTAAATTATTATTAATAAATTATGTACGCAAAAAAAGTTAATATAGGAAAATCGTTTGGAATCCGGATTGGAAATTAGCCACCCCGCCTGCAAATTAAACAAGCGAACGCTTCAATAAAATACGGCATAAATCATGATAATTACGTTTAGAAAAACAACGTGTTTAATATAATAAATATTATTTTAATCGAGGTATACGGAAAGCAGGCACAGGTCGCACATCATATTACGTCGACGAGAGAAAACAGATGGCGGGATTTCATTACAATATCTCAGCGAGGCGGAAAGGGAATCGCAGCCGGGACTTGTAATGTTCCGTAGATTATACAAGGCGTATGGATCTCTGCTCTTTGGATTTGTTAATGTGGACTCTACTGAAATTTTCATATCATACCTCCTTTATTCTGATATATTCAAAACTGTATGAACAGGAGTTGCTGTTTGTGATGTAGATTTCAGTTATCATAACGATACAGTATGTAAAGCTTAGCTTATTTACACAAATGTCCCTTTGCTACTAACACGTTCCTATACAGTTATAAAGAATTAAATGTCTTAAAAACATTATAGTTTTCGGGAACCTGGAAGTTGAAGATAAGATGAGTCACTTAAGTCATTCGAACAACACATAGTCCCCGAACACTAGCCTTCATGAGAAAATCCTTAAAGAAAGTACCTACTGGTGTAGTTGTATCCTCGTCCTTTTAGCAAAGTGCCTATTCATCGAGCAGAAACTGACAGGACGAAAATAATGATGTTATCGTATAATATAATAGAGCAATCCTGGAGACGCAAGTTCCGTATACCCATACCGAATGTACGTTTGCTTCCTTTCTCCGGGTAATATATATTTTTTGCCATCGAACTTTGCGACTACCGAGATAAGTATACCCATAATTAATTTCCGTCAACTTTTTGTCCAATCTATCTAATTAATAAGATTAATATCACGCTTCTAGGAAGTAATAAGCTATGGATAGTATTAATGCCCTGTCTTCTCTAATATCCTTTGTTTAGTGAAGGTTCCTTACACAGACCGTTGTAATTTTTCGTAATTATAACGTCAGAGTTTTCAGATTGTCACGCTTTTCAACTTGCGTTCATTTCTTGAGCTCACATTTCTTAATTAGCATTCATTTAGGTGCACGAAATTTTACCTTTCAAGCACAAACAAAGCCGCTTGTCCGTCTTTATTATTAAGTTTAAATTATAGTCATTAACTAACGAGAAAACAAGCGGAGCCTCTCAATTTGCTTAAGATTTTAAAGATAAGGTTTTCAGTTACCAGAAACTTTTGTGAAAATTAAACTTAGAATAAATTACCGCTGTTATTTTTATAAATATTTAAATGAATTTGGTTGGGTTACTGGGAACGGTACTTTTGTATATCATTTGATTTTGTATAGGTATATTTTCCTGTATTTTTTGTTTTAACTTTTATGCTTCACGCTCTGTTTACTAAAATAAGCAGCTACAGTATAGTACATAACAACATCGAAACGTTAATCACATAAGCAAAGCCAACAACATTGATCCTGCACACGCGTATACGGTGCGAGCCTAACTGCCACAAAATTTGCCTCAGCGAGCTGTTTAAATTGAAATTATTAGCACCTAGACGAAAGTGAACAGCCGAGCAGTTTTTGCCGGTTTCACATTTGCACATTAGCATTTCCAACGACGGGGTATATGAGGGGAGCGATTCCCGCCAAGCCGTCGGCGCCCACAAGCGTACGGCAATACTGCCTCTTTTATTTATGTAAACGTGGAAATGTAAATTAATTTCTCCGTTTATAAAATGAGACTTTTTGGTAGTCTTTCATATAAATTAAAGTGAGGTGTAACGTGACGATTTGACAGTACACGTTTTGGTCTACATGTAAACTCACGTTTAATTCGCAACACAAATATTAAACAGTTTATGAACTGCATGTATCTATTTATTGTGTGCAAAGTTGGATGGTTAGCAAACATCAAGTTAATATGACTTGTTGTGTATCAAGCTGTACGTATCTAATAGTTTCTAAAGCGATAACAGTGCAATAAAGTGAAAGTGCATAAGTACTTATAAATAATTTATTCTGAAATATAACTAGACAATATTGAGCTTCGATTAAAAAAAGTTTTTATGGTATTGATCATTTAAATATGAGTATCGCGGTTACATTTGAGGGAACAAACAAATGATTAAAATACCATATCGTCATTGCCTGTCTGTTATTTTAAAGATTCTGTTTAAAGAAAAAAAATATTGAGTGTGGGAGTGCCATGCTTTAGTGTGGGAGAGTTTAGTTCGGCACGAATGGGCCGGTTCACCCAGAATGACACACCATGGCCTTACAGAAAACCAACGTAAAGCAACGTTTGCGTTGTGTTTCGTTTTGTAAGTGAGGTTTCTAGAGGAGGAAGGGTAAGTGCGCCCTTCAAAATCGTTCCAATTCCTGATTCCCCAAAAAATCTTAAATTCCGCACCGTCAAAAGGCCAGCAACGCACTTGTAAAGCATCTGGTGTTTCAGGTGACAATGGGCGTCGGCGATTGCTTACCAGCAGGTGATCCGTCTGCTCGTTTACCGGCTTATACCATAAAAAAAAATACGTGTTGTTAATTTTGAAAGGAGTTACATTATAGGCACTAAAGATCATAATTATAAAGACATCAATCTACTAAACATTGTTATAGTTTTTTAAAAGACGATGTGTTTATTTACTCACACACTCAGTTAGCTAAGTCCTTCCTTCCCCTGCACGTTCTGAATGTTCGACTAACGAGTTTTTATACAGTCGTATATCAGCTTGAACGCACGGCACGAATTCATTGCTTATACAAAGTGACTAAAGCTAAAGTTCACATGTCAAAAATCTTTTTGAAAATGGTCTTTGATATTTTTAATCTTTAAATTTATTAGGATCTCTATAATTCTAATAACTAAATAGCTTCTAGTTGACTATAGTTTAAATTTTGTAGGTCAACACTTTATACATTAAAAACTCAGTTTAAAAATGTTTTCTATTAAATAAATTACAATATCCTTAAAAAATGGATCGAGTGACATGAAACGAGCGCCCTCGAACTTTGCTAATATGTGCCTAACCTCTGTCATCTCGTGAAATAATGGTGCTAATATTTGAAAACTTTCCCGAGGTAGGCCCATTCTAATACCGTAAAGAATTTTGCTTACAGTAATAACCACAAAGTCTCCTAAGTTCGTATGTCATGATTCCTCCTCGAATACTAAATTAGCAGGGTTCCTTTTGTCTTATATTTGACATGTTTGTACAAAGATTGTAGGCAGATATAATTACGTCTACAATAGAGATTTTAATTTCCTAGAGACTCAAAGAGAGAAGGTAATTATTTGTCTTTGAAGTTCTTTTGAGAATAAATGAGTGTTGTTGGTTCGTAGAAGGCTTTTAATAAATATAAAAGTTAAATCGTGCCGTTTATATCACGCTGGAAATTTGTTTGCATACGGATGAAAATAAAACAAGAAACATGCGATCGTGGGAGCACACGCTGCCGAAAAGTTGATTGGTTGATTATGCGAAAAGTTAAATATAAAATGTTTGGCGTGTCACAGGAATCGGCAAAGGGTAATAAAGTCGGGTTTCGCCGGTAGTGTTAATAAGTGAGATCATTTTTTATCAGGCTTCCGAGTGAGGTTTCGCAAAGCCAAAACAATAAATCACCGGGGCGGCGGCTTGCGGCTTATTATTTCGGGCTATACACTGCTGGTCTTTTCTGCTAACTAACCAACGCTCAGCGGAATGATATTTTTTCTTCAGCTCGGAGCACACACGCGGCTCGACCCACTCGCCGGTTATTAATTAACTCCACCAGATATAGACCCTTTGTGACATATTATATAAAAAATAATTACGTACCAGCCGCTGTTCGAATTCCGTGTTCAGAATCGCTTCATGCGTTTCTTAATTACATAGGCAGGCTAATTTGTGGAGCTCAATTTGAACTCTGTAATAATATAAAGTTCTACATTATTAGATCTGAGTCAGTAACCTTGTAATGAAAAGCGTAGCAACCATTATTTTCTTGACAATATTTCTCTTTGACTTTATTATCTGAAATAACATAAATATTTCAGACATTATTTTATCCTGCCACCGAATAATTCTACTTTTGTGACCATGATATATGAATTTCTACAAACATTTTATTATTACTGTGCGCCAATTTAGCTTTCGCATCGTTTTATACTTTTATATCACCAAAAGACTAATGAATTTTAGTAGTGCCTAGAACATGGTTTTATGTATTTACCTGCACATAGCTACAGGTTAATAGATTCGTAAAGATCGATTCTCCAGATAGTTGGGACTGAGACGAACAAAACCAATATATTTTCCGACACTTGAGCTCTCAGGTAATTGTGGCAGAAAGTTTTCGAACGTGCGCGCAATATTGATGAGTACCGCCACAGTTCGTGCCTCGAGCTCTGGCTTACAGCGCCTACGAAGCACCCACTAACTCTTGCTTTTTAAAACATCGCTCGCTGAATCCACTGCAACTGGTATAATATCTAATTAGCTCATATGAGCGAAACGTGTCCAATTGCCTAGCACACCTAATTAACACGTACAAATGTGCTAGTGCGAAAAAATTTCGCTTCAAAACTTCGGAGCATTAAAAATGTGTCATGGTGCAATATTAACGCTGAAATGTTAACTTGACTTTGAAATTATTATTTTAAGATAGAGTAATTAGTGAATCTGTAGAACGAACTTTATTCGTGTCAGACGAGTAATTTCAAATCAATGATGCGATTCCTCCTCAATAACTAATTAGTCTGTTTGTAATTGCTGACGTGGACTTAGTATTATTTATTGGTAAAGTTAGATAGTTTAAGATGCTTATTACTCTGCAAATGTCTGACACAGATAAAACAATTGATCAATATTTGAGATTGCTCCAAAATGATCAATTGCTTGTTCAATAAGCTTTGTCCTACGAAATGAACAAATACTTTCTGATACTTGAAAACTTTTCTTATCTTTTAGTTCAAATTATGGTAACAGAAAAATATTCTTCTGTGATATTTCATGAAAATTGATGATACGTTCGAGTAGAGACTAGGCTTCGACATAAAGCCAAGTAAATGATGAACATCACCAAAACTGTGAAGTGGCTTCGTTATAATAAAAAGCTAAGCGGTTCAACCTAGTTCAATTTATTGATGACATGTCATCTTCCATATTAAATTCGGAAATCTCTTGCTTATCTCTTGTACCTGTATTATTTTGCTTTTGATTACATTTTGGTTATGATTTTGCCCTGAATTTACTTTGGAAAGTTGTTATGTGGTGATGTGTATAAGGGTATTC
Source organism: Spodoptera frugiperda (assembly GCF_023101765.2). Classification (NCBI taxonomy): domain Eukaryota; kingdom Metazoa; phylum Arthropoda; class Insecta; order Lepidoptera; family Noctuidae; genus Spodoptera; species Spodoptera frugiperda. The sequence continues at coordinate 7,663,665 of NC_064241.1, read as the reverse complement.
GTAATTTTTTTGGCAGTTGCGATCAAAACAACATGTAGGTAGAAACCACAACGGTAAAATTTATTATGGGCTCGATTCGGAGGGTCGGAGGATTTTATTATTCTGCATACAATTCCATTTTCCTATCACAAATTATTCGAACGGCAACGGTTAAGGTTTTGCATATCGCGCAAAAATTGTTCTCGACGTATTTACGTATGTTTTGTAGTTTACGAGTAACTCTATCTGAATCGGTCGTGTCGAATAAAAATATCAAATTGTAAAATGTATTTCATTTTGTGAGAAATGTGTTTGGAAACTGAAAGTCACTGCTGATATTGTTTTCACTTTAGTTGCCGGCTCGGATTTTACACCTGCATGCATGTGTTGTACCATAACTTCCGCGGTTCCGTTCGCGATAAATATGACCTTAGATATTGGCTTTAGAATTGATTGAATACGTGTGTGAGATGAATACGTGTATTAAATTCTTCTGGGGGCACTATCGCGGCCGGTGCGAGGGTCGGTCTTCCGGCTCAATTTCCTCCACTTTACGCTTCCTCTGTAGGTCCGTTGACTCTTATGCTTAGAGCACAGCAAACCAACGGCCGCAGGTCACCCGAGGGTCCTACTGATGCGACAAACTAGGTCAAGGCGCCTATTTCCGATGCTCTAAACGTTTCGACAGATATTAGTGATGCGTTGGAATCGTTTGAAGTTACCTATGTATAATTTATAAAGTTACAGGTGTAAAGGTTCTAATAAGTTAGCGTTGTATACCAACTGTATGAAATATAAATGGGTTTGAATAATATGCAGGTAATTGATAAAATATAAATCAAAATCAAACCCAATATTAAGTAAGTTTTTAGACAGATAAAGTTATATATCACCTATTATAAGCTTATTATCAGTTTACAATTTATTTACTAATTTTATATCTTATGTTTTATTTAATTTCTATTCTTATCTATTAAATTTTATTTCTTATATAAGTTTCACTGTTGCTAAAAAAGCTAAAACGGTGTTACGAGGCGATTTAACCGCATCCTCGGAATAAAAATGTGTGTTTCAAGTTTACGACATCCCTTTCTTTATCTTGTTACAATAGGTGCCGATTCAACCGCGGATTAGAGAGATTACAACAACTCGAATAAAATAAAACTTACGAAAAAAATTACAAGGTATTTGTGTAAATAGAATAACTCATGTTTAGTAAATGAGAAGGTAGGACCAATTACGCAGATCAAATGTACCGTACGTTAATTTGTTTTCCTAATGAAGTTGCTAAGTATTTACATAGGCCTATTTCCTCCGAGGTAAATACCACTTCAGTGGAACGAAATTATTTTCTTCTGCCTCACGTTACCTGAGCTGAAATTAGGGTATTTACTATTAATTATTCTAAATGTCGGTCGATCTTTAGAATCCTTTGTAATTCAGTGTTTCTCGGGGCAATACGTTTAGAGGGGTTTCGTAAAATTCATTTGCAGGGAAATGGGATGATATATTCCAAAACACGTTTCAATTGTGTTCCTATAAATAAACAAATAGAGTCTATTTTAACTTTTTGGTTTCACAATTCACTTAAACTTTGTTAATATCCAACTAAAATAACTTGTTGGTATCAATTTTGTTTAATAAAGATGCTGAAATAGAAATAGATAAATGGTATTCTAATTTTGTGGAAAGCAAATTAATAAAAAGTTTGAAAGGAATTTGCGAAGTATAGGTTTGTTCTTTATGTAATTTTGAAACAAAACTTGTTCGTGTCGACGTCTCCGCACATTACGAATGTCTTGTAATGTTGTTACTTAAATGAAATTAAACATTTATTACAAAAGTTTCTCGGCTACAAGTTTATTGCGAAAGCGATAACGTATCGTCTCCTCGTATTTTTGCTTCCCTGTTTCTATGTAATGAATTTATTTACTGAACTAGTACTTTCCATTATGGTTTCGCCCACGTAGGTTTTCCTGTAGGTATCTCGAGAAAAAACATTCACAAATAATGTGCCATTCTGCTGGTGATTTTTTTCTTTAAATCAGGTCTGTACCGAAATACTTACGGAAATTCTCCCCTGCAACCTCATAGTATATTAGTAGCTATGTCTTTAATATTTGAATTAAGAAAGAGAACAAAATCTATTTCTGACCTAGCGTTTCCAGACCGACGTCATTACTGCTGCTGCTTTTACTTACTCATGCTTTTTGAGCCGGAGCCCCGGTAAACCTGCTAGGTAGTTCCCGGATCAGGCATCAGCCCTATTGGGCCCTATCTATGGTGGTTTGTTAGCTCTTTGAGGCGCGAGTGAATCGCGTCGCGCCGAAAGCAGACCCGCACTTATGATGGCCGCGGAGATCGTCGCGCGATCCCCGATGCCCGGAGTATCTTTCGCGATGGCTGGGGCGTGTGGAAGTTCGTTCCTTCACGCTCCGCTTCCTCCTTAGCTAGTATTACTGCTTCGCAGAAAGAGACTACTTAGTCTAGGTTAAAATTAATGTACTTATATAATTTCAATGATTTCGGAACGTGAGGCTATGCAATATTATTTTTAAATAAGACGTGTGTGGTTGTGATATGTATGTGATATTACTGTAATATTTTTATCTAAAATCAGTCCACAGTTTTACATGAAAGAGTAACAAAAATATCCTTACAAAATATTACAATTATAATATTTTGTATCATAAAAATTTTACTTCTGACTTACTTACATTTTGTTTTACCTTTTAATTTTTACTGACCGTATTTCCTTACGTTTAATTTTTTTACGCAAAAACCAACAAGTTTCGCATTAACACGTGAAGAAAGAGAATTTCGAAATTAAATTAAAAAATTATACGGAGTTCCGTGAAAACAATCGTAACGCGCCAAATGTTTCGCGCTCACGTTTCCTTAAGGAATAATTTTGCCTAAATACAAGTTGTTTTCGGTAGACAATAGGGAGCACGTGTTGGATCAAACATGGCCCGGGGGCGCCACAAATCATGACGCAAAAACCTGTTGTAGGTAATTCCGACCGATCTTCTCGATACTCAAGATAGGCGAGCTTACAAATTGCTTTCGACCTTAAACGGCCATATTTTATCTGATTATTTATTGCCAATATCTCTATTGATATGTATTACGGTTCATCAATTTACTTCCATTACTCTTCCTGTCAGCCGAAGTACATTACACGTGATAAGTCGTCACTCCGGGCAAGTGCTGCAGGAAACCTAAGGCGTATATGTCAGTTGAGAATTTGTTAGTAGTTTTTAAGTTTTCAATCTGGAAAGAAGGCTAAAAGAATGAGTTTATTAAATAGCATGTGAGCCTTGTGGTACCTACAGACGTGTGGTACGTTGGTCGAGTGATCGTAAGTGCGACTGCTGAGCAAGGGGTCTCGGGTTAGATTCCCGGGTCGGGCATAGTATTACTGGGCATTTTTCGGTTTTTCGAATTTTTTGTCAGTAGTAACACGGAGTCAGGATTCGTACCCGGTATACGGCAATAGACTCACCCCTATTACACGGGACTTATAAGTTATAACACAAATGATGAAAAGTCGGTGTATATTGTTCAGTGGCATTACGTGCTATGTGCTAATATGTACCTCTGCCTACGCCTTCGGGGCTAAAAGGCGTGACGATAGATACATTGTAATATAGATAAATAAATCGCGATATATAACTGAGATTCCTTTAACAATAAGAAAAGTTAAACTCTTCCGAAAACTTATGGTTGTCTTCATCCGACACAAACTGTTGTTAACAAACACAAGGCAGCTTGATTTCAGATTCCAAGTTTTTGTTTTAGGCTTTTAGGCAGTATAAATACCAAGGCACGAGCATTCCTTTATTATTTAAAAGCAAACGGGAACGCAAATGTTTACAGCAAATAAGCTGCTTACACACGAGACGTTATGGCAGAAGCTTAAGCGTTTTATCTTGGGATTAGTATACATCGTACCTAATTTACGTGACTTCGTGTTACATGATGAGACCTTGTTTGTAGGATCAGGTGTGAAGAAAATTTAAGCACGGAAAAGAATAATTATTCCTCGTTATTGTCGCTTATTGGGGTCTTATGTAAGATAACTTATTTAAACGTTTTGTTTTTTTTTTAAATCAGCTTTTAATGCAATCGTTTCTTATATTATAAATGTGTTTTAATTTGGTCTTTCTTAAATGTTTTGTGGAATGATTTTTATGTCTGGAGATAGTTATGAGACTGGAACGTGGTGTTTTGTCTTTTTTTTGAGGCGGAAAAATCATCTAATGACTACTTTCGCCTTGGGCGAGGCGAGAAGTGAGACTGACTAACAACCACCCTGTTCCTTCTTCTGCTTCTCGGAGCCCCGGTAAACCTGCTAGGTAGTCCGCAGCTCCGGAACGTGGTGTAAACTGCTTTTTCCTTTTGACAATGCAAGCGAAACCGTAAGTGTAATACAAATCAATTGTTGTTTGTTAGTCTCGCTAAAACTCGAGAACGGGTGGACCGCTTTGGCAAATTTTGGTCTTGAATCATTTGTAGAAGTCCAGGCAAGGTTTAAAAGGTGAGAAAATAATGTTTGAGGCGGTACGAAGTATAAGGGCAAACTAAGGGTCAGATAGCTTTTGATAAAAAAGAGCAACTATTGTGCTCTACATTAAGAATAACAGTTTACTAAGAGATGAAATGTAAGGTAAGGTATCACATTGAATGGATATTTTTTCCAGAAACCTTATTCTAATTGACAAATTGTAGGACTCCTACAATAATGTTTTATTGGAAGAAAATCTTTTTAGATCTGTCACAGTCTATTGTCATTTTCTTCCTGGAAATGTTTGTGTTGGGTCAAAGTGACAAGAAATTCACAGAATACTGTCTGTATAAAAAAATATTTTAAATAATAATGTCTTATTTAGAATATCTCTATCTAATGTGTTTTTTCTTTTATAAATATTATCTTTATTAATGTTTCAAGAACTTTCGTTTATTCAAAAAGAAAATTGCTTTGTAAATAAATTAGTTCACACAAGTAAACATTATGTCTACACACGTAGTTTAACTAATAGCTAAAAATAAATAGTTGGTTAATTAATTAAAGGATTTATTTGATTTGAGCAAATGTTTGAATATTATACAACGTAGTTTGAAGTGCCAGAGGCGTAATTTATTTATTGATTTGCAAGTATCACATTTGATTAAAACATACAAATCAAAATTAAATAGCCACAATATCACTAAACTTCGAAACAAATAGGCAAATAACCAAACACGGGAATAGATATTAAATGTATAAACAAATAAAATTATTGGTTCTAGCTTCCAGGTATGCTATAAAACGTCAACCAGCCACAGAACAAAGCCCAATAGGCATCAGTATTCTCTAAGTTTTCGGCGATCTAACTGCTAGTCAAATATGGTGATCATAACAAATCTCTCTTTATCAGGAGCTCTTTGCTCTTACAAATCAATACCTATATAATATATTCTGATTCTGATTACCTCAGTAGGTACATTTTCTAGGACGAAACTGAAAAACAAGTGTATTAAAACTATAAAATTATAAATGTACTCTGAGGAAAGCACAGAAATACATATATGTATATATAGCTAAAACCGAAGAACGAGAGAATTTATTCTTGTATACGGTATTGGCGTTTAGGGACATTATGTCAGGTACACATCAAGCTATGCTTTTCCAGTATAAACTGACCGTTGAATTTGAGAAAAGATCGTACAAAGTCAGACCATGATAAACTAGTATTGAATAATTCGATATGTGGCTATGTGCACACGGTTATAATGGTCATGTATGGAGTTACAGCGGAGACTACAAATCTATCCTCGTACTAGCGCATTACTTCTATTTCTATTTGTATTATTTCGTCTTTTCACTCGTTCCTTTTAGAATTAATTCCAATATTTTACGTCATATTTCTCTGATGCAATACTAATCTTATCCTAATCAATACTTGTATTCTAAGAATTTTAATTTAATTATGTATGTTTCTGTGTTAATGTAATGTTACTTATATTTTCAATGTGTTGCATCAATTTTGTGAATTTATTATGACTTGCTAATGGTAGAGCATAGGGTCTCGGTTTGGTTTTTACAATACCGGGATGGGTTATATTTTTAGGTTTCAGGTAATCACTATATTAACTCACAGTAATATGTGCTTAATGTTAAACACATAATTAGCTATTGAAGTAGTTTCTAAAACACTGATTTCCGAGAAAGTGTACAGGACGCTCATTACCTAACCATGTTGATGTTTTATGTCTTTAAGTCGGCAAATGTCGTGTCATTATGAGCAGTAAGTTTCTAAGTTCCGTAGTAAAAGAGGGCTTTTAACTGAAGTAAACAAGTACCTCAGAGTTTTTAACTCGAAACGGTTTTCCTTTTTTTCCCGTTACCATTATTTTGTGACTTTTGAATTTACAACTGGTAGAAAACGTAGCGTTAAAAATTGCAGCCCCGCGATGACTTCGCTTTTTAGTTTTTGTTCAAATTGCAATTAGTGAAGAGTTTGCGAATCCTCAGCGTTGTGTCAGAGATTGATGACAATGGAAATTTTATACATCGTTAGTCAGGAGGGCGTTAGGTGAGCACGCTGTTTTTTCAGTAATCCTATCCGTGTAGGCACCTACAATTATTTGTCAGGTTGGCAAGGTTAATGCTGGGTAACCACCCTCGTTTACCTCGAAATTTATAATGGCACACCTCCCGTTTTTCGTGACTTTGTTAACGCCCCGATCACTTGCAGGCATTACCGGCCGATCCGTGTCATATTGATCCTTTGTTAATCGACAACTATTAAGCCCATGAATTCTGTTACCGCAACAATAAATACAGATACCATATAATGATAGCCGGAATATTTATTTATTGACGCGATGGGCTGTTACAATCAATTTTTATACGGAGGATGGGTATTATTGAGCTGGATTGCGGACCCGGGCTCATTCGTTTGTGTTTATCAGTAGGGAAACCGATAACTCTCATTCCGCTCGGTGTGACGCAATGCAGAGATTAAAGGCTTACACTCGTAGTGCCGTGGCTGTGGATATGGAACCGGCTAGATCCAATATGAGCCCACTCTGACGTGCATCCGACATCCGCGTCAATATCGAAGAGGGTTTTCTGACGTTAGAATACTAACGTAGTTTTCGTTTCAGTTTGCAACAGTCCTGTCGAAATTCTAGGTATTGGTACCACAATAACTTTTGTTTTGCTAAATTGGGGTATAGCAACAAATCTTTACATTGTGGAATGAAAACAGATGCGTAAATCTTGGCCGGTTGACCGGCTGACATGCTGTTACAGGCAGTTAATCCGGTGATGGGGGTCACGAGCTGGCTCAGCCGACATACGGAGCACTGTCTACTTTGCGAGGATCTGCGTTAAATCGTCGCGTCATGCCGCGCTCAGCTTTACACGTTTTTGTTCGCCGAACATCGTATGGAAATCTTTTAAATTCCCCGCATTCACATGTTAACAAGGATTTTCTTGTCCTGCCAGATTTGTCTGTATTATGAAAGAGATACACTGATTACATTTAAATATATTTTTGCTTCTCCATTTATTTCATAAAATATGAATGATCAAAGAAGAAATTATACTGTTTTGTGTTTTTTGCTGTTAAAACCACGTGTAATGTAACGTTGTGTTCTAAAAAAATTACTAGATAAAAATAAACAGTCAAAAGTACAATAAAATCACATACCACGCTGTAAGTTGTTTTATTTATTTCTCGTTATTTCGTTCAAAACAAAGGCAATAAGAGATTTGTTGGGCAATAGACGATAATAATGAGAACAATTTATCGTTCGGCGGTCAGTGGGCGGGTCCGACACCTACCTGTTTATTTTATCAGTACTAACACCCGTAAATTTATTGGCTCTGATACTGTCACAGTTCACAAATCCGCATAATGAGCCCAATCTGCCATCGCTTGACGCTCAGGTTAAAAGCGATCTTTGATAAAGAAACTCAAAGAGCTTGTAACTTTTGCCTTAAATTCTGTTTATCGTTGGATCTCATTTCAGTTGAACCTGATCTTTACCGGTTCTTTTTTTATTACTTAAATGTATTAGATTTTTATAATTATTTAGTAATTAAAAAGCAAAAATCATATTAAGTAAAAGTCACTAGACTAACATTTTTATATCTACATTTCATGATAATAATACAGGATGAAAACCTTCAAATGTGAACCATTAATCCTGTTAGTTTAAAAGTTTATTCGTGTATGCTCGGGTACGTATTGTGTAAAGTTATCGTAATCTTTTCAACAAAATCTCAGTTCGTATATTTTCCGAGCACAAATTGTGTTGCTTATTAAAGTAAGAAGAAAATTTAATTTGCTATCTCCGACTGCGTTTCAACTTACCAAAAAAAGTTAATGGGAAACTCAACACTTAGAGTAAATTAATGGTGAAAAGCACATAGAGAAAGAACTGAAGCGTTTCAAACGTTTCGGTAAGTGCACGAACAATCTTTTAATTTAGTTAATTGCTAGTCACTGTGAAGTGGTTCAAGTTGTTCTTGAGAGATCACGAACGTCTTTATCCAATTTATTTAACGATGGAGTCGCTCTCATTAGAGTCCGTAGTGGACGCTCAGAGGTCCGCCGTCTGGGACGCTTGTTGGCTACCTTCACAGGCTCTGCTGTTCGTTAGTATTCGACAAGTACAGGATACACACTAAGACATCCCTGGAATTCAGTCACACAGTCTCGCAGCGACTTACTTACGCTTAACGGTGGTTGTAAACTTGTCGGCAGATTGTCGCTGTCTTAGCGAGGTTCGAGGCGAGATTTAGAGTTTGTGGTTTGACTGGAGTCGGTTACATAAGATTATAATTTTATCGATACCGGTTACGTTGATGTAATATGTAGATCATTTGTGTTACATTATTGAAATGTGGAGTTTTCTGATCTCTTTTTTATTTTTGTCTTCCAAGTAGTTTATTTAAGATACTTTACCGAGCGGAATAAACATCAACTGTAGGTACTGAGAGGTACTGTTTATTATTATTATATTATGTAAATATAGCAAGTTGTTTGACGTTTTATCTCTTGCTTTTGCTGAAGAAATTATTGAAGCAGAAGAAAATTATGCTTGTCTTAAGATCTGCCGCAACTTGTGCGTCGATGGAGTTTTGATGACGAGCTGGCAACCAAAAAATTGAGTTGCCAGTACTCGATATATTTCTCAGAAATGTAAAAGGTTATCACCGAAATACCTGTGTAATATCGCTCGAAAAATTTCATGTGACGTCAATACACAGATCCGTGGTTGTTCAACTACGTAATTGCCTTTCGTTTTTCTTTTGTTGTATGGGAGCCTAATAGCGGTTTATGTGCTTTGAGAATCGGATGATTTAATACATAAATGATTCATTTTTATCTATATTTAATATTGTAAGAATATGAGATCTTTAATCAGTACGCCACCCTTTCTTTCGTAGTGTTTCTTAATGTAAGATTTATTTTTTCAATTATTATGAACACCGAAAATAATATAAAATTATAAAAAAAAATGATATTTGCTGATAAATCAATCCTAAATGTCTAATAGACCAAATAAATCTTGTATTAAACTAGCTATTGGGTTTTGCTTCATCTTTTAGAACAACAAGAATCACAGCGAAATATTACAAGAATAAAGTTATATCTCAACGAATATCTCGTGTCGCCGCGTGTTCGTGACAATGTGATATAGACAATGCTTTAGAAAAGGGTGATGCCTCGTTTGGACACACAGAGAACCGAATACGGCAAGTACTAGTGCGTCCTTTGTGCTGTATTTTTGGTTCTCCTTTGTAAGTGTTACTGGAATATGATGGTGGTTAGAATGTAAACGAGGCTCAATAGACAATGCGTTGGAAAAGGGTAAAGCTACATCGTCCTCCGCACGTCCCTGAAATATGATTTCGATAAGTCGGGTGCTATTGGACAGGGTTCCTCTTTTTATAAAATAGTTTATTTTACACGTGCTTTAGTCGCATTATTTATGTCGGCCACTCTGACTTTGTAGTTCGGAGCACGATACAGCGATTTATTTAAACGGTTTTAAAAGTACGTCGTATATTTGGTTTTGTCAAAGTTTATGCTTATTGAAACATTTTATAATAGTACGTTTATGGAATGAGCGCTTAGGAGAAACTTAGTATGCCAATATTTTTGACTCGTAGAATACGATCGAATACAAAGTTTACAACTTTATTTGGATTTTATAAAGCGTATCCATTTTGAATTTAAATAAAATAGTCAAGTGAACTTTTAATACCATTAAAAATAAATCTTGTGCAAAAATCGATTTACCCAGTTTCAATACACTATATAAATACAATACAATCAAACTTATACAACAATGGTATTGCCTTTTTCGTAAACATGAATAAACAAAATTACAAACATTGTCATCAATTTTACACTGCATCACAACTTAAAAAAATATATCAATACAGAACCAATATACATATACATATCTACAAACAATAAGCACATGATTAATTTCGATCCCAACAATAATAAACGACTACTAACGACTAACCCATTAAGAGAGCCCAAATACTTCACTATACGAGAGAAAGGAATGATATTGAGAGAACGTCATTACAGCAGAAGGAATAACGTTATTAATCACTTGATATGATGCCGGGAAAAATAATATCGTCACATGCTCTCGACACCGTGAGATTAACACGTCTATCCGTGGTGTTTCCGATCTTGTGCGCTAGCAAAAACAAGGTTGCGTAACATAGTATGGCTATCGGGAAATACAGGACAAATTAATGGCCGCTTCTAATACTAAACATAGTGCTAAGCTGTTGTTTGGTGATTACGGGTATTTGTTTTATATTTTTGCTTCATTGGTCTAATAATAGACATGATAGTGAGCATAAATCTTGAGATTCTGATATTAGGTGTTTTTTTTAGTATTCTGACTGTATAATCTAGATTCTAAACAACTTAACAACATCAGATCTAGTTAAAGAAGCGGGTATAACATATTGCTACGTATTCGGCCTTTCTTTACTGTTTTACGTATTGACACATTACATAGTATCATTATCATGAAAACAATTCTACATAATAATATTATAATACGTAGCACGACTAGGAAACCTTAATCGCGAAACGATAGTGTTTTGCGATAAAGGTATCAAACAAACAATTAGGTTAAAATAAATCCATATAGTTGTTCAAACAATTTTCGTCATAATATTCCATACTATTTTGTTTACATCGTAAGACCCGCTACCTAGAAAACGACTAATTAAATAAAGACTCGCAGATTAAGAGAACAATCACAGCCGGCGCGGGCAGCGGCCGTAGTTATTGATAACTTTTCAGATAAGGTTACCAATTAGCTGCGCTGATGTCTACTCGAAGAACACATTTAAATGGAAACAATGTAATGGAAGCTGCTCTAACGCCCTCGGGACTTGATAAAAGTAGTCGGAGTAGACTTCATACTGTTGTGAATATTTATGAAGGTTCCGATATTGTAACTGGGTGGAAGTTCGCCACAGCCTTCCTATGCAGCGGGTCGCGTTCCCCTATTGTATAGGTATTCCAGCTAAAAGTGGTAAAATACGACGAGTTGCCTCAACAACTTTAGACTTGCATATTTATGAGTGTACTTCCAAAGACTTGAGTGATGAGGAAATAAAAGTAAATAGCCGCTGCACTGTTGTTTGTAACTTGAAGAGTACGGAACAAGATGAAACAAACATTGCCTTTTTTGTTTAAATCAGAAAACATTCAGACGTTGAATTGGTTTTCCTGAGGGAAAATATAACTTGTAAAAGGAATAAATATTGAAATTCAATAGATTCAGAAGGCGCACGGAAAAGCCGAGATTTAGTTTCCGAAATCGGCTTCATATATTTTAAAGCTTCAGTTACGGGATTGGGCGGTTACTTGACTCTCATCCAGCCAACAAAGTCGAAATATAATTTGTATTAAAATATCTAACTCTATATGTTCTCCTTCGCAGCTGCTTTTCAGGTTATCTAATAACCTGATTTAAAATTCTCAGAAACTATAGTAGTATTCTCTTAACGCATAAAATAAACAAACTCTTACTACTCGTATAAATAAGTTACTGTAGATAATCGAAACAATTATGGTAAAATTTTGTTATTAATAGGTATCTTATATAACGAAATTGTGTTTTTTTAAAGATAAATTGTTGCACCCTTACATGGTCATATTGATACTAAATAACCACATTAATGTATAACATTGTATTACTCACACAAGAAGAAAAGTAAATAAATTGACATTTAAAGTCAAATAAACACAATGTTTACGTTGTGTTCAAGGTGACCAAACAAAATAGCAGTCACTTCTGGAATATTTTTATTCCAAACCAAAATTCTAAGTATTTGGCCTATATATAATTGGTTGCGGGAACCGCCATAATGATGAAATTAATTCAGCAATAACAAGCGGAGGTCTGTCAGAAAAATCGTGACACACTTCGTTTGAATTCAGTACGGGGATAGATCCGTCGTAATAATTAGGCGGCTCGAGTTGGAAATGTAATAGGTTCTTGTTTACGAGCATCATTGTATGTGTCACAAATATTCCGATACTTAGGACATTGATAAGGTCAACTTTAACGATGCCTGATACGTGGGCAGTAGAATACGGAGAATAATAAGTTTGATCATTAGGTATGTACTCTCAGTACGAGGCGTATTTATGAATTCAAACCTGGTTATTAGATCCCCGATAGGTTTTACCTGTCAGAGGTAAAGGTCAAGACCTAAAATAATTGTAAAACTCTTTACTGTTTTTTTACGATACACAATTTTGTTTTTTGAATAGTAATCTTTTTTTGTGTGCAATCCCAGAGCAGGTAAAGTATAATACATAATAAGTATATAAATATACTTTTTCGTTATTATTGTTAATGTAGAATTTGAATCTGAGTACTTATTATCCAGTTACAAATATAACACATTATATTTATTACATTCAAAGTGGATATGATACTAGCACCTAAGCAACTTTCTCTAGAAATACCTTTGCATATAACAGTACTTCTTTACTCGGAAGGCGACTTCTAAATATTTTAAGAACAAAAGTGCATAAGATGTTTTACTATTTGTTTTTACTAGCAAGCAGCAGATGTAATCTCCAACATAACATATGAAGACAAAAAAATAGTAAGTAGTAAAACTTCAGGTGCTAGACAAACTGAACTATACAACTACTACTAACAACACTTAACTTTTTGTTGAACAGGTCTATTAACAGAATAGCACCGTTCACAATGTTAGCCAACTGACTCGGACACCGCCTCAATAGCCTATTGATCGGTATCTAAACCGAACTATCCTGACGCGATCGCTTAGTGGTATAACGTTTCGACCTGCCAGCTCCCGCAGATTATAAATACGATACGTCCTCTGTGGCAAGTTGGACGTGCAATAGACAGAAGGTGATTAATACCTGACGTCATTGTATTACGATATAGCTCGTCGATCACAAGAATACGGATGACGGGACTAGTTCGGTTCAACCGATTTATCCCAGTCTTTGAATGGCTGACCGATTTAGTCGGTTGTAAAATTTTAAGTCAATTCTTGTGTGATCTGGTAAAGTCAGGATAAAGAGCAGAGAGACTTCATAAAAGTCTAATTATGTGGTGAAATTTTTGCGAACCCTAAAATGGTAATTGTTGTTTTTAAACACATTTCTTTGTCTTTGTGTCTTTAAACAATTTTAATAATCATCGAAATGGCATTGGCATGTTGACATACAGAGGGCTTATTTGTTACTGTGTTCGTTAGAGCACATGTTTTACTCCCTTACACATCTCAACGAAAAGCAAGCTATTCAACACTTGCATCTTGCCCAGGATTCATAACCATTTAGAAGTATAAAACATTTTGAAACGTTAATGATACCTAATTAGAACGCTGTATTGAATGTAATACAATAAAAGTGATGTGAACATTAATATAATTGTTTTGTAAATAATTGTGAAAATTATTGTAATGTTGTTCAATGATTTCAGTTCAAAATAAACACTCAGAGTGTTTTTATTGTATTATTCTTCAGAAAAATATTTTTACACGATGTTCTTATTGTTCTGCTTGTTTCAAATAAAATATGACAAGCAGGAAAATACGAGGACATTTTTCCGTAGAGTGAATACTGGTTTTTAAAGTTTTTTACTTCTATAGAATGGCTTAATATTTTTTATTATTATTGTTTACGAAGTAAATAATGTTTCAGTGAAATTGTATTTGTACTATTTTCCATTTATCAATGTGAATTTTAAAAATGTTGAGTTCATTCTGCAGAAAAGCAATAACATTCTCGAAAACTTTCCAGTCATTGATTACTTAATTATGCTTTGCAAATCAATGCTAATCAATTAATTACTAACCAATGATGAAATTGCTACTAAATCGTGTACCTAATGAAAATAATTTATTATCAACTTTATTTATCAAGAACCAGATTTGTAAAAGGCTAATCCTCGAAGAGTGGCTTACGGCCTTTAGAGTAAGAATTTAGCTATTTATAGTTTCATACAAAATGTGTTGAAACTCACTCACATATACACACAATAATATACAAAATCTACCAACAGATAGATAATTAGACAGGCTTGTAACGGAGTAAAAGCTAAACTTTAATCTTAAACCAGTGAACTTAACTTGGATTTGTTTAACGAGCAGGCTTAATAGTTATTATTAACCACAAAATGCTGGCTAAAATGTTTAAGTCTGACCACATCGTCTGATACCAGCCCAAGGTTGTGTTGTAGTGTGGTGTGGTCTAGTTCACACAAGGCTAAATACATAGTGCGTAAACTTTACAAAGGAATCTAGTTAATGTGTGTTACTATCTTTTACTCGCGGGTTTACTTGGGTACCTTAGAACATAATATTTTACTTAACACATTGAACGCCGTGGTGGTCACCGGTGACCGACCGTTAGCGGAGGATTTGTCTTCATCAGTTTTCTATTGGCAGTCAAATACTTAATATATAAACGGTAATATTTTTATTTACACACTCTTCTGAATTCAAAGTTCATTTTTATACCGTACTTATTGTGTTAACTGTTACGACATATTTTAATTCAGTTATCGTACAGGGTCTAATTAGTACATTAAAACAGTCTTTCAAGCATTAGTTTAAATAACTATGCCCAGCTGTCACGATATTAAATTGACGTCATGTCAAAGACTCAATTAATAAAACATTTTTGTCTATTCTAGAATCTCTGTCTTTAATATAAAGTAAATCTCAAAAAATCTGCTTCTAATTTATGACGATATGAACATCAAAGGCAATATATAACAATTAAAGCATTTTTACATTTCAGATTTAATTTCAGACTAACCCTCATATTAGAAAACGACATCTGTGCAAAGTTAATAAAACGAACAGTTTCTAATATTCTCTCAACTCAATTGAGATAAGAAGTAGCTAGTTTAAATTTTCTCCTCTAAGATTTCTAAGCGAAGTTACGCTGCCGCCCTGCGTACTTCCATTAAGACGTGATTGAATAACAGATTGCTACTTTGTGCTGTATACTTATTATACCTTACTTTGAATTCTTTTCATCACATACGAGATGGGCAGTAAAAGCGTATAATCACCACTGCACACAGATTCTGAAGATAGCACGTACACTATCCGAGGGCATCGACCTCGTTCCAGTAATGACAAGATCGTTTGACTACCTTCCAAATTCACGACGCGTGCGTTACTCTGAAACTTTTTACGATTATTACTACGATTTTTGATCCCCTCTCGTCGACGGGCCACCTTAGACTTTCGACCCTCTAACATTTATTAACCGCTAAATGATAATGGTAGCTCGTGATCAAGAATTTATTCAGTGACTGCTCTTATTAGTCGAGTCTCGAGTGTAATACACTGAGTGTTTACAACACGCACAAAGTTGATGTCAAAATAAACACATTGTTCTGAAACAGAGATTGTCTCCCGAATTTTGTTAAATATAATAAGAAATGTAAATTGTAAACTCCATTTGTGCAGTTGGTCTATGTAGTAAAATTGTATTAACTTAACAATAAAGGAATAAAAGCAAAAAGGTCAGCATAAAAACATCGAGACGCTCGAGATCAAAGACCCGCTACGCTGCGTAGCTGTACCAGTGATTGCTACGAGACAGTGCTACGCGTCGTAGCAAAGTTTGGCTAAAGTTCTATTATGTGAAGTAGCTATCATGTAGTGTATAAAACGAGATAGGTTAACTAATGTGGAAAAATACAAAAATACGCGGAAATTATGGTTATTCAAACAAAATTTAAAAGACAATATCTAAATTGAGTACGTTCATCTTTCCGAAATCGGTTGAAGGAAATCATACTGAGTAATTTATTTAAGATCATCCCCATGACGTTGACTTATGCAAGCTATATGGTAACCAATCATGGAAAGGTGAGGTGTGTGAAACGATTTCGATACGACACACGATTTTGTCACGGGAAATAAATCCTTACTATAAAGACGTTAAGATTTATCAAGCAAAACGCTTCCCCACAATTTCGGTGATAGAAGAAAGCATATCACTTGATCTAGTTTCCCTCTTCACAATATAAAAAGTTAACTCGAGAGTTTCTCCGGGAAGTTATCTGCACTACATTCGATATAATACGAAATCGAGAGAATAGTGAAGAGTAAAGTTTGTCGTGGAAAGTTAAACAGTGGTACTTTGTCGCTTGTTCGCGCCGCGACTAGGACCGCAAAACCACAATCATTCGGCAACTTCTACATAATGATGTAACTAATATATTTTTATTATCTCGTGTCACTTATTTTTATCGAGATTGTTTTCTTTCATTTTATTACTAAACAATGGAATTGTGCTGGGCAGTAATTTAGAGTAGTGATATTTTTTGAGATCAAGGTCAACAGTTGATCTTTGTGTGTAGAAATGGTACTAGATTCCACAACATTTATAGATCAAAAATAAATGTGTCGAACGACAATTGAAAACATAAGAATAGAACCGCACATTTGCACAATAATACCTTTTACTTTTTCAACCCACGCTATCTACTTAAAGACAATTACCTAAACACAACATTCATTCTTAAAATGAAACGTTTCTCTTGAATACGAGCCGTTTAATTCTGACACATTGTCAAGAGCGCACACAATCCATACAATAGCTTTATAAAAATGTGCGTGTATAAGCTAATTTGACAGAATTTGTAATAAAATTTACATAATGCGAGAAAAGACCACCCCACAAGAAAACACAAACGACGAGAATTTTATTTTCATGCTCACATTTGTGCAATTTGTATACAGAATGTAAATTAGAAAGCGCCTTATTTCAGCCAACGGCGTCAGGTTATTTGGCTCAGTGTCGCGCTCCCCGCTTGACGAATAAAAAATATATGTAGATACAATGAACACAACTCTTTAGTCACATTCGTCACCTTTCAAATTACGTTCCTTTAATGAAATGTTATGACGAATTTTAATATAAAAGATTTCTCTCGTTAGTCTGAGACGGTTAGTTTTCCAACACCCTTTATTTTCAGTTTGCATTGCGTTACGTTAATGGTCGCCTTTTATTAAATGTCTCATTTGTAAATGCGCATAAAAGTATTTTAGAAGACTGAGTTTTAGAAACATTCATATAAAATATTTAATGAAAAATGTACACAAATATAAATTTTTATTTCGATTCGTTAAGCCATTGCATCGTGATTTGTAGCTTTGTGATCACAACATTTGCTTTGTTCATTACAGTAGTAACGTTTTAACATTCCAACGTTTAAATGTTTTATTTCGATTAACGATCTGCAATCAACGGATGATACGTTCAATAATATTGTTACAGTGACCGCATAAATAACTAGGATTGTTTCGATATTGAGTAGTGGGTACGATTCGCAGTAAATGCAAGCGCGACGTTTTTGTCGTAGGTGTATTCGCAGCTAAGCGGTATCAGTCGTTAGGTACAGTTAAAATGGGATACAGTCAGCGACATTGTATTGAATGTACAAAATCGAATCCGTGTTCCCAGTGGGGTGAATGGAAAAAATGTTTTGTTGCTAACGCCGCGCCGCGTCGCGCTGTCCACTGAAAGATTTACAACCCTCCATTACTGTTTCATGTACCCGCTCCGCCCTGCTGGGGAACACTTGCGATTTAGATTAAATTGTCTGTCGGATATTGTTTAACTAAATGTTTTGAGTGGTTAGTAGTGCGCCTCCTCGCAGATGTCCCCGCTACTCCGCTAGTTAATCATTAACTGGCGCGCTAGAGGACATCTGGGAGCTAAGTTGGAGTGTGTGGAGGTTCTTGTGTACACTGATGTATCATCGTAGTTTATAATGCTTAAGTAGATTACAGGAACCCAACACTCAACCACGATCAAAATAAATTACCTTTGATTTATTGAAAATAATTATTTTGCAATAAAACAAGAGATTTAATTATCTACGTTCCATTTATTAAGAATTTAATTCATATGAAATTTAATAAAAACGGAATTTATTCGTAATAAGCACCTACGTCTTTTAATCGAAAATTTTCAACATAATTACGGGAATAAACTGTGTTACAAGTAATTAAACACGAACGCTAATTAAATTGAGATTTAACAGTAAATAATTTGCGGTAACTCGAACTAAATGGATGCGACGTCCTTACACAGTGCTGAAATACTCATGTCAATTATGTAAACAATTAAATATTCCAATCAATAATTATGATAATATAATACGTGGCCGTAAAAGTATACTGCTTCATTGGCGATCGCAAGCGCAGTTGGTTAATATTGTAGACTAGCTTTTGCCCGCGACTTCGTTCGCGTGGAATAGTGACTTCCGGCAAATTTTTGGTTTTAACCACATAGTTCCCGATCTCGCGGGATCTCTTCAAAAATGAGATGTGGAAGATATTCCAGGGAACTCTTCAAAAATCAACATAATGAGCTCTGCGTTTGAATTTAATAGATGTATACTCACTTAGGGCATTGAAAAAATAGTTTAAAAACGGACTTAAACTAACTTAAAACTAAAGAAAGCTACGAATTACGAATTTATAACAATTAAAAAAGAAACTATATTACAACCTATCCTCTATGCTATAATAACCAAGCTTAAACTAAATAATTTAAAAGAAACGACTTAAATCTAATCTAATTAATTTATAAATTAGACTTACAATTTTATTAAAAAAACTAACTACAGTAACTACTAATAATCGATATCAAACTAAACCTACGTTAAATAGTTTAACCAAAAAACCAGGAAAACCCAACAAATAAACTTATTAATTGACAAATACAACGAAACCAATTTAGAATATACGAAACAGCAGGACCACTACAGACAAATAATCATACGACTGATAATACACTTTTTCTACGATAGTACCGAAGCGCTCGGCCGATACCCAACCAAATGAATGTAACGAAACCATAGCGCGATCTATTTCGATCCCAACGCCATCTATCGAGGATAAAGACAACTTGGATTATTTATTTATACTCCGTTCGGGCATTTTCTTTGTACTAAAAGTTTAATTATATTGATATTATTTTTTTCATACCTTTTTACTATTTATTTACTTTTTTCGATGAATTAAAACAATAACATGAACCGAAGTCGTGTAACGATCGACATAGAATTATCTATACTCCGTTAGAGCATTTTCTTTGTACTAAATGTTTTATTATATTGATATTATTTTTTTTTCATACCTTTTTACTATTTATTTACTTTTTTTCGATAAATTAAAACAATAACATGAACCGAAGTCGTGTAACGATCGACATAGAATTATTTATAAATAATTTATTTCTTATTTTTATTTTTTGATTTTTGAAATAAAAATATATCTATGTCCTTTCTAAGGTTCTAAACTATATCTGTACCAAATTTCAACCAAATCCGTCAAATAGTTGCGGAGATTAATGGTATAAGCATAGAATGTTCGACGTGATTCTTTAATTTGACATAACTTTTTTATTTATGAACCGATTGACATGAAACAAACACTAAATGTAAATTTAAGCATCCCACAATATATTCGTGAAAACCGCATCCAACTCGGATCAGCCGTTTCTGAGATTATCGCGCACAGACGAACAGACAAACAGACAAAAAAAAAGTTAATTACATTTTTGGGTTCGACATCGACATAACAATAACCCCTGCTATTTTTTTTATTTTTATTTTCAATGTACAGACAGCACTTTTCTACGATTTTATTATATGTATAGATATAGATATTGTGGTGTACTGGTATTAGTTATTTTGTCAATTAGAAGCCTGCGCTGATCGAGGCCCAGATAATTAAAATTTGTACAGTTCATGTCATTGCCAACTAGAAGTCATTGGTGAAAGTTTATACTAAACAATGTCAATTGTTTAATAATATGTCTATATTGTGACTAATATAATTATTATTACCATTTCTGCTACACCTACTACACACATCAGTAATATTAGCTCTATCGTTTTACAGCTTAATTGATACATTACAAGAATAAACTGCACCTGTGTCCCTGCTCACACGTACAATCAAAACTTGCACCGGTGCATGGTGACAGATTGCAAGTTTCTCGCTTACGACCACCTAAGGACCCATTGCCGTCAGTAAACTCTTATATTACAATTTTCGGGGTGGACAACCAGCTGCTACATTTTATATTAACGATTTATTCCCAGCTGAGTTCAACCTTTTGATTTTTATACACCCTGTTTATACGGAACCGATTTTAGGAAGTTTAGATGTATTTCGATCTATGAACATTTTTATGTTCGTCGAAAGGAGGGAGTTAGAAGGGTACATATTTTAATGCAACACTCACTTTTCGCTTTTTATATGATGAGTTCCGCGTTATTTGTATTACTGAAAATTTAATAAATTGAAATGTCTAATATTTAGGCTTATTACGGAATGAAACTCAAGACCCTTGCTCATTGGTCACTTTTACGACTACGCTGCAAACAATGTATTCCATCTGTTCTAATATAACCGAAACCACACAATCTGTAGGCCCTATTACGATAGAACTTAAAGAAGTATATTTTAAACTGTTTCATATCGAACGGAAAAACTAAAATTGAACGGGACAAATAAGACGCCAACGTCTCAACAATATGATGGATAGTAAACAAGAAATGCACTGAACAGAAATAAACTTGGCCAACTTCGTTTTATACGAGAAACGTTGAGAAATATAACCTAAAATATGAAAGCTGGCAGCACTTGAATGTTGGTTAAAAATAACTCAAACGCGAAGGTGTCCAGTACTTTTGTATTTTTTTTTCTGACTCGATATAGAGAGAGCGAATAAAGAATTGTACCAGGGCTCAGGGGAGCTCTTAAATCGAGAGTGACGTCATCAAAATGTTTTAGAATTTCCCCCATTCCTCATTCAGATTTGTTTTTGATTTAAAATTTAATTATTGAAATGGATTTTTATTTTATTGTATTTTTTGTTTATTTATTTATCTTTTCGTAGTGTAGTGATAATAATGTTTACGTGAGCCACGTGTATGGAACTTGAACGAATTAAAGAAGACACAATTAGGAAAAACAACACAGCATCCAGAATGTCTTAAATGTTACAAAGCGTGTAGTCTATTTCATTATGAAAAGGAGTTCGGATTGTGTAGGCCACTCACGCGGCCGGCTCGTTTGTGAAGGTAACAATGTTGAATGGAAAAAGAGTTAAGAGCGTTCACACCGCCCGCTTTTCATACAAACTAGAAAGTCGGAAATCTTTGAAATATTTATATGAATCTATTGTAAAGAAACTTTTGTAGACGTATGTTCTGATAAATACTGTTATAGAAGTTAAAAGATAGAACACGTTTGCAAAGTTTTGTATATAAATATTATTCCTGCATTTTTTTATCTTAAATGTTAGCTACTTAAATGCAGTGGTTTTTAAGGTCCACGTAACAAAAATAGAAAGTTTTAAGTTAATAATTATCATTTACGAATTTTACAGCTAGAGTTTCCTGGCTTATACATTTGATAACCTTGAAGCAAAATTTATAAGGATTGCATAAATTATATAATTTAAAAACTTTGTACGAAAAGACGACGTGATGTGGAGTACGTTTTTAAAAGACTGGCGGGCTTCTCCTTAGACACTGGAGTCGCAAGTGGTTGCTACTAGTTTACTGCCTCTTGTCTGCACCACTGACCTGCACTGCACCTTCTAAGACAGCTTTAATTCTTTATGTCAACTGTTTTGTTCTGTTGATATTTTATTGACTACCGAAGACCGAATACTATTTTACTTTATTAAGTACCTTTATTTACTGATTACACTTATTGACCTTTTGGAAGTCGGTACTATATAAAAGATTAGCGACCTGCCCCAGCTTCGCATGGGTGCAATGGTGATATATTATGCATGTATTATACATATAAACGTTCCTCTTGAAACTTTCGTAATAAACACTACTATGTCGTGATTATTACGAAAGTATCTAACACAATATTTTTATTTCACTATAGAATTTTAAAATAATTATTTTGGTACAACCAATTTTACGTCCACTCTTTAAAATTAAATAATGATGAAAATTTTAAATACAAACGAAATGTGAATTTACTCATTCAACGTTCGTCGACAAAAGATAAACACGAATGGGAAATGGTCGCAACTAAATCGGTCCCAGGTATACACGGCACAAACAATTGAAGCTTATGGAAATCAGGGTCGTAGTATTTTACCGGATTAAATATACTAGCAATTAGTGCCGTCCCGGCAACCCCCGGCAGGCCAGTTATTTATCGCGAGGTCTAAGACTTAATTAAAACATCTTACTTTGAGCTACTCCGAACTATACGTATCCCTTTGATAGCGATTTAAATTAGGTCAAACTTGCATCATAGCGTGCTGAGTCTGTAATTATTAAATACAGTTTGTTGTTAGTCATTCGTTATTAAAGTGAGTATGTGTGTGTGTGTGTGTGGCATGTCTGGAGTGCCTCGTTCTTTAGTATAATATAGTGTAGCATATACACTACAATGTTATTTTCTTTTCAACATTTTTCATTTTGCAAAAATGTTAAACAAGTTTTAATATAAATGTTGTATAAGCATAAAAAGGCATTTTAGTAAATACATATTTCGTTTTAAAATGATAAGGAAATATTTTTATTTTAATATTTAATGGTAGTCGAAGCTTTGTTAAAGATTACAGATGTGAAATAATCTGAATAGAATTAAAATTCAAACAAAGGAAGAAAGTTAAATTCAAACAGTCAGTTAAGAGTTAAACAGCAGCATTAATTTAAAAGAATTAATGTTAACCTATTCAAGCTTTAAAAAGTAAGAAGAGGAAAAAATAAACTGGCTGAATCGGAATTAAAAGTCAAGAGCAACAGAAATTAGCATTACTTTAATCACTATCGGGGGACGTCAGATCTTGGCGGCGCGCGGCGTCTGAATGTGCAGTCCAACTACGTGGAGTCGGAATGGAGATTGGAATTAAAACTCGGCTTATTAAGACTACCCTCCGGATTAGAGCAAGTTTCCATTGAACCACGGACCATTCAGCTTGTTTAACGAATTTCACGTTTGATGCCACCGTTATTGTTTGTGTTCCAACAATTGAATAGTTTGCGCTGTGAAACGTTTATCAGTACCGATTTAATTAAATGCTTACATTAAAATAATTACTGGCACAGTTAAGCGAGCAGCTCTTGGTTATTAATATTTAGTAATTATAATTGGTTTTTTGAACGGATTTTGTTAATGATTTCCATGATTATTGTGATGTTTAATATTTTACTCATTATCTACTAAATGGTCTGTGCCAATGGGATTACAGTGCATTATTAATTGTGTAGCTAGAATAAAAATATTAAGTCGGTTTAATGCAAGTATAACCGCAAGTCACGGCAGTCTCACGGTCTCACCCTATTGAATAAATATAAAGGTTTTAAATAATTACTTTCCAAGCAAACTTTATCAGCGGTTTATTATCATAATTGGTCCTCTCTGCGCATTGAATTATAATCGTTTTATAATATCCTTTGAAGAATATTTGTCACTGAATTTTCTTAGTGAAGATTTAATAAAAAGCTTTAAGATATTTTTTTATTCGGCTTCATTACCAATTTTCGGTGAAAAAGGTACTAAGATTAAATTATGACCTTTGTCAATTTGTTTGTTTTATTTGAAGTGAAGACAAATTTTCTTTTTGCAAAATGTTCTTTATTGGATCGGGTTGGAATATTTTCTTAGTTTGAATACTTACTTAACGTTATTAATTACGGACCCACTGCCGTATTCAGATACATTTAATCATTACTTAACCTAGACCTTAGCATTTTTTTCGGAAAAGAGTTAGAGTGCGGCAGTTATATTGGCAATGGTGAATGTGGCATAAAAATAGACCACAATCTGAAGATATCTGACGATATGTGTCAACAAGAATTATGAAATTAAAAACCTATCCACATACACAATACACGAAGAATTGGCTGCATAAACCTCCAATCAATTATAGTTCGGTAATTGCAAGCATGCAATTAAGTCTATCGGCAACATAATAGATGCTCACATACCTACCAATAACTTAGCTGCGAGCTACATACATATATGTCAGTGATAAAGGCTATCTGCCTACGACATATCATTTTACAGTTGGCCAATTTTCATATTGGTAATGGATACTAATGGATGAGAATACCCCGAGGTAGCAAAAGAAGGAATAGAAAGGACAAAGTAAAATGCATGTGAAAGAATTCAAGTTTTTTTGCTTCATGTCCATTTTTATATAAAATCTAAGGAATGGAATAATTGATAAAATTAAATATTATTAAACTACACACACATACACGTAGAGTTTTACATAGCTTGCTACTTATGTGCCTATAAAAGTAATAATATTTTTTCCCGTGTCTGTATCGTATCTGTTCTCTTTTCCTATTAACAAATAGTTAATACATTTTCATTAAATAGCGAAATAAATTAAATCCTATTGAACTTAATGAGCATATAGCTATTCAAACTGTTTTTAATAATACATTTAAAATAGAATTTATTTAAAAACCTACAATAGAGTCTATGTTAAAAACTTCACAATTAAATGACTGACATTACTCACCGCGAAATCAGAGGCATTAGGCGATTCAAACGCAACAAGCTTCATAAAGGTAAAGCAAGCATTTGTACGTGTACGAAACTCATGCCTATAAAAGCCAAAGGATAATGATGATAAGAGTTAATGGAGCTTGTCAAGTTAGACAAATTAAGGCAATTAGTAGCCAACAAATCCCAAGCCCTTATTAAAAAAAAAACAAAGTATAAAGCGCATAGGAACAAGTTTCCCAGTTTGCCACCCTCAAGTATAACGGCGCAGTTGTAATATGCAGGCGCAAATTTGTTAATTGTGGCAGTAACACAACGTTACCGGCACGTGACTGTAATACGTTCAAAACAAAAGTGCCTACTTTGTACCATTATAATTTACGACGAATCCCGGTGTTGTTTGCAGTCGCCTGATATCGGCTAATTGTTGTAAGAGCTTGTTGCGAAGGAAATATTAATTATCTTAAGTATTGTTGAGTGCAAATGGTAAGGTAAGACGGTTAATATACATTCCTTAACGATTTCTTTAAGCAGTTAATGTTTTGAAGAGTAATTTTAGTAAGGAAACATGACATTTTGGTATTTTATAAAGTTTTGCGTATATCCGCTACATGCCACCGTAAGGGAAATTGGCATTTAAACCTACGTAGTAATTGTGCGTCCACGCAAATTAGTGTTTTACCTTAACCTTACGATTTATTTACTTACGTAGGTGGAACAAAGTTCATTTTGTTAGGTAACCAACATAAAACTCCCTAAAGGAAAAGCATACAAATCTACAAGAATTGCTCCGGACCCTCATCATTCTACACAAACTAAAAATATTACTCTTTATAAGATCAGTTTTTCTTATTCGAAACAGTAATTGAAATAAATGTGCTTAGGTGTTTAATGTAAAGGAATAAAAACTGTTTTTCTGGGAAGAAAGTAACAATGTCGACCTGGCGTTCAGCCAAAGCTAAATTAGATAATGGAGTTTGCGTGCAAAAATATAGGAAACCAAGAACAAAGACAAATGGGGTCGACTCTGACTCTGAAATGGTGAAATAAAATAACAGGGGAAGATTGAGGTTGGCCTCCGAACGGCGCGACTCATGTCGTCACGTGCTTCAAACGTGGTTACACTCAACGAAACCGATATTACACCTAAATGGAGTAAGTTCCTTTTTAACAAGCTTTTGTGCTCCCGCGGAACTTGTGAAAAAATGCACCAACTTGCCGGAGTTAGGGAACTTTTCTCGAGTTTATTTTGAAGACTCCCCCGTGCCGCACTTGAGAGGTAATGTGGAAGTGTTGCATTTTATAAAATACAGCGGCGTGATGCAGCTTCACAATGAAACTCAAATTCTCAACGTAAACATAAGATGACTTATAAAAGTGTTGGAACGACTTGTTGAATAAAACATTGGTAAAACACGTTTGTTTGGTTTCAGTCGAATCAAAATAACTATTTTCTTTTTTTTCTTTATATTCCGAACAACTTTGTTAAGTATTTCATAAGTTCATAAACTTCTCTAAGGTTTTCCGCAGAAACTTGTTTTGCAATAATTTATTCCTTTCAATCTCGGTAGTGTATTGTTATAATTTGCGAGTCTCGTTCCGACTGGGTTATAAGATTTTATACATGCACGGGATAAAACCGACTGGACTAAATAATAACGTCGTGATGCTGGCAACGATGATTTATTATATCGCTTTCCTCGACCGCCCGAATGAACCACATGAAAAATGATCTCGGTTATTGCTAGCAGCAACTCTGCAGTTGACGCTTTGTTTAAGCACAAATGACTCCCACTATGAAGTTGTTATTTCGTCCGACTTATGTTTTTACCAGATTGTGAACGAAACGGGCCTGCCTGTCGCCTTGTCGCCTTCTAGCTTTCGCCACTCTATGATAAATTGTTTCTCACAAAGCCACACTGTTTTAGGTTCATTGTTGTCTTCTAAACGTATATGATTACAATACACTGAATATTTTGTCTTCGTCTTGATATGAATTTGTTATGTTGACGAAATATTTTAGTAGGATTTAGGTATATAAAAATCTTGAATAAATAAAAATGTATTCTAGGTATACAGATGGCGGAATGTTCTTTAAGTATTGTTAAAATACCAGCAGTGTTAACTAGCTATCAATGCGGTTGGTAATAAAACATTATTGTGTCAGAGTAACAAGGTAGGTCCTAAATCAACTTTTTGCGTCCTACTTAACACTGGCATTTACATAAAACTTGGAACAATGAGCCGCAGTATACCTACGTGCAGTATTTATTTAAAGTTAATCAGCGTCGGAGTCGAAAACTCTGCTTTTTTGCGGCGAGACCTTTTAATTGTCACTTCGCTTTAAACGTAGAGTGCGAAACGGTTGTGATAAGGGTTTCTTTTCTCGTCGGTGCCGGAAATTAATTGTCACCGAACGGAAAATAGGGCGAAAGTCCAATTAATTATTAGTCACTTCATTTATTTAACCCGCCTGCGCGGAGCTTCTTTCTGATATTAATGTCTAAGTGCCAGACTAATCTTAAGTCGTTCTTTAAAAATAAGGGTGCCGAATTTCCTTTCTTAATTTCACCATGAATATTATCAGTTGGACTGACTTTTTTTGTCCAATCTTTTGTTTCCATACATTTACATAGTGAAATTCTCAATTTTATTGCGTATTTTTATAATCCTATAAATACATATTACCCAAAACTTCTGAGTCTTAATGTAAATGGAGAATTTTTATTTGTATACACAACGTTTAACGAATAGAATCAATAAAATTTACCACTATCCCCAATTACATAAAATCTTACAAACAAAAAGGTCCTATACCAACTTTTGTGTCTAAACAAAAGTTTCGTCTAAAATTGGCAAAAGTTTGAATGAAGTGACTTAGGTAACTCGCGGCGTTTCACGCCGTCAGCTGCGGTGATCCCATCGCCTCCTTAATGTAACGAAATAAAAAATTATATTTATTTAAGTATACATAGATACCCGAAGAACAACGCGACATAAAAAAGTTATTTAAAAAAATCAATGCTGCAGGAGTTTCGAATGACTTTTATTAAAGTTGATATCGGCTTCGTGGCGGTTGCTTTTAGCATTTTGAACAATCACTGTGACCGCGCATAAAAACGTGGGTGAGCATACCCGACGTTTATTTTTAAGTGAATATGAGATTTATTAAAAAGTTTTTTTTATTCAAGCTGGTCGGGTACTGGAATTATTTCTTTTGTTCGTAGATTTGAAAGCTAGAATCAGTGTGTGGGTACACCTCAGTCTACACTTTACATAAACAAGTACGACACAATTCTATTTACTTATTAAAATATTAATGGTAAAATCGTAGTCATCAATTTTCTTCGGTATTGGTTTTAGTCAAGGTCAATAAGGGTGCCATTAACCTTCTTATAAAAGGGTCGGCAGCATCGTCCACATGGGGACTTTATGACGGGAAACTACGATCACTAATCTGCTCAAAGCGCGTTAATTGCGATTTGGGGTGTGATGAGGATCGGTAAAGGTCGTCAGAGGTTGTGAAAGAAAGTTTTAGGAAAATTAAACTATTTGAACACTTCAGTGATCGTGGTGGCTATTTTCAGTCAACGTTGACCAATCAAGTACCGACATAGAAGAAATTAGAACGCTTAAATTGAGACAGTATAACCCTATAAATATGTTTCAGATATCTTACCGATGGTAGCAATATTTCAGAAGTTAAAATGTTTCAGATTTTAGGACGTCAAATCATTGTACCGAAATTCGATTCACTCGAAAATTGTGTCGTTCGCAAACAATTTGCTCCGCAATCCTGATTAGTCATGAGAGTCACTGCGTCAGATTCACGCTCTCCAAATTACACGGGCTGGTTGTAGAAGCAAAATGACAATTGCAATGAGAATGGAAGCCGACAGATAAGACGGTTTATTTGTTTCCATTTGGTTTCTAATATTTACATGAATGCACGTACTCGACCGCGACGTCGAGTCTGCGAAGTTAGCAAACAAATGACATTAGCATTGCCTTAATCGACACCGCGGGAGCTGTACGGACGGGCTACACTCTGTGTGTCGGGCTCACTCCACGAGCAATTTTCTTGTTTTGACAATTCCACACAATTTGAATATTGCCATCAGTATTCAGTACCAGCGCCAGTGATTATTTAAATTTTGTACCTCAACGCAAACAGAAAGCTAATCTCTTTTGTTTGACAATTAATTTGGCAACTCGTTTCGTTGCGTAATACAGAATCTTATTATAATCCTGAAATGACAAGCACCTCCTTGATTGTTAAGAAAGAAAAGCAAACAATTTTATAAAACAGCTAAAAGAATGAATAGGATCCGTTTTGACTTGAAAGAATAACATTGTTAAAAAATAAAACTTTGTATTTTCCTTCAGTGTTTTATCTTTTTGATTTTCGGTACAAGAGTGGCGTGTAACCGTACAAGCAACGATTTATTTCAACTAACTGAAGACACAATTCTTGATAAAACGTTATATTACAATTTCGCAATGGAGATTGTTTTAAATGAAGGCAATGAGACCACCGCACCGGCACTACGGGTACGCTGCATGCGCCTCACTTTATTGGAGTAAAGGAAACATTTATTACATGTTAAGAGCCCCTTTATGTCTATACCGTTGCCAAGGACCTAATAGAGTATAAATGTACGCGGAATGAGAGTACCGACCGAACTCGCGTAACCCCGGTAACGGACCTTTAAACCGGTGCATGTAGGCCATTGGCGCTACATTTATATGAATAAGAAATATTTATGCATGGAGAAAAAATCCCAGTCGCAATGTTCAGAAACAGCAATATCGATGAATTTTATATTTCATGACTTTAGTGTCTTCTTCCAATACTTTGGGGGAAGTCGTCCCCTTCAGAGGTAGTCCACGGCCGTTGGGGCACCATTATTGGATTCTGGCATCTGTGCATATAAACTTTGTTTACGAATGAAAAGTTAGGACCGATTTAAATCCTCCCCTGTACCATTGTTTTTTTTTTGTGATTCAAAAAGCCATTGTTTTCCTTTACATTGTTATTTTAAGTAAAAATAAAGATTTGCTAAGTATTTAATTCAATGCGTTGTATTTATTTTTCCCAACTAACTAAAAGCCTGACAATTGTAGTTTCAAACAAACAAAAAGGTTTAGCTCAAATAGTGTTGTTAAAAGTTTAAGAAATTAGTTGCACGCAAGCATTAAGTGTAATGTTTATGTTGGCGTCAGTTGTTAAGACTATCAGCATCCCACATTAAAGGGTAGCCGAAATAATGGAAATGTAAATTAAAACACAAATTATTATGTATTGGCCAGTGCCTTAGTAAGGAGCTTAGTGACGACCATCTGGGCCTTAGCGCTGACTATAAATAAGGCTCCAGTGCCCAAATATCCAGCTACCAACTAATTGCCACAACTTAATCCACTAAAATAAAACAGGGTTGGAAATATACAACTCACGTAACGAGTAGATACAAGTGATTTAAATATACGGGCTCTTGAGACTGTTCATTGAAATCTCAGTAGTAAACCACAATTTATTAGTTCCACTTAATGAAAATTAGTGTGCCGGTTTAGCCATATAATGCTAATGTTAGAGCTGTGCTTTTATTGGCTACCACGTATATTTTTAATTGATTGTGTAAAAATAGCCTGGTTCTCGCTTTAAAAATAAAACTTAATAAAACTAAATTTCATTCCTATAGTTTAAATTAGATGTGGGAATCTAAATAAATACTAGAAATAAAACACACTAACCTGGACGTAATTTTATTTCTTTGCTACATTTGTAAAAGTCCAAAAGCAAATAAACCGCACATAGCTATGAAAAAATCCTTCAAATAACATCCCCAAATATAACCATACCTCACTCAGAGAAACACATAAACCATTACATTACAATTGATATCTGTATTCCTACTAAGTCGCCTGATATTTCGGATTCGTAGCAGGAAAATGGGGGCCCCCTGTGGTTCGGGAGTAGCGCTCGGGGCCCCAGGCAGTGGCCGCTTCCGCCACGCTACCACGCTATAAATACGAGGCGCGGGCCCCGCTCAGATTAATCATGGATACCACCTGCGTCTGCCCGCAACACCTGAGAGACCAAAGCGAAAACATTATAAGTACCTGATTCGAAGAAAGCAGTGATTTGTCTGATCTTAGGTAATTAATAACTAATTTTGTGGTATTCAGTACCTAATTTGATTGTTGTAAATACAAATTTATTTATTTTTAATTTTATCATAAAATACAGTTTGTACCCTTAAATTATGTTTTGGATGTGAAGTGAGGTATACTTTTCTAAGAATACCTACTTAATTAACAAAATTCTGAAAACTGACAAAATTTTGAAAAAATGCTCTTAACATTGTATCTTGAAGTGTATCTGAATAAAATACACAAAGGAAATCAAATAGAAGTCCATAATTTTCGGCATAAAATGTAATAATTTTAAATAATATTTCTTCAATAACAGAGTTAGTTTTGAATGTTTTTTTACCGATTTTTTGTGGTTTGGATGCAGCAACTAGGTTTATGGAAAATAGAAAACTTTGTAGGAGCATTGAGTTCAAAAATATGTCTAGTAGATTACTATATTATAGTAATTTCCTATATAATTTAACGTAGCTCTAGTTACCTTTTCACAGGTTAGAAATTGTGACGTTTAATGAGATCAATTTCACCGTTTCTAAACATAGTAGCTGATTAGGTAATTGCGTACTTAATACATTGATTAAACTTCAGTAAATAATTGTGTATATAACAGCCAAACAAATCAGTAGAATCTCCCGGGCACTCTAATATGAAAACCCTCGTCTTAATCGTCCCAAGAGACTGATCACTTTATGGTGTGTTTGTGAATCATATTGAAACAACTGAAATTTTTCTGGTATTTAACTTTTATTTAGTTTATTTGTTAATGAGGCTGTCATTTGAAGAATCCACTTTTAAGGGTTTGGAAACTTATTTCACATAATGTAGTAAATCTGAAAAGTGGGTTAACCGCGTCATAAACTGAATAAATAAATCATGTTAACTAATTTATTTACAAAAAAATATAATAAAGTACATGAGAGTGAAATTAAGAATAGTATAGTTAATATTACATTATTTAATATTATAAATGCGAAAATTTGTTCGTTTGTATGTTTGTCCGACAATCACGCTGAAACTACTGAATGGATTTTGATGAAATTTGGTATACAGACAAGGTATGTAAGGTGTTTTTATCCCACGGGAAAACGAGCGAAGTCACTGGCAGAAGCTAGTAGCTAATATAGTGTTAAGTTAAAGCAAGTTTCATAAATCATTCTTAGACAATTATAGTACCTACAGAAAATGTGAACCTGATTTCCTACAAACCGTACCCAAAGTTTTTCTAGCACACATTGGACAGGTTATTTTTATGTAAATGGAGTTAATACAAATTCGTGTTTATTAAGCGCTTAATGGTGACAGTTTGACATTATTAATGATGATTTAAGTAGTTTGACTAGAAACTAAATTTTGTTTTGTCAGTCGCGTGCGTGAATATTTTGTGAGCATGATTTGTGTGTGTTGTGTGTAGTGACATTCATAATAGCAGGGGAATTTCATTGACGACCTGATGGTGCCCGGGTTGTGTATATTTACATATTAATAAGCTTTGTAAATATTTGCTTGTGTTGGACTTTATTAGGTTGGGTCATTGTACTTAATGTACATGATTAGGGTGTTTGCTAAATGCTTGCAACCAGTCTAAATATTGTATGAGGAATAGCTTTCATAACTATATAATTGTAATATTAATTGGTAAACTTATTGTATAATAGATCTCAAGAAGGCATGTAGACGCTGGAAATATAACCACAATAGTAAAAGAGTATTTACAAATTTGCAGAAATAAAAAAAAATGTTCTACTGTCAAAACAGTTAATAGGATAAAAGACCTGGGGGGCCGGGTAGTGCGAAGCAAACACACCATCCTTTACTGGAACCATTTTACCGTATTTTCAGAAATGTTTGTCATCTAGTAAGCTATAATAATCACATATTAAAAATCCAAAATTTTAAGTGTATAGGTCGGTTAGTTTTGGAGTACTTGGCCGTTGAGTTGTACCTGCAAACGTTTAAAGAATGTTTAACGGCTAGTCACATAACATTAACTATAATAATAAAGAAATTTGATATGCCACGAATTTCTCTACATTTCATTACTTTTTAAAGATAAACAAGTAGCTCCATCGAGGCTTGGCTAGTTTTTTACAGAATGTTTTCGGTGGGATCCTCTTTACTGTCATTGAACATTAATTAATATGTACAAACAGTAGTACAAGGAATCGCATGTAACGTCCGTCAGATAGAAAATGAAAATGCAATTTTAAAATGGTCGATTTAGTAGCCACAAAATTTATGAAGTCACGCTCACAGACCGCGAAAGGATTGAAGAGAAAGAAATGGAACAAGAATATGGAAAGCGTTTAAAATTATTTATTTTAAAATATAAAATAAATTTTAAAACATGTAAATTATTCAGTATTTAATTTATCTAGGTTTATTACAGTACATTACTGGCTCTATATTACTGGATCTTTGCCTATTTCTTGAAGCACTAAGCATAATTATTATTATTATATTGAAATAAGTATTACTTTACTGATTACTGCTACCAGTTTCAGACTGTTATTGTGTAATAATATTAGATGAACCTAAGATTAGAAGCATTGTTCTAAAAATACCTACTTCTGTAACAAAAGATACTAAACGTATTTCCAAATTACTAAAACAAAACAAATTATACGTAGCTAGATTAGGTACCCAAACTCTGCTCGACACGAAATTACTTCTAAAATCGGAGGCAAGCTAAACACAAAAGTCGAAACTTGTAACCGATAAACAAACCACAAGAAAACCTCATTACCTTTTGCCGTAGTAACGCAGATTGAATCACGTTAGTAAATAAGTTTACAAGAAAAACATAGGGATGCAAAAAGGAAAATCTCATAGCGGGTATCCCCAACTGATTCGTGGCTGGCAAGTTTCCGATCGAGGTGCACTTACGTCCGTATAAATAAATAGGTTGGGGCATCCCTAGCTCCTCACAGCGGCAATTAATCACGTTGACCACCTGGTCCCGTACTCTTATATCACGTGGACAATACTGGGCCACTCTCTGCTGCCAATGAGCACCGCCGTAATGAGTTTTGGTTACTATTGTGCTGCTCTCTAAAACTTATGATTACGGCTTTTGCTCGAGTAGTCTTTGGGGCTTTGCGGTTCTTGATGCTAGGATTTGTTTTTATTAAAACTTTGTTTTGTAAATTGGACTTTGTACTCATCAATTAATTTTAATGTATTACACACTCAGATTTACACTGTTATCACAGTCCCACTACCATATAAACAAAATAATCTAGTTGATGGACTTGGCAGACGGTGGGTAATATAATAAATTATTATTTGAAAATATATTAAATAAGAAGTAATAAAACATTAAAATCAAATAGAAAATATATTTACAACCACATCAAATTATGTAAGTGCCTGAAACTTACCTTGAAAACAAGACGAACATCGTTCACGAGAGCCTGTAGATTCGAATATCAAGACTTAGATTTGCTTCGAGAATAAGAACAAAGCGGTCGGTACATACATAAGTTATACACGGTTTGTGTCCATCTGCATTTCTGCAGCGGCAGCGCAGACGCTCGTAAATAATCCTTTGGACCTGAAAAACGTTTCAGTGAATCCAATAAAATACGTATCCGCAGAGACTACGCCGCAGCGAGCTCGTTACCACGCCTAGACGATTTATTGAGATTTGAAGGCTGAAATATTGTAGGTGTTCCATTTTAAACTCTTTTATGAAATACAACTATTCAATCCAGCTTAGAATTCAATTTCGAATGCTCTACCCATAGGGAAATGAAATTCGTCGAAGTTTTTAAAACAAAGTTGATATTTTCAGTACCGTTTCCTTGTTGCAATAACACAATGTGTCATCTACACAAACCGACTGAGCTGTACTCCGCAGTATTCGTTATCATTTAACGTTGGTTTGACAGTATTTATGACTGAGTATTTTCTTTCCTAAAAGTGTTTCCTTTGAACGAGAAAATTCAATTATTATCAGTGCTGTCCAATTAATTTCCGGCGGCGCCGAAGCAGATAGTGTCGTGTAAATTATAAATTATCGAAGCAATAATTTTATATTGTACCAATTTAATTCTAATTACGAAATAAGCTACGGCCAAAAGCTAGTATGTAATAGTAGTTACATTGTACATAATTTTAATTTAAAGACATCATTTCGGTACCTGGCCGGGACCGCCAACGTCACCAATAATATCAAAACTTTCAGGTCACGCGATAAAAGAAAATTGCACTTTTTCTTTTTCAAATGACAGTGAGGACGAGTTGGTCTAATTTGACAGCTTAACGACCACCGAACCACGGTTAGCTCGAAAATGGAGCGAGGCTTCAGGTAAATGTGTTTGTATCGGGCTCTTTGAACAAATGTTGTTTTAAAGCTTATTTACATTAAGTATCGAAACGGCAGTAAGCTGCCGCTATAATTACACACGGCCTTACAAAGTGAGCGTGGCTAAAATATATTCTGCTTAATCTTCATTATGAATGTGAAATCCGTTCATGGCCTGAGGCCGCCACTCGCGTTTCATGTGACATGGGACACAATGTAGTAAAGATAAGGTGTCCCCTTCCAAGCCACTGAGTCTATTGTCGATCTCTTACGCAGCTCGGCATGTTAAAAGGAGCCCTGATAGCTCGGTCGTTACAAAGCACCCATTTTTATATGACGGTATAAATTATAACAACTACCAGATAATTACCAGCCGTCCTCAAGCCCACAGAGATACGACAAATCACTGTAATATGTACGCGGCTACAGTTTTAGTACTTGGTGTGTACGAAATGTTCAGTAGCAATAAAAATGATAAGTGAAATAAAAATTAGACGGCATAGTTCTTCTTTAGTGAAAATGGCTTCCTTTAGATAGAGAAAACGTATAATGGAATGCAATAACTCTTGACCGGGTGTGCGAAGAAATAACACTGTGTCATATTTCACAACCCTCCAACATTTTTATAAAAGCGAACCATCTGCTTTTGACCCCTCATTCTTTTTGTTTCTCGAATTATTTCTGTATAAGTAAAATATTAGATATCAGCGGATATAAGTTTTCCGGTGCACGTTCCAAGCCAATTCGTATTGCTACAGATTTTTTTGTTTATTGTTGTGCTTTAAACATCTTGTACTTGTATCAGTACCGTGTTCTGTAATATTAAATGTCAGGAAGAAAAATTTGTTAGCTATCAATTCTATTTGTTATTTTTTGGGGATTTAAGTTCTGTTATTTTTTAAAAAACATAAAATAAAGGTACTTAATTTTGGAAATAGATAAAGTACCCATGATTTCTTCAGAAACCTTGCATTTTTATCTTATTATGTTTTTATCAGAACATTACAATACATATCTTTTAAGAATGTTTATTTTAATTTTTAAAATACATAAAAGGTAAATTTTGTTACATCTTTTCTTAATCCAACAAAGAGATTTTTAAATTGAGGTAGACGCAACGTCCCCACAAACCTGTTTTGAGTAAGAGATTTACTTGGATCTTGTACGTTAGCCGACCTCTCCTCGCACGAACATCCGCCACAATCTGCATAGGGTGCCCGGTGCTCTGCTACCGACGCTTATGTTACGTCCAGAGCTTGCCTCGTCAAATACACTACTATTGAGTTAACTAGACACTCGTTCAAACTTTATTTACAAAGTTTACGTGGAAACGATTGTACAATCAAGCTCACAACACTTTATCCTTTTTTCAATATAAGTAGAAAATCCGCCCAATAAAAATTTATTATTTGACGAAAGCACAAATGTTTAGTTTTATATTTTCAACCCCGAATAGTTTTATGTCATCCAGAAAAGAAAATCTAAGGGGCGAGCGTTCCTTGTGTCCATAAAAAACTTCTGTGGAGTGAACGTGTAAGGAATACTCGTAAGCGTCACAGGAACCGGGGTGACTGCGGTCATTCCGCTAAACGAAGATCAGAATCGCAAGCTGTTAGCATAGAGATTGCGATCGAATGAATGCCGCCCCAAGTATTCCATCCCGAAATCGAGGGGCTCCGAATATTGCGGCCGCCCGATACAGCCCTTTTTGACTCTACTAACATTCCGCTTCGGCACTAAGCCGCCCTTTGATTCCTTTTATATCTTAAAATACTTTCAAATTTTACGAATTTACATACGCATTTCCCCTGACAGCAATTTATAGCCACTAAAATGTCTACATATTAGCATTTCGCGATGATAAAGTAGACGGGCATCAATCTATCGAAGCCGCACAAAAGTAATGACACAATTTCACTGAAAAATATATGACCAGTGAAATATTTCAAGTCATCGATTGTTTTTCGAACTGAGAAAAAACTTTCTTTGTAATTTGATCGATAGCCTTTTGTCCATTAGGGACCTTTTAAAAGTTGTCGTTTGATTTCATTGTGTACTTCAACAATAATCACGAAGTTCTTTGTTCGAGAACTTTTGGTTTTGAAGAAAAAATAAATAACCATTAATCATGCAAATGTTTTGTTACGAGATTTATTTTATTTATCAAACGAAGGGTAAAACTGAAAGACGCCGAGTTTCTTGAATGTCGTAGCTTATGTATCGTGACTTGAAATTTGACTATTAATAAATTGGCTGTGTTGGAGGGGTGCTCGTGTTTTCTCTTATATTTTTGTGGCGATCAAAATCAGATAGTAGATAGAAGATTGGTGTGGGGCGGCGCAGCGCTGCGCGATCGCGAGGCGGGCTTGCAGAAGGTGCCAATATATTTCCTGACGGTTGAACGGTCAGGTAATTGTGGCTGAAACTTATCTCAAGGGGCGGACGTGAGCGGAATACCAAACGGTTTTCAGGTCTTGCAAATTATAAGCGCTGTCCTCAATGTTTAGCCCCATCGCGCATCGATAGCGTCGCCCCCACACAAAGTGAGTGCTAACTTAATCATTCCTGCATAATTTAGCTGCTCTTTTCAAAGGGTTTATCTGATTCGTCTCTGATTTACGCTCGATATTCCTTTGTTTATATTTATGTTATTGTAATTTTTTACTCTCGACGAAAAAAAACAATTTGAGATCAAAAAGAGTCAACAGGTGAACTTCTATTTAACTAAGTTAATCTATTTTATTCATTATCGAAACTCAAAAACTTGAGCATTCGTCAAAATGTAAAAATAAAAATAATTCAGGACAGTGGATGGAAATGAAAAAAAATCACAAGTTGCTATCTTAATCATGAATATAACTTTAATAAGAAGAAAAAAAAACTAAATTA
Source organism: Spodoptera frugiperda (assembly GCF_023101765.2). NCBI lineage: Eukaryota > Metazoa > Arthropoda > Insecta > Lepidoptera > Noctuidae > Spodoptera > Spodoptera frugiperda. The sequence continues at coordinate 7,625,278 of NC_064241.1, read as the reverse complement.
TTCTGTCCTACAGTCACCTAAAGAATTTCTTTCACAGTAAGCCTGGCAGGTGATATTTTTATTTTCTTAACAAGTCGCCGACTGGCAGTCGAGTATCAAAGGTTGAAACTGTTGCCTGAATCTCACTGACGTAGACTTTGTTCAAGTTATTTACTTTAGAGCGCGCTCATTAGCTAAATGACCGTGCTTTATTGAAAGAGTAATCAAAAGTGGAATGGAACGAACTAAGTAGCGCTGCATCTCTTGATTCGGAACTTGTCGAAAATGTGTTTCTGCAATGAACTTCTACATATTTATTTATATTCACTTTAATTTCGTAATGGATGGTGGACTAATTACTTAGTCTTAACTTAAAATAGTAATTTCAAGAGTTAGTACCTAAAGAAGTTTTTAATAGAGTACCTAGTCGTTAGTTTGTTAATTTTGCAGACGCAAATGGCACTTAAGCATGAAATTTGGATAAAATGATAGGTACTGACTTTTTTCTTTTCTCTTTTTTAAGTGTTGCTTATAAATTATATTTTAACATGGGCTACAAATAAACTGACTGACAAGGAATATAAAACTCAACTAAAAGATGGCCAGACTATGTGAGAATATGAGAGAAAAAGAAGATTGTCATAAAATGAAGTCTCAAACCGAGGAAAATGCAAAATATATACAACATAGGTATGTTCCAACCGGGACCTTAACGACCTTGGAATAAGGTCGAAAATAATAAAGAGTCAGGATGTAACTATTCAAGATATCATTTAATTACACCTTATTTGTATTACCATACATACCGTGGTAAAAATCTACATATGGTTGCGAGAAATTTAATTACCTGAGTTCATTACCGGCCCGGTCGCGGCGCCAGCGCATTCGTACCCAGACTATTGTACTAACTGATATATAACAGCCGGAAAGCAGCTTTATTGCTTAAATAATGTCTTTTGATATAAAGCACTTAAAGGCTTCCCAAAGCGCCATTCAAAAGTTTTTACGATTTGTAAACTAAACTACGTTCGTACTCGAGAAACAGTACCTACGTAAAATATTAATTAAACTTTTAATGCGTAAAATCGTAGTATTCGGTTGTTTTTAATATTAAGTAGGTAAATAAATATTAAGCCGTGATTAAATGCCGCGATAAGCGGATTTCGTTTCGGTTCTTAGTAACAGATTTATTTTGGTTTCTCAAACCATTTAGCTTCAACCATTAGTGTTTTGGTTAGTTCGAGAATCCTATCTTGAAATCGTGTTTATGTAATTTTTTTATGGTATAAGCTGGAAAACGAGTAGACAGATCACACCCAAAACACCAGAGGCCTTACAAGTGCGTTGCCAGCCTTTTGGGGGTTAGAAATTTAAGGGTTGTTGGGAAATCGGAGATTGGGAGGGGGTAATTGGGCCTCCGATAACCTCACTCACACAAACACAACGCAAGCTTTGTTTCACGTCGGTTTTCTATGTTATTGTGTTTAAAAAAGTGACACAACTACACTTCATCATCTCCTCTCCATCATATTAATTTATAGTTCAGGTTTAGGTAACATTAAAATGTAATCATATTGTTTCACAACATTAGGTAAACAAACAAATCAAGACAAGCGATTTAAATATAATATGATCCAGATATAATTTGGTTGTGATGCAGGGCAAGCGCGGAGGGACGCAGTGGAAACAAAACCGATATACGGTTATACCCTGACAGCTGAGCTCTTAGGTGATTGTGGCGGAAACTTTTATCGGATGTCGAACGTGAGCGAAATAGCGATTCCCGCGAGTTCACCTGTTTACACCGACAACATGTGCCCCTAGAAGGGATAAGAAAACCCCGTGAGCCCGTGACGTACTACAAAATGTTCACTTATTCTCATCTCGACTTTTTCTTAAAACTTCCCCGAGAGTTTTGTATTTCATTTGGTTTTTTTTCCAAAGAAAATTTTCTACTAAGCTCTCTGATCAGATAGACTGAACTGGAATTGTGAATGGTGGAATTTAGCTGCAACATGAGACTATTAGCTGAGAGCTATCTACTGATAGGAAAATTGCTGACTGTTTTCATAGTTTTCATTTCAAATTAAACCTTTAGACGAATATTGACATAGCTATCAACCACTTTAAAAATATGATTGCTCTTTTAATGGCGTCTTCCTTCCAGCAACTATAAATCCGGTACAGCTTTTAGCTTCCCACACCCAAACATGCCAGTTTACTATCAATAACGCGTCATTTTATCCCATAAACTGTATAAGCCTTATGAACTATAAAGCAGAACAATTGAATTATTATTTCACCATCAAGTGCTGCGGAGATAACGTCCACTATAATAAACAATAGTGTTATAACAGTTGCGAATTATTTGCATATTCCATTTTATTCTGGGAGTTTTGCCAATTCACAAATATTAACTTTAAGTAACAGGGATAAACGATTCTGTATTCATTCGCATCAAAATTAAGTCCTTCCGATTAACTTACTGCAAATTAATGCACATTACATCATATCATATTGTCTTAGTCTCTGGAGAGGTGGATGTAGCTTACGTACATACACAACCTCACACCTGTCTCCCATGGGGATAGGCTGAGACTATGGAACGCCATTTCAACAGGCATCAGTCTGCTTCATGCATGCTCGTCGGTAAATAGATGTAGCTTATGGTATTTTGAATTGTATGGAATAGGCTGGATTAAAAAAATCCATTCTATGCATGTTCCGTTTCTAAAATCCAAGTTAAACTATGCTCGGCAAGCCTGCTTTCAGTTACATGACAAACTATCCAGTTATTGATGCATATTTCTAAGTTACCTTGTTCCTTGAAATCCCCAATGAAATATCGATATCATTCTTCACACTGCACATCACGTTACATTTATGCTTGTTAGTACGGTTGCACTGTTTTCCAAGGCCTTTCACAGTTACACAGAAAAATAACATAAAAAAATCATTGATTTGAAAAGTTTTTCTAGGAAAATACGGGTAAAATAAAACAAAAATAGTAGCATGTTTTAAATATAAACACGAAAGTTGGGTGTGAGATTTTTTTCATTCGTAAAATTTATGATTACTTTCTTATAAGTTATTAATGGGTTAGAAAATATTGGAAACATCTTTATTATTTACAAAGAACGTAAAACAAGATAGACTATCCTATAAACAACTACATATTTTAATAATGTATGACGCATAGTTTACTATCGTAACAATACATTATAACAAGCTTATTTTATAACTGAAACTTCTATATTTCATTCATAAAATATAATAAATGGCGAGATGAAATAAAATCGGAAAAACAAAATCCAACGTTAACGTATATATACTTTGTCAAAAATCTTTTCATGAAAAATATAAGTTATCCACATTTTCTTATTTTATACTTATAGCTTGAAGCGAGCAAAAGAGAATAGCATTTCCCGAGATCCCAAGTATTACGGCTCGGTAAAATGTACGGCCCATGCACAGTGCAGCTCGGAGCAACTCGAGTGAGACGTAGGTGAGGGCGGGTGTTCTCTTTCGATCGCGGGAGCTCAAGATATCTGTAATGGCCACTCGAGCTATCTGCTCAACCGTTATTCTCAACAAATCTTCCATATTGCGGCCAACCGGAGCTCAATCAATACTGTGCAACGCGCGTATAGTTTGTTTTCTATTTTGAATTTGTTTACCTCCCGGCTTCAGTCACGACGTGTTTTGCTGTGTTGCAGTTTTGAACTGAATACCAATATTTTCGTACTTAAAGTCTTTCGTTGTTCATGAAGGTTATTGCTAGTTTTGTGCAGATATTTTCATTTCCAGTTCACGTCGAGATAGGATTATGCGATTTATCAAGCGTTCGTAGCTTCGATGCAATTACATAAATGTCTGATAATTCAAATCTAGAAAGTGACTAGACGGTATTCGTAGTGCGAGACTTTGCCCAGCTCCCATAAGTTTTTGTACCTTCTCATTGGAGCACTGAACAAGTGAAATTAAGATAATGTTCTAATGGGTCGCATAAAGGAAAGTTATAATATCCAGAAGCACATTCGTTGCTATGGAGGTGGCCTGCTTTGTTTCCGACTTCACGAACTTTTCCCTGTTACATTGTTCACTTTGTCGAGAATCGCTACTACATTTTATGGATTGGTAGCTATTTGTTTTCTGTTTGCACGTACACCGGCAAAAAGCATTTTCTGCTGATGAGATAAAAATATTTTGTTCTTTCGGAATAATGGAATTATCCGAATTGTAAAGTGTACATTTTTCTATTAGTTGTTATTGGGTGGACGGTGTTGTTTACAGCGGCACCTGGATTAAGTGAAGCCGTTAGAGAAGTGACGGAGGCAGGGGCTCTCGCGGCAAAGGGGAGGCGGCGAGGTGAATAATTGCTGCAATCAGTGCCAAGCCAACTAAGCGATGATCAGACCAAGACAGAACAAACTTGCCGATTGCTTATTTTCTCACAAAGCTATTTAAGATGTCTACAAATTTTATTCGTGTAACTTAATACACATAAAAGTAGTAAAGAATACTTTGACGCCTAATGGAGGGTTTATTTTATTCTTTGTTATATAGTTTTAAGTTATACTAAGTTGTATATATCGACACCAGCAATTTATACTACGCTAACTCGAAATTTGGAAAAAACGTTTTTTTATGCCAAGTTGCTTAAAATGTGTGTTTACATACGTCATAAAAAAATTGAGAAGAAATATGCAAAAATAAGAAAGTTACAAATCTTATAAAACGCTAAGTAAAGGTACTTTTTGGAATCACTCGATTTATATTACGCCAACTATTATTAGCGGAGTGTGCGCGGGGATCACTTTAGTCAAAGTCCGTGCAACACTGCACTAACTCATAGTTAGCGTAGTTTAGTGCGCTCGTGCGTATACTTGTTCGTTTGTAAAATGAACGACTTAGCGACTTTTACATAGTAAATACTTATGTGTTAACGTATTAATTAGTTTATTAATGGTACGTTGACTATTCTTTTTGTAAGTAAGTACATGTTCTTTATAAAAATATTGAAATATGCATCAGATGATTGATCATGCACTACGACCTCCCGTACTACACTACGCTAACATTAGTTAGACGTGTATAAGATGTAACATTTTTTTGATGAATTACGTTTATATACGGCTAACTTGCGCTAAATCAAAAAATATAAATAATTAAGGAAATGTAAATATGAGATATTACAATGAATAAATTAAATATTAAGCATACCAAATTTCAAAAAAGTATCTTAATTAATGTAAAAGTTATCACGTTTTTCCCTTTAAACGCCTCTACTGTAAAGTACGCTTTTTTGAGTTAGCGTAGTATAAATTGCTGGTGTCGATATATTATATTATTCATCTAAACTAACACATTATTTACAACGTAAAAATACCAAAAAAAGGAATACAAACTAACTTAAAACTAAAATAAAGTTATACTAAGTTGTACATATTTATTTATTACTTATTTAAGTTTATATGTAAGGTAGATTAATACACATATAATGTGCAAATTATAGTAAAAATATTGTTTTACTGTCACTGTATTATTTGTGAAGTTATTTTAAATCCTAAATACACGCACTACAAAATTAATACTAAATTGTACACTAGAATGAGTTAATGATATTGTAACACAAATTGTTGGCATCATAATGTTAATAGGAAGCAACTCTCGCTTGAATCGTGTTCTATTTATTTAGTGGATCAGAATATCATGAATCGTGTTTTGAAAGCGACTAAATTGGCTAATTAACCGATTATGCACACATCGCTTTAGTAAACACATTCTGTAATATTATTTCAAGATACCTAAATAAATATCATAATCGAGTCAAAAAGTTTGCAACTCGATTATGTAAGTTAATTAATATCGATGAACAAAATGATCGATGAGGTACACACACATAAGTTATCAAAGTGGAGTTCGATTTTGTTTACCAGTAAAGGACAATGTGTACCAAATAAATTACGGTAAAGTAAACAAAGTAAATTAGCTGCATGTTCTCGGTAGTCGTTAATTTATATAACGTTTAAAATTCTAAAGTAATTGCATACCGAAGTTAGGTGTTGAACAAAGCTAATCAAAAGATAAGGTTCATACATCATGTAGTGAACTTAGAGCGAGTGTAGGAGCCAGGCCGTTTTTATGGTCCAAGTTGCCGGCACAATGCCTTGGAATGTGCGAAGTAAACACTTAACTGCAGGTTTACTTGTCGTAATGCAGTGCAAGTTTCACCGCGCGCTCGACCACGGGACCACGGCGCAACTACGCCCTGCAAAGTTTTATGGTTGCAGTTTTAATGTGGACTAAGCTCCGGTGACTCCACCGAGGGGCAGCCGCTCTTCCCGCTCCGTTTCGGACATCAAATTTCAACTTAATTTTTTTCGCCTCAACTTCGTAGAATAACTGTTTCCAGGGTAAAATGTGCTATATACGTTAATGAGAAAACCGCTAGGTTCTCCTTTGACGCCACTTCGGAACAACAGTTTTAAACGATATTAAAATAAAAATTATTTGAAACTAGTGACGCTAGAAGTCCACTTATTACTGCGGTAATAAATCTGTCCAACAAGTCATATTGCAGTCATTAATAACACAACTTTGGGAATATACACTTTGGTTGGCGTATTTCGCCACATAGTTCTGTGTTTGTTTTCAAACAAAAAAGTGGAATTTCCCTTTTTTGTTGTGAAACTCACTTTAACTAAGAATAATATTACGATTACCGGTATTTAATAGGGCAGAAAAGAATTAAAGCGGCTCTTTAAGATGATTTTAAAGTAGCCTAAAATAAATAGCGAATGTTCACGTAACGGTCGGTGAGTCAGGAAAGTTGGAAAGTAAATGGTATTAGCATCGTCTAATCACTACCTGGGGAGCTCTCCGTCTAGCGCTCCGAACCGGGTACCGACGTTTCAGAGCCGTTCCCGTACACTTGCTTGCCCGTTCTGGGAGCCTTCTTGAATGCAAATAAGCATTAGGAACGCCTTTACAACATTGAGACTCTCTTTATTGGGCCTGTTCGAGCATATAAACCGGCGGTTCCGCAAGCATTCGCTTTCCACGCACCTCCATTTAAAACACGCCCGCGACTCACTAGGGCCAGGTAGATCCGATGTTCCTAATTAAAAATTTTACTTAAAGAAGAGTAATGAAGATGAACTCCACCGAAACAAAATCTTATCAGAGCTCGAGGACAAAAATCAAGAAATGCAAATTCAACGGGAAAGGCGAACTTAAGTGGAGCTGTAAATGTAATTAGATTTTCAAGTTTACAAAGACAAGAGCGCTCAGGTTGGTAGATTTACTGCTGGCTGACCCACCTCCCCGTGGAGAACGATAAATGAGACGCCGCGAGGTAGCGATACTAATTATCCTATAGGTAGACGTGTTACACCGTCCACGTTCCCTCTAAATCTTGTTAGCGGTCGGAGGTGCAATTCTGATAAATGCAATTGCTGCGATAATTTACAACGAGTCCCACAACGCTGAACTTAATTATACCTTACGTATCTCTTCCCCTACTTCTTTACAAACTTACTACTATTATGTAGAAATTATTTATTTCCATTCAATTTCCATTTATATTGTAATGGATTCTCAAAAAGGTAATAAATAACGTATGTAGTTTTATATGTTGGCACTTCGAAAGCCACTTTAGTTTTCTTTACAAGTTTACTTATTATTTATGTCTCGGCTTTCAAATGTATATTTTTGACCACCTTGACAATAATTTGTAAACAAAAACAACTCCTAATAACAATATTAGAAAGATTAAAAAACCATTTTAAAAACCTAATTATAATATTTACGAATAAATAGAATAGTTAATAAGAATCATCTTTTACATGCTCTGCAAGTCATAACATTTTAGTTCTAGCAGAATAGTTTGTATTAGTACTCGCCGATGTAGAATAATATAATTAAGTTTCCATTACATGACTTGGTAGTTGTGAAACAATAATACAAAACTTTCAATTCGATTTCGTTACTTTGTCCTACAGTTTCTAGTCACGATTTTCTGTACCTAGTACCTCATGCATCATGGAAATACTTTGAAAAGCTTTCTAGAAATACACTGAATAGGGTAAGGGATACATAACGACAAAAAAAAAATAAGCAGACGGTCGACAACCTGTAATCAAAGTGACTAAAGAAAAATACTTCGTAGAAACTCATCCATTTTTGAATTTGAAATAGACATTGACTGTGGTAAATCGGGTAGGCTACCAGTAACTATAATAGACAGCAGTTGACGGACACAAATCAGTGACCGACCGATTTAAGCGGTCGTCTACGAGGGGCCTAAAAGACCCGGTAAATGTTAAATGTGAACCTGTACCGAGTCTGGCTTGCGGGGCGGGAGGAATTAGACTTGAATAATTGCCACAATCACTCGATGGTGACTGATAAACGTACGGCCTTAAACTTGGAGAAGTCTTTGGTTTCTACTGAAATGTTGCACGTAGCGCTACATGTTTGTGCAGTAAATTCTTGTGTAAAGGTTTCTCTTTCGTAGTTCGCTAGTATATTTTCTACTTTTATGGAGATACTGTAGTATACTCGTACATATCTACACACTATAGGTATAGGTTTTATGAATCAGATTTAGCTTTTTGGAACAACGAGATTAAAAAAATAGTTTAGCAATTTATACACAGGCTTTAATGTGTTGCAATAATTCTTTGCAGTAGTAATTAATTTTCAATATTTATGAGCCCTGGCTTGGTGCTATCATGTGTTGACCGTATTGATTGCGATTGATAGGTCACTAGTCCATCGTTCGAGTATCACAATAACCCCGTTCACAGGGCTGACTGCACCACTTGCGCTCAACATTTGTTCGCCACAAACTTATTGTTAATGTTTACAATAATTTACAATTTACACCCAATAAACTTGCAAACGTTTGTTAGCTTTTACGTATCCAATTTATAGTTCAATAAATTTGAGGTTTATTTGTAGTTAAATAGAGGATTGTTATTTAAAATTATTATTTGTTCATTTCAGCGATATTTGACTCTATTGAGTAAATATTTGTGCAAATAATTTTAGTGTTATAATATATTAAGTGTGCGGTTATTGTTTAGTCATTCATAAAGTTACAATGATCCTAACACTTGTTTATTTTAAATTGTAGTATATAAAGCATAAACAGACAAAACTTCTAGATAAAGATCGTACAGACTCAGATACATAATAACATTTTGATAAAATCAGTCATGTACTAAAACTTTTCTTATGCAAATAATGGAACAAAAGGTCAGAGATCTGATACAACTCACCCGTGTTTATAGACCGGACCGTAGCATTACTCCTGACAATACTACTGCGCTGGTTGGAAGAGGACAGCATAATATTTTTAGAGCATGCTGTATACCGACTTTAGCGAGACGGACTAAACGGTAATAAATAATGATTTGGTGCAAAGGAACGTTTCAGTAAATCTAATAAAATACGTATCCGCAGAGACTGCACCGCACTGAACTCGTTACCACATCTAGACAATTTATTAGGATTTACGAGGTACCCACGAGTTTCGATGATCGTTCTAAAAGTTCTATAAACGGACAAAACGGTCTAGCACTTTTCATTCACGTCGAATATGAAATAAGAAAACCAATTCGAGCAAAGGAATACATTCAATATATGTCGTAAATGCTCACATCTTTCCCTCTTTTAAACGTTTTCCGCTAGTTGCTCGAGTTCGTGATTTAAAGTTTCTGAAGTCATAAACTTTGACCTAAAACGTGATCTTTAATTTCCAGCTTTGATTTGCTTTTATATAGAATGGAACTGTCTTTGTGATCAATATAAATGGTCGAAGTATTACGGTCATCTTCCCGCAGCGCAATATACTGGTAAGCATTATTATAAAACATTCTTCTGAACCATTTGAAGTTGAAATTGAAATAATATCGGAGACGAACACGGCGTATGCGATTTCCAATTATCGATGTGCGCTGACTGTTCGTACGGTATTGCAACTCCGTATGACGAGAAATATTTCGCTCAGGTTTCATACGAACTACACCTACCGAGGAAACGTACGTCCGTGTACTGCACGTGTCGAGCTCTAATCTTCCGATATTTGAAACTCAAGAAATTTCACTAACGGAACGAGAAAAATTCCTCCGTCCATAATTTATGATTCAGGACGGAATATCAATATGATTGAAAGAAAAGAAACAAAATTCATGAATTTGACAAAACTTTATCCTAAATGTATTCTACAAGCGGTTATTTTAGTCGTCCATGCGTAATATAAGAGAACAAGTATAGGTAGGTACCTAAAAGTTTGGTGTGCAAGTTTTGCCAAGTTTCCTGAACAGAATTATGAATATTCACAAACGCCTCGGGATTCCTCATGTGCGGGAACTCTTTTAATAGGGCGTTAAGTGTTGGAGAGTGAGTTAATATATAGTTGCTTTAAAATAGCAAGGAATCTTATTATAACAGCAGTAACTCTTTTAAGAAGGAACATCTTATCATAAGTTTTTATTAGTTTTATCTCTAGTCTTGTTGGCGCCGCGCCGCACTGTGTCGGACTGTAGAGTGGAGCCTCAACTGGCGTGAGAGGATAATTTTATATTGACACGTGATCTTATAATATAATATTTGGCAAGAGGATCGATAAATAACTGGATGTTATTTTTGTCAGACCAGGAAAATGTTACGATATATGAGTTACTACGGTAACGGTATTTCACGTATGATTCGTAAACTTCTGGACATTTAACATGTTTTCCCAAAAGTTAGATACCAATTAGTTTAATATAAGTCAATAAGACTTTGGATTTCTGAAGTAATACAGATGTAAATACATTAATTACTAAGCACTTTTTATGCAAACTATGCTCTCAAAATTAGAACACAAAATGAATAAAAAAAACACAACGAAAATACTTTCTGAAAGTCGACTCGAATCACAAACCTTTTCACTCCACACTCGATACAAAATCTTCGATATACATTTCAGGATACGTAACTTAGCATAAGACCCACGTTCCTTTATAAGTATTAAAAGGGTTCAAAGTATAGCAAGCTGCAGTAAGTTGCACGTCCATTGCCTTAAGAGCATCGGTTACGTTAAGTAATTCACTCGCCTCAGTTGATAGTGTAAGTTACACCAGTAAGTTACTTCGACTGACTTACCGCACTATTTGCGTCTCCTCTCCTGATTTCCATAGACTTATACTGTTCGAGATTTTCGTCTTAGTTTAGGTGTGTGGGTAGGGTCTTTATTAAATTAATTCAGTTATTTATGAAATTATGTTGAAGTGTTTTGGTTAGTATGATACTAGTTCGGTGGAATTTTCAACCTAAATAGCTTGACAATATTGTGTACAGTTCCGTGATTAAACAATTGCTAATTAATTACACATAATGTCGGCATAATGATCATCAGTCGGTTACCTATCCGTATCCTAAAATCCGTAGGCTGCCTGTGAATACTTGCTTTGTGACGAAGATTCAATAGATAACATTTTAATAAAAACAAATTCTCACGACCATGATGACTTTAAAAGCAGCTTATAGACGAGAACACTACACAAATAATAATAGTATAGTACCTTCAACAAAGATTTCATATGTGGTAAATATGTATTTTCTACCAGACTTATATAGTGGATTGCACTACTGAATTTTGCTAGTGGCAATGTGAAATTCGATGAACAGGAATTACGGAATACCTGGTTCTAAGCTATGCTCTTTAAGTCCACATTAGCATGCAAACGAGCCGAAATCACAGAGGATTTTACCATAAAGGCGAGACAGCGTGAACAATAACGGAAAATTATCAACAGTTCAAATTCAGTGTTTGATCACAGAACGTGAACATGTAATGAGTTGTAAAATTGCAACACTATACCGAATAAACACAGTATTCGCGATGAAAATCATAGGTATAATATTTACAATCACGTTGTGCACTGCAAACAGATAAATTGAGTACAAAATAGTCCACAGCAAAGCGGATACAGTCCTCGCATGAAACAAACAGCCGAGGTTTATGCAAATTGGGCTCCTTTGTATTTTGCTGGATTAAAATATAGTGGGAATTAGTTCCGTGTCAGATATCCGACCAGCGGCCAACTCGGCCCACTTGATTTTATTGCGCGCTACTTTATTTGAAGCGTTTCCGCCATTACTTCGAATGAAGAAGGTGCAATTAAACTTTATGGTGATGAACATTCGATACGCATATTGGAAGGACCTACTCGTACTAGCGGCATCGGTGAAAAAAATCTTCTTTTCTGCTTTTTAGTAGAAACTCACTTTAAAGTTTCATAAGTTTTCCAGTCGCTGCGTTTGAGTTAATAATTAAAATGGAGTTCTTAGTACCAGAACTTATATATTTTTGCAGATATCTAAAGTATATTCAAAGAACCAGGTAAGTGTTGATGTACTTAAAAAAATCAAATCTTAATGCATCACCGAACTTGAAAAAATAAAATGATACGTAATCACTAGTCACTAGGTATACAAATTATACGAAAAACCAGTGAATAAACTACCATATAGTGTCGCATATATCTATCCAGAATAACAAAACTCTACGTTAACACGCTTTTGTCTACTATCTAAGATTTAAAGCCTCGACGGTAGCAGGTTCAGAATAATTTTCGATCCGAGCGCCTATATCGTAAACATGAAAACTCATATTCAGCCCGCTCTTATTTCTCAGTCTAATGATGTTGAATGATGCGACAGTCCCTGCATATTCAAGATAGACCAGCCCATCATTTAAAAAAATGGTTTTCCTTTCATACCCCCTTCGCATAAAGGTCTCCCTTCGTTATTCAAAGAGACTTTTAGTGTTGGTCGGCGGCGAGTCGACGTTATTGAAATGGTGGCAGTCAGTCTGAATTATCTCCCTTCTTCAGTTACTTTCTATAATGTATTCTTTGGTTCTGGTGAAATAAAAACGGAAATTTATCAAAGTCAATAGACGTTGGACATTTCGAATAAAAGTTTGTATCAAATGATGTAAAAATACATTTGGAGGCCATAACTTTTCGCCTCTTTCGTTTTGGCTGAAAATTGTGATGTTCCGTAAATATAACCAGTGGAATGGATTATTTTATCGAATGTACGAAAAGTGATACCGTTTTTATAAAAATAATATCGGTGAAATATTGATATTCTTTGGATATTGATGTTGTATGGTTGGTAGGACTAATTTGAATAACAGTGATTACGGGAATAAAATGTTATTGTAGTACAAAACGATATGACACTTTTGTAGAGCTGTATACCGGACCGAAATCAACCCTATAGATAGCAATGTAATCACGTTGTTTGGATCGATACATAGCCTAAATCAAATTGCTAAATGGATTTACATTAATTTTACAAACAATGGGTATAGGCCGTGTTATAGATATGTAAAATAGGTATTCACGAAATTGTATTCCATGAACTTTGTATCTATACTGTACTAAAAAGAAACAAATTAAATTTTGCAAAACAAATTAAATGTCTCGTGCTGTTTCTCCTTTAGTTAAATTTACTTAATTGTTAAAGATGATAAACTAAATCATCAGCATAATAATCTTGGATTCACACTGTGAATCCCATCACATGGAACAGCGATCGTCTTAAGTCGGAATTGAGAGCGTCAATAAGCGAAAGCTTAAACCTAATTATTTACACAGTTCAGTGGTAGATAATTACGCTATGCAGCTATCGTGAACCGTCGCTGACGGCTTATAGCTCTGTCCGTTGCATTAATAAAAGCGATTGCAGCTCGAAATCCGATTAACCACGTTGGTCCAACTGACTATTTTGTGCGAATCCCATCAATTGGTACTTGATGTCAAGTTGAATTTAAAAAATAAACAATAATTCCCTGCATCGGATCTGTTCTGTTTGTTTTTTGTATAAAGCATTTCAATCGAGTTAAGCTTCATTAGATATTTATTTTATTGTGTTCGCTTTTTTGTTATATTTCGCAATTGTTGTATAGAAATTAAATATTTATTTAGTAACTAAACAAAGGTAGATACTAGGTAAGTAATTTAGTTTCATTACTAAACAAATGTTTTCTATTTTCCATGGAGTAGGGCTCTATTTAAGTTAATTGTTGAAAAAGTAAATTATGAAAGTAATATATTCATAATACCATTAATTCAAATGTCACGATGAATATAGTCATAGTATACATGAAAAGTACTGACAACTTTAAGGATTTGCTAAGAAGCAAAGCAATGCCAATCTCTAACTGAGAAAGGCAAATCCAAACATAGCAACTGCCATACATAAAGTGAGTATTTATGTAATTCTAAGCCCGATATAACGACACAATCTAAAACGATACAATTACTTATTTGTAGTCAACACAACATGACTCGTGTTTAACATAATATCACTATCCTGTTTCCATTCATCTACGAAATGTAAGGAAGTTTACGAGGAATAAGCTGTTTACGAACTTGGAAACATCAACAAAGGGAAACTTGTAACTCCGAATAACATTTTACTATCCATGCCCTTACTATTGACGCCTTTCAGCCCAATGTGAGGCTCTATAGGATTATTTGTCACTTCGTTTATAAGGGAAACTAAAGACAGATTGATCGCATTTGTATTACAGTGTAGTTTATCTTTAAGCTTCATTGACGGATTACCATCTTTCGAACACTAGAGAAAATAGAATAAATAGAGACATATTTAGTTAAAGACTTGGATCATCCATTCTAATTCTAAATCTTTATTGATTGATATCAAAGTTAATGGTCTCTTTAAGGTATCTACATCACTATTATTTAATCAAACTTAAAATAAATAAACGATACAAATTGCTTCCTAATATTTTCTATTATTCTAAGTGTCATTAGCTAAACATCAAAAGATCCTAATCTGAAGAGACAATGACTTAGTTATGTAATAATAACATGAATACATGCTCATAACAATACTTATGAATGAACAATCCATTAGTTTCCGACTGCTGGCGAGCGACAATGTCGGGCTTTTTTCAAATATATTTTCTCAATACGAGTGTTCTCTTTACAGATATTTTTTGTGTTGTCATGATGGTTTATTATTTCATTAATTGAAGTGGTGGCGGTCGCAACCGCTGGCTTGGCTTTTGTCCTCGTAAAAATATAAGACAAAACTTGAAAAACCGATCGGATTAATTCTGCGAGTGAGTCCAATGTGAATTTCCATTTCATTGGATTTATAAGCTGGTATCGGGTGAAGTATTACACTGTCATATTTGTAATAGTCGTCCATAATGTTTATTAATATTTCCATTAGCCAAAAATTGTTGGTATAATGCTTTTGTGAACACTTTGTCGAAAGTGGTTCCAATATTTTATTAGCATTATCAAAATTGATTTAAGGTCTAAAAGATAAAACTTTTAAGATTTTACTAACAGAAAAAACGTTTAGGCGAGTAAAATATTGGAACATTTGATGTTATGAGCGAAGTTCGCGGGGAGAGAGTATCCCGCAAACGATTTTCCTTATAAAGAAATTTGTTAGTGTTGTTAACATAACGGTGTTAAAATAATTTAAGGAGTCTATAAAGTTTAACAGCCGACGTTATTGACTCTTTTCGAAGTTAATGCGATCCCGGGGCGTCGATCGCTGCTCGCCTCCTAATAATCTCATCGACATTGTCTACGGGCATGGTTACTTTTAATGGCTTCCGCTAAATAACAAACCCGTCAAATTATAAAACGATTTATTTAATAAAATTGACTTCATAAATTCATTCTTTCTTTTTTAAGTTCGGAATTAAGTTCTTGTGATTACAGATATGAATATTTTTTGTAGAGAAAACTTTTCGTTATACCATCTGTGCAGAGTTTCTGAGGTTTTTGATAACTTGGAATCTGAGTAAATACGTCATAAAATCATGGATTGATATCAATTAGTTATCCTATCAGTATTGTCCATCAATCACGCTGAAACTATTGAACGGATTTTGATGTAATTTAGTATACAGACAGGGTATGAGTTGACTTGGGTGATAGGATATCTTTTTATCACACGGGACCGTGGACAAAGCCGCTGGCAGAAGTTAGTTAAAAATAGACCAAACGGTAAAGACAAAAAATTACCGAAATTTTATGGTCAGAATTGCAGAAAGTAAATATAAACCTCAAAGAACATTGTTGCCCAAATGAAACGGAAGTAATTTTAGTAATGAGGTCAAAATAAATAGTATCTTAGTTGTCTCAATAAATAGCGCATTTAAATCAAGGCACTGGAGGCTAGCCAAGTGAGCGAGCGGACCGACTCGAACCTCCTTCGTTATGTTTTCTGCATTTGTCCACTTTACTCGCTTTCACGAACAAACAAGCTCACTTTGTGATCGGAATGCTAACGTTTTAAATTCAATCAATTTTGGAATTCGTATCACTTCTAAGGTTTATTGAGAAATCGCTAAATTGAGATTTCTTTTACTTTATTTTTTTGTGAAAAATCACTGAGTTTTTTTTTTGTTTGTTACGTAATCTCGAATATCGTAAATAGTTAACTCAAAATGAAGAAGGCCCGAAATAATTATGTTTTATCAATAAGAATAGGTACGTGAAATCTTTTTAAATTTTATTTGTTCAATTTTAAGTTAAAGGCGAAAAGAGAAAATTATCTACTCAAGGCTAGTTCTAATTGTAATTAAAGTGAGAGGCTAATAGCACCTTTTGCAGGTCACGTTACGTTTACTTTGTACTAAAATTAACTAATTTAAAGATGTAGCCCAAATTAAGTGAGAATTCTTACTGTCATTAAGTGTTCAATATACTTTTTGTCTTTTTTACGGTGCGTAGGTATTTAAGCTTCGTGAAAATTTTAAGTTTAATAGTTAATTTATTGAAATGACCAGTAAGATAAGAAGAGATTTCCTGAAGAACGAGCTGAACAAGATATCCCGAGTTTGATATCAGTACCATTAGTAAGAGTTTGCTTTACGTTGAAAATAACCGAAACTAGAGCGCGTTCGGCGCTAATGATTGGTTGGTTCGTTCGCGTCGGCCAATCAGAGCGCCGAACGCCGTCTCGTTTTGTTTTCGGTCAACGTAAAGGAAACTTGTACTAAGGGTACAGAATCGAGCAGGCTAGTAGCTATTCTGTCCTTGATGTTAAGATGCTATCTTTACACTGTAATTTTTTGACATTCGTTATTGTAATTCTATTCCTACACATATTTGACTACCTAGCGGGTTACCAGGGCTCCGGCTCGAAAAGTAGGAGTAGGAACGGGGTAGTTTTTAGTCAGTAAGAGTCTGACACTCCCTCTCGCCTCGCCCAAGGAGAGAAGTCATTGGATAATTTTCTTCTCTTTTTATTTTCATATAATAAGGTTACCTAGCTATATGATCATTCTAGTAACTGAATAAGGTCTTATCAAATGGTTTCGAAATATAAGCCAGACCAGACAATCTAGCTTTTAGTATAATTTCAAGATATGCTCTCATACTCTACAGCTCCTATTTCGTGATATTCTTTAAGCTTCATGCATTTTCTTTATACGGAGTACAATTGGAAACCGACGATTGCTTATAGATAAAGGTGGGAAATCTTTTGTGATGCGTAATTTCATTTATTTTTATAAGTTGTTAATATTGTTCGACGATTCAAATGATAATATCGAGCATGTGGTCTTAGAGATTTGAACCTCATTGTAAGCAGATAAAGGATAGTTATTTATTTTATGGAATAAGCTGGTAAACGAGCAGACAGATCACCTGATGGTAAGCAATCGCCACCGCCCATGGACATCCGAAACACCAAAGGCGTTACAAGTGCGTTGCAGGCCTTTTGGGGGTTAGAAATTTAAGGGTTGTTGGGGAATCGGGTTTGGGAACATTGGGAACGGTAATAAGGCCTTGGTAACCTCACTCATATAACAAAACGTAACGGAAGCGTTGTTTCACGTTGGTTTTGTGAGACGTGGTATCACGAGGGTCGAGCCGAAGCATGATTTGATTTCTGTTAGTCTGTCAGTTTAATTATGAAAAGTAGATATAGTTACGGTATGTGCACATCTGCTTCTGTTTTTAAATGATACCAGCCACGTTCTTGTTTTACATTACAAAACGTCCTGTTTGGCTAGCAAAAGTGTAGGAAAAATTCATGTACTTTTTAAATAGAGAGACTTGGCAGACATATTGGCAATAAGGATAGAAATAACTGCTAGTTATGGGGCTGTTGTCCTACATCGATGTTTGGGTCTACAAACATTGTGACGTAATCACATGGTGCCTCCCTGTCTAGCTTCATTTTATATAGGCCTAAGAACATTCTCTATTAGTACCAAGAAAATTAACATGACGACGCGACGGAAGTCTACGATGAAACTAAGAATGGGAAATGTTGTATAACTCGTGTACTGAAGCAGTATTATTTAGGCTTTTATTTAAGTGATTTTCTTTCGATTTTGACTTAAATGACAGAATGATTTAGGCTTTCCGTTATGGTTCTGTGGTAGTATGTAGACTTACTAAACACTAGGTTTTAGGATTCAACTCTCAATCAGATATAATGTACAATACTTATTTTGCGACTAATACTAATTTTGTTTACGCTAGTTTTATTCATTTCATGTTAAAATTACTGTAGTTACCTATACTTACAAATTAATCTTAAATCTTTTAGATTCATTCGGAGATATAACAACGTGATATAAATGGGCACCTTAGATCTCAACTCTGCAGCCTCCGTAAGACTCCCCTCTTCTAAACTGTCATATATCAATGACTGAAAAGATTGCATTACACGTCATTGTGGGGAAGCTCACATTTTTTCGCACTAAATCCAAACAACACAGAACACGCAGTTAGTGTCCGTGACGAGCGTGAATGAATGGCGTCGCATTTTTCTCGCTAACTCCGCGTCGCCTTCGCAATAAAACATTCATGAATTCAGAATGTTACTACTCAGTACCCATTGCGTGGATGGGGCGTTGATTCCTCCCAAATGCTAAGGAACAGTATCGTAGAGCGCCGATTTGTATCCAAACGCTTATTGCCATCCCTTTGCATCAACATAAGTTTCGTCTTCGCCGTATTATCTCCTCAAGATTGTATGACTTCATTATGATAATTTCGTCACAGACACAGCACTGTAATCCTAAATTAAATATCAGCTCTAAGAGAAACAAAAATAGCGCGGTCATGGCGCTCAATAAAGATAATGAACATGAATTATTGATAACACGAGCGCTATGTCGTGCGTATCCAAACAATTCATGAATCCAAACTGCTCGCAATAAGACGAGTAAAGAATAAAGCCAATTGTAGAGCGAGCCAATAAAAGAAATAAGTTCAGAAATGGATGCATAGCTGTGTGTTTCCAACATGTATGGCAGGATTGCTCCGCCGCCGGCGGAAGTGCGGCGAACTATGCGCGGCGCGAGGACGGAATGCGGACAATTTCACAAAAGCCCACCAAGTGAGAGGTCCGCCGTGATAACCGTGAAAGCTAATAAATTTGTATGCGGGGGAGGTGACGAAACAAAAACGCTTATTATATTTATAGCGCTCTGTATTTTCCGAGAGCCAGAGATCATTTTACGTGTTTTATTTGGAAATAGGCTTTTTGTCAGGTGATATATGTACTTACAACAGAATAATCTTTGTGAGTGTAGGATGTGTCGACGTTATGTAGTATTTAATTAACTAACTTAGATGAAGCCAGTACTTACGTAAAGGTCTCCACCATCTTGCCATTACAAAGAAGATTAGCGATCTGAAACAATCGGATAAAGATATATATTATCTTGTTTATCGCGACACAAGTTCGAGGGCCAGAAAAAATCCGCTTCAAGTTGTTATCTAAGCGTTTTCAGCGCAAACATGTTTAGACGTCAGATTTATGTTTTCTGATCCATCTGCCGTGCCGTCTCGCATAATATTGCGGACGGACTTGGAAAATAATAAAGGCGGGAGATAAGGTTTTCGTCTGTTCCAAGGGAAACGGTGGAATTGAGTTGGGACAATTTTATTTTTCATTTTCCTTAAGCCAAATATGAATGAATTATTTGTGCTTGACTGATGTTAGGTTCATGCAATGCCATTTATTTTAAATTCAATATTTTATTTTGTGGGTTATATCGTAATTTATTATGCTGTGACACATTTTATCCAAGGTAAGAAGAACGGAAACAATATTAAAAAACCGTTATTTCAATGCGGCTTTCATTTAGAACCCTACCTTCGTTTGTATTATTTATACAATACAGAAATACAAAAATTAAACGAATAAACAATATACCTATTGATAAAACGCACAAAATATTACACAATGTCAAATTGCATTTTTGAGTGCATAAACAACCACCCAAATGATTATTTTAATATTTTGTTTGAACGTCCAAGTATCATTATCAAAGCCTCGTGACGAGTTAGCCTTAACCTCTTTATGCTTGTTTCCGTTATTCACATACAAAATACGCTTCATATTTGCAAATTTAAAAATAATAAAATAATAATTCATGCAGCAACACAGTTACAGCTTAGTCGACCGTTAGATAGGTTTTTAACACATCAATATTGCAGTAACTAACACAAAATAAAAAGCTAGTTTTTATCCACACAAAACATTGTTTACATTCGAACAAAATTGCAATGGAGATTAAAACCAAACATCGATAATAGAACAAGATGTAGGCAGAACGAAATAATAAAAATAGGGTTTTAGCGTAGCAAGTTTCTTCGGGCAGCGAAGCGGCAAGAGGAACCAATTTCTGAGCCGATGCGGAGCATTTTGTTGGAAATAGCTTTCCTTCAATCTGCATTTTCTTGCTGATTTACCAACTTTCATACAGAACGAAAGTTTCCGCGAAATACCTGGGAGAAAGTTTGGCGCAGTCGACACATTAAATTATTATTAAACTCGTCCGTCTACATCAAAACATGGCCAACTCTCCTGTCTATTTATATCATATGAAATTAGGGGCTGCAATTTTAGTCTTGCGTTCGGATTTGAAGCTTGTCTGTGTATACAGTTAGGAATAACTTTTTCGAGATCTAATTTGCATATATATCCTTTCCAAAGTTCCTTGTTGAAATTTCGGTGCAATAGATATTTGCATAACATAACACAATGCGTGACACAAATCTCCTCAATGGACGATAGATTCATTAAAATGTTACGGTGTTTAAGTACAAATCTAAATGTTCTATACTTACTTTTCTATTTATTGAATAATGCGTTTTAGGACTCCTTGCAGTACCTAAAACCTAAGCTAAAAGTAAGTGAGAAAGATAAAATAATATTGTACGTTTTAATTATTGACTCATTACCAAGTCAAGTCAACCGTAATAAATACTTGGTCTTTAATTAAGTCCGCCATCGATAATATCATCGAGCACGCACACAAACTAGTGGCGAAAGAACATAACCAATAAGCGATACAAGGGGCGGAATAATAAAGAAACGGAGAAAATATAGGACGTGGAGATTAACAAAGTTCTAAATAACTAAGTTTGCTTATGGGACGTCATAACAAATGGGTAAGGACACGTCCAAGCCGCGCCGTACACTCGTAAAGTCCCCAGTTCGATTACATACACGAACGGGTCGCAGTGAATTAACTACAAACGGACCCGGCGTCACGTGACCGGAATATTTTCAAAAAATCCTTTGGTCACTCCTCTCTGTCAGTAGGTAAAGCTTGATGAATAAATATTTATGTAGACTACTGATACCAAAGTGTATGAGTGCTTGGTCAATTTTGTGGATAGATAAACCCATGTAGGTATGTATGTAGATACATTTCAGGAATACTTGTATAAACACAAAATCAGTAAATTAATTTGATGTGCGGTGTTAATCGTTACCGCATAATTATTTACGCAATGAAATGTGTAATTTAAAGCTTAATTGCTAAATAGTTTATCTATTATTTGCCACTAGCATTTTGTTTAATTTGTTGTGATTTTGTAGCTCACTTGAAAATACATTTATGTGCGAAGTTGTAATCCCAATTAATTGAATTGCTACTTATTTGGCAAGTTGATGGCGTGGTTGGCTAGCTAAACCCCGCTACGTGTTGCGTGATTCATTCTAACACGAAATAAATTTGTGCAGGTATGATTTATGTGTTTAAACGCACAATAAGAGCTGGCGAATTCTTTGTCTCAACTAATATATTATTTCGAAAAAACTTATTTTATTTTTATGGTTTATTAATTATCGTTGGTAGAAAGCTATTTCAACAGATGATTTAACTATGCTAAGCTACACTTAATGTATAAATGTGGGTAACCATTTGAACATCTCAAAATTTCTCTATGCTTGGAAGAGCACGTAAAGCCGTTAGTCTAGATATTGGACTGTAATATACAACCTATGTGCAAGTCAAATATTCTAACAATGAAGTGAACCTCGTACGTGTAATAAAGCAACAAAATCTGGTTCAAACTGATGTATCTACTATACATTTTATTTAAAGAAAAGAAATAATTAAATATAGTTTATTCAATGAAGAAAACCTAGAACTTTGACCTAACTACGTTATTATAATTTAAATTCGATATAAATCTTCAGTATCGAAGTATCAATTTAATATCGAGCTCATTTTATAACCACTTCCCATGGTAAATCAGCTAATGGAGTGGACGTGACACGAATCACGCGCTGACAGAAAACCTCGATAAGTAAGATAGTTAAGTTTTTGCGATTAAATATATTACGTGTTTAACGGGTAACAAATATGATTTTACTCACCTATAGTTTTGTTAAAATATGCTACAGTTCATTTTAATGTACGTATACATAATAAAAAATCGTAAATGGTTTATTATAAAACCAAATTTTTGTCCCGTAAATTCCAATATTTTTTAGAATCGGTTCGGACTAATTTAACAATGGCTAAACAAATTTAGCAATACTCCATGGCAGCTAATGATACAAAGTCAACGAGATGTGAATAACAAATACAACATTTTTGGACATCGCAAACAATATGTCCTACCGGTGGAAAAATAAAGGTTTATTTATACAGAAATGCATTTTATTCCACACGGGGCAAGGTTTGAACTGCTTTGATTTGGTTATACTTTGCACCGCATTGCAAATCCCTTGACAATGAGTCGTGTTTTCCCTTGAAGCTGCCCCGTTCGTCTGATCAAAGGGTGATCCTGCGAAAATATAGTACTTTTTTAAATATTTTATTTAGAATTCTTCTTCTTTGAATTCTGTGTTTAGTATTTTACGGGTAGGTGTTATTTTAAATTGATTATATTTTACTGTAGTTTCGTAAAAATAAGTTTTGGAATTTGCTAAATTTAGAACACTCTTTTCGTCATAGCAGCTAAATTGTCTGTCAACACCACGATTCAAAAGTGTTTTTTTTTAAATGGTATAATCAAAAAGTAGGGGAAATGTGTCAAAGGATATGTAGGTCATTAAAATGCAATAGTGGATTTAAAAATTACACTAGAACCTATCAGATGTATCCGAAAAATACAAACTTGAAGTTATTGAAGTATGGACACCCAAAGCAAACTAGACAAGTTAGGTCGACCTAACAATGGGAAAGAGGTCAATCGTCAAATTCAACTGTGGTGCAGTGTTCACAAAACAACGCTACATTATTTCGTCCCGCAAACTACATACTAGTATCTTTGTATTTGTTTTTTTTTTTAGTATAAACCCTCAAATACCACCCACCAGTTTCTGATCTCCCCAATAACCAAGGATTGACAGTGCAATAACATTTGCAGGATTTAGGGGAGCCCGACGATCAAGTAGATAACGGGCATAAAAGTTCACAGATCATAATGATTTGATGGTAAAAAAACAAATTGCTTTATGGCAATTTAAATAATGAGAAGTTCATTCATTAATGTGGTGTTGGAACAATGCTTCGCTCCATTATGCTATGTACGAGTAAAAACTTTTATAAAAGCAATGTAACACAATAAAACATGCACAGTTATTATGTAATAGTGGACTAGTCGTCGCAACTTGACAGACGTAACCGAGCTGGAACACAATTGCCATTTGGATTAAGTGTTATTTTCCAAGTACAACCAAGTCTCGGGTTATGGAATGCATTTATGCATTTCTGCCACCGCATAAGTGCATGTAAGTGGTAAGGACGAAACTGGTGCAATATGCAGTAACGATCTAGTAACATTGTTAAGTAACAAACGAACGAGCAATTATTTTAAACGCATCCATTGCAGTACAAAACAACGTTAAAGAGCTGACGCGGAGTGGTCGTAACAAACGTCGTTATCCTACATTTTGGGGTCGATAAACTGCGGGCAGGCGACGCGACGGCGTCGGCGACGCGCTGGCTAACCTCCGCACATTACATGATCAAAGCACACGATGAAAGCCGTCACTATACTCACTCATAAATTTTCCTCTTTCAGCCTATTTATAGAAAATCGAATCCAAGGTCATAGTACCGCGACATTTCAAAGTCCAATCCGTCATTTCTTTCCGCACGGGATAGTTTCTCTTGTACCTACATAGTACGTATATCTTAGGGGCAATTGCTGAAAAATATAAATGTAGCAAAGTTTTGAATTAATGGTGACAAAGTAAGTAATGCAATAAACTTTGGACATTAACGTTGTTAAGTCACTAATTAATGTGGATGTTTGCCGATATCTTATGGAAGTACGCCACTATGTTTGTGAGAAATACTGTTATTGTCAACATGCCCTGGATCCAAAAGATCTTTTAAAATAAAAAATGCATTCGAGTTTTGTTGCCTATAAAAACGCAGAACTTGAAAATACACGCTGATATATTTTAAAGCGGCCAGCGCCGACGGCAAAAGTTTTTATTGTTGTTGATCTTTCAGCCGAGCCTCAAGCGACAGTGATGCATCAAAAGATATGAAAGAGAACCCCATACATTTTTCTTGAAACTTTTCGCCCCTCTGCTCCATTTAGTTTGCTTGCATAATACGTACGTATCCTACCTATATTATACTCCCCATTTTACGAGTTAAGCATAGCCCAGAGCGGTCACGTATCCACCAAACCATGAAGCAATTGAGGTTTGAAAAAGTCTACGAGTAATTATAGCTTTATGTACCTATCAGCCAAAAGCAATATTTTCCGCGCTACTCCTTTATTTAAAACTGCAATATATTTTCCAAACAATACCTCTATAAAAGTAACACAGTAACTATGGATAATAATTATCTACGCGATAAATCCTGAGCCCGTTCTTTTTTCGTAAAAACGTCACTGACAGCCGTGATGGTAAAATGCTGTCTTATGAATATATTATTATAGAAACGGGCACTCTCCTCCGACCTTTCCGCGCTAGAGTATTATAGATCTAACCAGCCCGCTTTCGATTTATCTATTCTATGGCTACGTTAGTTGGCAAAAAATGTAAACAGGATGAGACTATAAAGCAGACAACAAAAGCTTCTGATGAGCTAATTGCGTTACTAACAGAAAGTATGCTGCGTGTTGTCAGTGGTCGAGCTAAATTGAAGTGAAGGTTTTAATGTAATTAATTTTCAGAGAATTAGACCTTTCTGTTATTTAATAATTGGATAGGGAAGAGAATTTATGATGGGCAGAGATACTGTATTAAATTACGTGGTACGGTAAGCTTTTATGTAGGTATGTATTAAGTATTAGTAACAATATTATAATATTTAGGAATGAACTCTAAGATAGCCTCGAACAGTCTTCAGAGACCATTGTTGCAGAGACTACTTAGTACATAAATCTATAGGGAAGTGGTCAAAACTTGATCATTCGATTTTAGTACAATGAATATCGGCTTCCTGACTAACCTACTTCGAGTTATTAAGCATCGATACAATCTATTTCAAATTTTCCAAACTATGACAGATTGGAAACGGGGAAAAATCCACTATGTTTCCAGTTATTTCCAAAACTAGTTTGCAAAAATGTAAAGCGGAGGCTTCGTAGTTTCTTTTTAATTACTCCGAGGCTGTCTGTTCTTTTTCACTAATCTAATGACCATTAACGCTGTAGACTACTAAATAAGCGGCTTCAGGTTAATGTCCTCTATCAAGTGGTATTTTAAATTAAACATTTTTTTATAATTTGACAAAGAATTTTGGTTTTTTTATGAACCTACATAATTCTATTCTTGAAAAATAATGCCACAATGTTATACAACGTCCTTAGTCCCAACGTACTTGGAAAATGTGGAAATTAATATGAAGATTGTCAAGCGTATCCACTTTTTCATATCGTCGCCTTATGAGAAGGGAATATTTTCTTATCCATGTAATATAATGCCACCTGTAAGGTGGAGTAGGGGCGGAGTTTGTTAAACAATAATTTTATCTAACAAGAAGCTATTGGTAATAGTTTCATTTCAAATAAATTTGTACGAGAATGATCGAATATTTTCTGTAAATATAGTTGATATATTAATAGAGATGTATTGTAATACAATTTATATGTTATTTCTATTTCCATTGTCTCAGTGATGTCAAGAATAGTAGCGTGTGATACATATCGACGGTTAAAAGGAAATAGGGTATAAGCGACATTTTGATCAAAAATGAGTTTATTATGCTATCCTACGTAAAAATTTCCGCTCTTTCGAATGCGCTTACTCTCATGGCTCTACGATGACATTTTTGGCGTTTATACCCTAGCAAAAAAAAAAACATTTTCCTAGTATTCTTTTTCGTAACCGACGAGTTTAAACGGCTCTCCTGAACATTTCATTTTTGTCGCTTATACCCTATTTCCTTTTAACCGTCGATATGCGATATTTTGATGCATGTTTGTGTTTGTACCTACTTGCAATTATGTGTGCGCACTCTCTGTTCCTCCTCTGATAATATAAGCTGGGGCTATCGGTACTGATGACCTATACTATGATGTACCTACTTTCCGAGCCAATGTAATGGAACAACAACATTAGGTTTCCAGTCTTTGGATTTGATGTGTCTAGTTTCCGAATCAATGTAATGGAACAACAACATTAGGTTTCCAGTCTTCAGATTACTAATAGTAAACTTGACTAGAATTCAGGTAATATGAGACTGATTCCGAAGTCGTGTTTACAATAGGGATGATGACGGGGTATGAAAATTAAAAATCTATTTAGTCCGTCAGTTAGGTAATGAAAAAATATTGGACTCGATTTTTTATTTTGCCATTTAAGATAGAACGAATCTAAGTTTAGAAGTGGGAGCATATACGTCATTTCTACGTATAAAATGTACGAGTAGGTACCTAGAAGTGAAGTCATGCATTATTTCAAATCAATATATCCTAAAGGGTATTTTATTCAGTTCTAACCTATTATTAACTAAAACAATGAATATGTTATCATTCAAATATTAATCTAGATATGGCATATAGCATTACCATAACAATGATCAACCAACAAAAATTCTAAAGTGTCTGAAAATGGGACAGACCAATGTACTAACAAATATAATTTTTATTCGAATTGAACGAGCCGGTCCATTAAAAGTTTGTAGGCAGTTTTATACTGCCCCTTATTATATAATACATAGTTTACAAGACTTGTGTGAACTTCTTATCGTAGAAGTACTAGATAGTACCATATTTACGTTGTTCTACTCTACAATAATTAGTAGGTAACTGATAATTTCTGTGTATATCGAAATTAATCTTTAATAAACTTGTTATCAATTATTAATCGTAGAATATTCAAGTTAATAACTTTACTACTATTTTCTATGTTTAATTCTCTATGTATAATTTTTAGAATTATCGATTGTTTACTTCAAAAATATTTTACTTCTTAACAAATCATTACTCTCCCGCGTTATCAATCATAGCGGTACGGCTCAATTTATAAAACCAAATCTTGTGTTTTGATCATCAGAATTGTTAACTATAAGGTTGACAATAATGACGCCGATAATTAGAACTGTTTAACCAGCTATTTATAGCATTTTGCTGCATATCAAATATTGGCTTAAATCAGTTTTTTTTTCATATTACGTAAAAAGTAACAAACATCCATCATTCTCGCAACTTTCGCGTTTATAATAGTAGGAGGACACGCCAAGGATTATCTGTCGCTCGACGGCACGTCACCAGTCACTACACTCCTACTCTGATTGACATTTGTATGACAGCACTCCTCTGTACTACACGTATTCTTTTTCACATTTCCACCAACAAAATTCACCTTTGAACGTACATAACCATTACAAGAGCACTTATTTGAAACGTTTTCAGACAAAAGTAGTTTTATTTCACCGCTCAATTTTAAAGTAGCCGGTATTTACCTATACGAGGTCAGTGCAGAATAGCGAACTACAGTTTTTATTCCCCCATCCAACTTCTCTACGTCAAAGCGTGTCAATATAGGGCGTGCTCTTTTTGGGTGGTATTTTGCGTCCAAAACCAGCAGTCAACTTGCGGCTTCTCTATTTGGGCCTATATGAGACCGAGCCGTCCCAAACTTTAGAGTATCTGCATTCCCCAGGCCAATATGCGAGGTTGATTTCCTGAATGTTCAACTTTGTTTCTAATTAAGCAATTAGCCCATTTTTAGTTTTTGCTCCGCGGTTGGCTCACGTTCCAACTTTTGCCATAAGAAAAATGTCTGATTTTACGTAACAGTTTTCTGCCCAACACGTTTTCAAGTGATTTAATATTTTATGTAACTAGTTTTGGTCTCACGAGGCTTTCTATTCTGATTGTTGGTTTTAATTAATTTTAATTTATTTACAAGTTTAGATTTTTACACTTTAGCTTAACATATTTCGTAGAACTATTACGACGACGTCAATTAGTTACTAAAATTCTTGTACCTATAGGTACTCAATCTGGATATGACTATTTAAAACATATGAGAAGACCTTTCTGTAACTGATTATAGTTTAAGTTGTAAAAATATAACATGACAGGCGACTACAGACAAATTACAATTCAATTTCAATACTACGGCAAAATATTCAAACCACTCAACTTTAAGACGTTCTTTATAAGTATTTCTGTCGCTAAAGATACAGAGGCCGCGAGATACTTAAGTGCAACTTGAATTGGAGCAGCAGTTCTGTATTTGGTTGCTACCATGATATACAATATAGCGTACAATATCATAATAAAAAGTATTTTATAACACATTATTTGCTGTACAATAAATCTAGATATATTATTAACAATTTGTAAAACAACATGTTCTACAATATGTAAATAACCGTAGCATTAAAACTGGCAATTATTTACTTGAATCAAAACCATTTAATTGATACATAGAAATAAAATCATTATTCACATATTTGCATTGCTCATTCAATAAACAAACATCATGTCAATATAATAGAGTTAAAAATTCAGAATAACATCGTTTGGAGAGCAATTTTATCTTGAATAGTGTTGAACGCTCTGCCGCTCTTGATAACCCCGATATTTTCGTAGTCTATACAAGCTCGGGGCGCAGTACAAGGGGCCAGTTACACTTAAGAACAACATTATTGCGATGCAGTGGTCTCGTGGTTGAAGTGTCTGGGATGTCGAGACACTCTCCTACAGCGTGATACGGCAATAACACTGCACATTCTGCCCTCAGACACTCGTTATTGTCATATTATACGGGATGTTGGCTGATTCAGATGTTTAGTAATGCGTGATTATGACTTGAGTGTTTTTATTGTAGATTGCGGTGGTTATGTTCCGTGGCGTATGAGGGGACACTTATGGAAGTTCAGTAGAATATAGATTAAGAATATAGCAGATACTACACACATGGCACCAATATTTTCAATTAAAGTTCCTATTTCCGTCTAAAAAAAAGTGCGTTTACAAACACACAAGTTTACTCAGACCCGAAACAACAATATGCGAATCATACAAGGAGTTGCTCCGTACGGGAATCGAAACCGCTACACGTTATGCGGCAGCCGGTTCCCAAACACTGCACAAACCATACAATCTATAGTTTTATAAGTATTAAGTTTTTATCGTCATGTGTCAGTATTTCACTGAGCCAATTAATTCATTATTTATAAATTCACAGCAATTAACCTCGAAAACGAATTATAAACAAAATATTAACATTTTAAAGCTAATACGTTTATTATAATTGCTCAAAATTGCCTCAACGCCCAGCGGTTTAAAGTTTGACAGCAAACATTGTTTTCTTCTAACAAAATTGTTGCCACGGACAGATAGAAAGTCCAAGTTTATCTGTTACCGATTTAATTTGATGATTCACATCGGAGAGAAATCCGCAGCCGGCTTGTTCTTTGGTTATTCGTCTTTTGTCTTATTTTATTATGCTGTTAGTCAGTCGCGGCGATAAAGGCTAGCGAGACGGCTTGTCTGCTTGTTCCCGGTTTCTCGGGGTTGTTTATCCGGCTGGGGGTAGTTAGCGCGGCGGAGTGGCGCCCCGCGGCAGTGCCTCTGTAGCCCGCCCAGCGATGGGACGCTCCACGCCCGCCCAACGGTTCCCTATCGCACGCGTACGACCTCAACAACACAGGTGAACCGCGCGACCATAAAAAGGACAATCATCTAATGTGACTCGGACAAAATGACTCCTTTTATACATTTATATTGTGTTATATGGATAGAGTTACTCACTGGCTGCTGCACCACCACAGGTGAGTTGATAGTGCAATTAGCATTTTTATTGAGTTCGCCGGCAACTTGTAAAAAGTTTTGTGTAAAATACGAATTATGTTTTATTGTTGCGGAAGTAATGGATTGACGGTATTTTAGCGTGTCTCCTTCAAACTGCTTTCAAACTTTCTAGTTAGAAGCGCTGTTATTGTTTTTCTTTGCCAGCTTATTATAAATTGTATTTTGATTTAATTTTAAATTAACGTTCTAATTTCGAAATTCTTGTAGTTCGATATTTAATAGTTTTGTTATTGGAATAAAAAAAAACAAACTTTATTTTTTGCTGCTTCTCTTATATTGTATTTATTTTATTCGTCGACGGGGAACATGAAATATCGGTATAATAACATAAGTATTTTCCTGTTTCCTTTGTATCCTGGCCCTCTGGCCTCGCGATTGAATGTTCCTTAGATAAAAATATTTCTCGCTGTTTTATTAAACGTTATTTTTATATTAAACAAATAAACTTATTACTTTGTGCTATGAGGTATGTTATTTGTCATATTAAACTGTGTTCCTTTAGTTATCATTCAGTTTTATCAAAATATTTACGCAATTAAGTTTAAATTGGTAGTAATAAAATATAAGCTGATAAATTATTACCTACTGTTCTGGCCGCTAATAAACAGTGCAAAATATTTTTTTCTTTCTAATTTTTTTCCAATTACCGGTTAATTTTTATTTTTTTACTTTTGAATTTGGAATGACAATTTATTTATGCCTTATTTGTTAAAAAATATAGTATACGTAGTGACATGTAGGTGTAAGTAATTTTTATAATCAAGGTCATTGACACCTTGTATTACAACGCAATTAATGTTTAGACATTGTTCTAGTAACGCTGTTTTCTATTATCTATGAATTCAGGCCATTAGGCCATAGGAATATTTATTACTTACTATTCTACGTTTGTTAGCCTTGATGTGTAATTAAAACCATTTATTATTCACGCCAACCTTTACCAAATTTGAAATAAAAAATCTAAAACCTATCCGAAATCATATTGCGGAAAATATTCTCTACTATGTTATTCAACATTTCATCGGACCGCCTATTAGAATATATTTTTATATGCTAAAAATTCACACCGTCATATAAAAAATGTATTCAGCCATTTATCAGATATTGTTATTTATTTTTTCATGAATAGCTAATGTTATTTGTTAATAACTCGTATTTGTTATTTAGTTGTTTCACTGAAACTGAAATAAATATGAGCAAACATAATAGAATTATAGATTTTTCTATAATCGTATAAAATAAATATAAATTGTCCTTTCCACGGTATTCCGAATGCTAAGCTCCTCAAGTAGATGTATTCGGAGGGTCATAAGACGTTGTTCCCATAACATACGAGTAATTCGGTTAACAAGGGGGAAGGATCACAAACAAAATGTACCGGGACTAGTGACGTGACGCATAGCCGGATATCCTTGGCGATCTTCCGAGAACCGTGACTTTATCGATGTTTTTTCTCGATGTAAATGCCGAAATGACGTCACGAGTTATTGACTATCTCGCGTTTGCTCGTTCGCCTCCCTAATAGGAACATTTACTCACAAACGATGTTGACTAAACACACATAGGCACATGTGTGCACTCCCAAATAATTCGCATGCACCGTTTAAGCCCTGAAAGCTTTTTAAACAAATAAGCAGACGTTGGTGTTTCACTTGCGATAACGGGAATGGAATTTTCACTAAAATGCGGAGCAATTGCGCTCGAATAGTCTCGCATCTTTGAATTTCTTTTGTTTGTATTGCCTTGATATAAACGAATCTATTTTTAAACACTATTTTAAATAATAAAAGAAAAAAACATTGTAGAAACAGCATCGTACAATTTCATATACTTAAGAAAATAGAGAATTATTGCATAAATCATTTTCAGATCTTACTCTCAAACAATACTTTCGTAACAAACCAAACGATATTAAATATTAAAAGCATTAATAAGCCAATTTAATATGAAAACGTTTAACACAAACAGCACCCTGCACCACAATATAATTTCATTATAACGAAATTTTTCTCGCTCAGTAACTTGAAAATCTATTTTAGTCATTATAAATTTAATAACAAAAATTCAAATGCTTTGATCCCCCTTCTGCTTGGCATTACTTCAAAAGCAAATTATAAAACAAAGATTGAAGAACGAAGTGAATATAATGCTGGGGAGCCATAATAATTGTTATTCTGCAGACCATTCCGTTTATTGAATTGACACGATTCAAAGTGACGAGAGTACGAAGGCCGTGGAAATTTTAAACATAAAAATGCGGTCAAACGCGAAAGGTCTACGAAATTACGTGCGAAAAATACGTAAAACAACCCTTAAAACAAACAAATACAAAACTTTTTGGAAAACAGGACGAACATAAAACAAACAACTTAATTCTTATCCGCTCCTGTATACCTTTACCGAAATATAAGTAAAACACTTTTGATTTTCAAAAATACCTCTCCGACTATATTTAAAAAAAATGGGTCATCTGACTTCTCATTATTTTTATTAAATAAAATTACAGAAACTCAAATTGCTCGTTTTCTAGCGTAACGTAATACAAAAAACTTTTTCTAAATTGGTTTTAAGGTTGTGAAACTTTTTTCATAAATCAGTTCTCTGTAATAGCCCAGCGTATCTTTAAATTATCTTCGTTTTCTTTACTTTTAGTGCTTACTTCTAAAACATTTTTTATTAGATTCATTGTAATTAATCAATGCATTATTGCGTTGAAATTTTATTGAATGTATTCTAGAACTGACGGTTAAGGACAATGAAAGTCACATTTCTTATTATGTACATTACGATCGTTTCTCATTGTATGGATAAGTAGAGAGTATTGCTAGACCATAACCAGACTGATCCGGAGCTAGGGATTACCTAGCGGGTTTACCGGGGCTCCGGCTCGAAAAGCAAGAGTAGGAACGGAGGACGGTTATTAGTTAGTAAGCGTTTGACACTCCCTCTTGCCTCGCCAAAGGCAAGGAGAAGATATTGGATGATTTTTCCTCCTTAAAAAAATATCGTAACCAGAACAATTTTGTACGGGTTATAAGTTTCAACTAGAGATAAACCATACAATACTATAAAATCAACGAAGTAGCCAACTTTATTGTTTATTTTATTTCCATTAACCTATCATCAAAGAACTAAATAAAAGCTTAAATCGGAGTTGATCACTCTTAATCAATTCTAAACTAGTCAAAGCACGGATTGAACAAAATTCTAGGAGAAAGCACTTTAAGTGCATTCATAGTAAGATGGCAATAAAAGTTTATACCTAATGAACGTTTCACTGCACCTGCTACACACGATGAGAATTTATACATTAGAGCTGCGAACACGGATTTATTCAATGGAAACCGTTTTTCTCCGAGAGTACCGAGATAATGAACGTGTATCAGGTAAACTCGAGCTAAGTAAAAATCTGATACCAATGCAGTAACTTATCATGTTCCTTTTATGTTCTTAGCCTTGTGCCAACAAGTAAACGAATACATTTCTAAACCCAATATACTAATTGAGCAATCCAATCGTAACTAATATTTCGAAAAGATAGGCACACGAAACTAAGGCGCAAATGGAATTGGACACCAATACCTAAAAGTAATTAATCATCAATACATCAAAACACAACAACATTAATAAAACTAAAAGCTTGCTAATAAAAGAATAAAGTTACCGAAGAAGCATAGAAATCCGATACACCAAATCTGGGTATACAGATCGCTCTCAAATAAATTAGTCTTAATGTACATATGCTGTTAGTTCAAATATGAAAGGGCGACTTCTGAATTCAATCCACTTATGGGTAAGTTGGCAATTGGGCTGGAAGCGGCATGTTTAC
This sequence comes from Spodoptera frugiperda, assembly GCF_023101765.2. Lineage (NCBI taxonomy): Eukaryota > Metazoa > Arthropoda > Insecta > Lepidoptera > Noctuidae > Spodoptera > Spodoptera frugiperda. Next base: position 7,590,919 of record NC_064241.1, on the reverse strand, counting down.
CCTCGCAATGACCCCGTGTCAACGGGGCTTGAGAAGTTGCGACCATCCTCACACTTGGATCTACGAAACTATATTCGTACATTGGCCGTGTTTAATTTATATTAAGGCCGGATTGTTTCTACGAAGTTAGCCACAGTTTTGCCAACGAATAATTTGATTACGTTTAATTTAAACTGTGTAGTTTTGTGGTGGCCGAATTTTCATTAAGTATACATTATTGCGGCAACCTTCAAACAAAACATAATCACTTAAGATAAATAATAAACTTATACTTTTAATAGAATATTCAATAATGTATCAACAAAAATAGAATTTCTAACCGGAACTATCTTTATTTTAACACTTCCTAAAACACATTAACGAAGCACTTGGACAAGGAACAAATTAACACATAGAAATGATTAGTTACACGTGTCACGCACTATAACATTATCGCTACAACGCCGCATCCACTGAGCTCACTCGACACTGTCAATTATTCATCCCCCGTCGATAATGGAACAATCCTGTCGTTGCCGCGGAGTGGGCCTGTCAACGCTAGACGTAATGCCATATATACCATCCTATCCCACAAAAATCTATCCCAGTTTAATGGGCCGTACTACCACTCGAATAATTAAGGAAGCAATTTAAGTATATTTTTGAAATTCTAAAGGGATTTCTATTCAGAATTTATTTCCAACATAAAACATAGCGGCTCTTATAAAACGACTCATATTTCCATCGAAAGAGTGTTTTGTGGAAAATGTTTGTGTATAAATTTTCAATCTGCGACAAAAACGGACCGTAACGCTTTTAAAAAGTTAAAACCATGCACTGTGGATACTTCGGTTTTGTTATAGAGAAATGGCATTTTGTAGAATTCAATTGACGCTCGGCTACACATGAAACTAACAAAATAAATGAACTATTTATAGTTTAAATAATTATTTGTAAATGGATTGTTACAAAAAATAAAGTTTCGATAGTGAAACGTACTTAAGTCGGTGATTATTATTAGTGAGGGGAAGCGGAGTGCGCTATTTATCATCGCCGCCATAATTAGGCCTCTATAGCTAATGATGGCACCAACCATTAGTTAGTCAGCTATTTTATTTTAGTTCCCATTTTCAATTAACGACCGTACTACGAGTATATTTTAACTTGTATACTTTACTACGAAAATTTGTATACTTTATACATATCTATATATATTATTTTTAGTAAGTGGATAATTAAATTTTAATATACACTTGGGAGCAAAGAAACGGAGCCATTAGCTTTTTTTTCATTTCAAAGAACCCTCTATGAGTTTAAAAGAAAAAAGTATTCGTTTTGCAACAAAAAACTCCCATTTTAAAGGTAATAAAATTGTTACATTACGACATACGTTATTTTGTTTAATAAAATACTTTTATCAGTAAATATTTATCAAGAAGTTAAATAACTAGTAGCTCCGTTTCTTTGCTCCCAAATGTAATTTAGGTAGTTTCTAAAGCCTAAATTAGTTTCAATGTAGGTACTTAAATCCAGAGATTAGTATAAACCTCTTTGTTGGTTTACAATAAAGTAAGTTAAGCTAAAATTATTCTTATTACCTACAAACCACAAACATTTTACTATGAAAAGGTACACTGTGAAACAAGTTCAAAATTATATATAATCATCATAAATGTAGATGGGATACTTACATCGAATTCTAACTTAACATTTACCCATATCTAGTGAATGTTCTATTAAAATTTGATTATGTCTTAGGTCAAACGAATATCTAAAGGGTAATGGGCGTACATTTTGTACAAAACCTACAATACCGAATACTCTAACAGAATATTTATACGCGCTAAAATAATACCCAATGTTTTAACGTCAAATGTAATAAACGATTCACTATTAAAATATTCAGATTGAAGTATTGACATTAATGTAATGTCAGAGTAAATTAAATGACTTATTTAAGTCGAAATGTCGAATAATGTGTTTGCGAACACATCATCATTCACTGGTAATTGAGTTCTTATTAATGGGCCCTAGTGTTCAAATTAATCATTTTAATTATTTAGATCAAAGCGTTTAATAGTTTGAGTGATAATGTTATGACCACTAATGTGGAAAGTTTTCGTATAATACTGGTATATTGATTATCGTACGATTCATGTTTCCAGCATATATATTTTTTTTATATGGTAAACAAGAAACAGGTTGCCGCCCAACTAATACATAGAGCACTCGTAGGACGGCATTCCACCTAGTCCATAACTGATTTAACTGACACGTGTGTCACTCAATTATAGTCCACGTATGTACAATTAAAACTTTTATCAACAGACGTAATAGTTTGCGTTTAATTACTTGACAAAATTACTACAATTTTGTAACAATACGGTCGATATACTTAGACAACAATCGGACAGTAATTTGTTAAAAGTTCTTGCGTCGAGACAAAGATGGTGGCGGCAACTTCGAAGGATAAATGTTAGAACCTTTTTTATATAATTTACGACTTGTCTAGAAGCTTTATCAAAGTCTTTTTGGTCTGGTCTTACTAGTTGAATACACGGTTCGTGAGTGAAGTTTCTGGTTAATGTACCGCGTCGACTGAAACATTTTACTTTAAACTGCACCATTCTAAAATGTAAGAACCTAAGTATTTACTATAGCGTATCTACTCAATGTTCTATATATAAAATAATAACTGTAATAGGCCACTAGGTTTGACGTACATAAATAAAATGATAACTACCCGAGACAGCGAAGGCATAGAATTAAAGTTGGAACAATTTCTTCTACAAACAAACCTTGGGGTTTTCAAACAATCGAGTCTAAAATAGCATACATTGATTTTATCAATTACTGAACAAACTTGAGCTGTAAAGTATTCAGTTTACATAATATTTTCCTTGTGTTTCCTTTGAGATTAAAGCTATTTAATAATCAAGTAGATTACTACAACCATGTTCTAATTACAGGTCGGGAATTACCCACCGGGCAAAATGTAGTGTCTGTAGCACCTATAGAAGTTCCCGATGGTAAGTGTTTTATCTGTAAATATCAGTTTTCAAGAGATAATAATTAATTTGTGAATTTGCTTAGGTAGTCAAACAATAACTTTCCCTTTCTTTCGTCGTAGATAATATTACTACAAGGTTTACAAAAACAATGTTAAATTAATTCATGAATACATTATCGCTTAGGTTTCGAACGAGTACTCATCCAAGCAAAAATTTTATATTTAGAGTTAATTTATTCTGTAATTTTTGGATTGGTAAAGCTTGCAGTCTAAAATAGTATCAACCCAAATCAGTTATCCGCAAATACTCCCACTCAAATCTGCGTTAATCTAAACCATTGGACGATGTGCTTGACCTTTCATATTGAGTTAACTGGGAATCAAGTTTGATGGAGTCCGCAATTAATTATCAAAATAAAACCTTTGGGAAGAGAATAAGGGGAGATGTTCATTCGCTAACCAACCCCTTCATCCCCTTGAAATCAAGCCCCGTCGTGTTAGAGCGTTGTAAATTCATGCGAATTTTAAAGGGCGTTGTTAAGCTATTTGGGTCGCATTTTAAAATCATGCAAAATAAAAAATGTATCTCATTTAATGTGGTTCCTATAGGTCAGTATGGTTATCTAAACAAGCACATTCAGATTTAGTACCGTGTCAATATCGATACTATGACGCAAAACGTGACTAAACAAACATCTTTTAACTTTAGTACTACTTTATTCTAAAAACAATAAAACAATTCTGTCTGTAATTCCGAAGCTTGATCGCGAAAACAAAATTGTTTTCTTCTACTCTGTATCAGTTGTTTTGTGATGAGTCAAACGACATTATTAAGTTTCTCGGTCGCAGATAGATTTACAATTTAAATGTCTTGAACGTTGGTTCTTACAAGCAGCGTGTTGCTCCACAGTGTACATTGTAGAACCAGCTTAAGATCCGTGTTTTCATCACAGCTTTACTAAATTAATGCTCGTTATCTTAATCCATTTGCGGATAAAATTAGTGGAAGGAAAATTTTAAAATATTTTTGCTTCCATTTTTAAAACCTTTTGAACTTGAGCACGGTTAAGTACATTGAGTTCTGTATTTTATGTTTAAACAGGTTTGCTAAGGATTAAGTGGTTCCTCAGACAAGCAAGATGCTTCCAACATTTATGTTTAGAAATAAAATCACGTGTCAGTTTAATGCATTCGGTACTTGTCAACGTCTGCTTAGTTTAGAGTGCCAGTTTTACATAGTTTAAAAGGTTTCTTAAAGAATAAAAGACAATGAAAATAAGTACTAACGGAATGATAGTTATAACAAAAAATATATAGTAAAAAGGAATTTTCAAAACAAATTACTTTGGTACTTATGTACTATGATCGGGTAGTGAGTACACAGTTTATAAATGTTAAAGTTAATACCAAGTGCTGGTCTCCAAGCGTGAACAACATTTGGGATTAGGAATGTAAGCCTGTTTGCTCATGTTCGAGTGATCGGAGCCTAACATGCCGTGAGGAAACCTATATCGGAAAGCTAGGTTTATATAACAAGGTTTGACATTTGATGTTACGTTTCATATTACGGTTTACACCTACACACTTCAAATATCGAACACATTCTAGAGTATCTAGGTATCATTGATGATACGTGACGTGTATAGAATACATTTAATGTTAATTACAATGTACAAATTCTGCGAAAAAAGCAGGTCAATTATTTCTTTGGATTAATCATGATAAAATTAAAAATACATTAATACAATTCTCTTAATACGGATTACAACATTACTATTTCAAAATAATTAATTAATATAGACTTAATGTAAATGGTAATTGTACCGGTGTACGTTATCCGCATTACTCTCAGATTTTAATTGAAATAACACTCGTAAATATCCCGCAATTTAATCCAAATAGCATAAACAATGCCTGTGACCCAAAAAGAAATGAGAACATTCTGTTTAAAAAACAACAAATTTAAATACTTATCATGTATCGTAGCAAATAACATACTTTATCTAAATCTTAAGACCTTTTCGCGACCGCTCACTTTTTAGAGGTCGCTTTAGATTGATGTTTTTTTAGCATTGTGCTTCTTATACATTATTTTGTCGGTGAAAGAGGGATACAGCGACAAACCGCTATTTGTCGTTCGTAGCCGAGTATAAATCACGCAACCCTACGGCTAGGGTCGCCATGTATTCGACCTATATGTAGTCCGGTATTTATGCCACTTATCTTGGCAAGCGAAGGAAGACAATGATATATGCATTCGTTGAAACCAGTTGTGGCGAATCAGCTTAATTACTCATGCACTACACTTTTTTCAAACGACTGTAATGAAAGTCAGAGTCGGTTTTCCTGGTTCACAACTTCTATTTTTGTGGAAGTTAGCCGCTGAATAAATACAAAGTTAATCTGAAACTTTAATTTCTTTGAATTATCGCTGCGAACTTTTTACTTTATTATTTTAACATTTTCGATTGATTTATTCTGTTAAACTTGGACTATCAAAGCGATTAAGAATAATTTGGATCTTGGGAATAATATATTTAGGTATATTACCTACTCTTGAAAATTAAGAAAATCAATTCATGTCTGGTCATTAAGTAGTATTGTACAAACTTTCATATAAAATTATGTAGAGAGCGTGACAATTCGAATGACAATGTCGTAAAAGTGTCCTCTATTTTCATGAAAACAATTTGGCCACCGGCCGACGCGACGCTCGCGTTGAAACGGCGGCAGACGCGCCGGCACCGCTCGTCATATTTGTGACTCTTTTTACTTCTCCTAAAACTTTTACAACAAGTAAACATGTTTACTAGTCATTACCACAGTATTTATTGAGCTGTTCTTTTCAGAATCGATGTACCCAAGGTTTGCTGAGCCTATACCAAATGTGACGGTGACTGTCGGCCGGGACGCGCTACTTGCTTGCGTTGTGGATAATCTAAGAGGATTTAAGGTAAACAAGTGTACCTATATCCCTAATATAATACATAGTTACTCAGAGTAATTTACCATTCAAAATTATATTTAAACAACAGATCATATTTTTATACATATTCAACCGAACAATAGCCTCAGGGCTTAATTTTTAAATAGTTCCAAAATGTTGAGATTCGGAATAAATATTGAAATGATCTGGAAAAGACAAACATTTCAACTTCTTTGTACTTGTAGGTAGCATGGGTGCGTATGGACACTCAGACAATCCTGAGCATCCACCACAACATAATTACCCAGAACGCGCGCATCAGCCTGTCGTACAACGACCACCGCTCGTGGTACCTGCACATCAAGAACGTGCAGGAGGTGGACCGCGGCTGGTACATGTGCCAGGTCAACACCGACCCCATGCGCTCCAGGAAGGGATACCTGCAGGTGGTGGGTGAGTATACTACCTCCATCAGCCTGTCGTACAACGACCACCGCTCGTGGTACCTGCACATCAAGAACGTGCAGGAGGTGGACCGCGGCTGGTACATGTGCCAGGTCAACACCGACCCCATGCGCTCCAGGAAGGGATACCTGCAGGTGGTGGGTGAGTATACTACCTCCATAAACCTGTCGTTTTATTTATTTATTTTATTTTTTATTTATACTTCATCACAAAAAAACAGTGAATGGCGGACTTAATGCCTTAAGGCATTCTCTAACAGTCAACCATAGGGTAGTGCAGAGAAATGAAGCGGATTGATGCGAAGCCAAAACATAGGTACAAAAGAATAAATATAAGAATACAATATACAATATATACAATACATATACATATATAATACATATAATACATATTATATACATATACATACACATAATACAATATATATCTACTGCTAAACGACTACATATACTGCATAAATAAAAATACACATAATGAAGAAATAAGTTTTATGAGTCGAGGTTTGGCCGCTTTCTCGCCTGATGGTAAGTGATGATGCGGCCTATGATGGAGCACGTTTACCCATAGGTAACCTATTCACTCGGGCTTTGTAGACACCCAGGTTATACCTATGGAGACTGGAGGCCGGGTGGACCTGAAGATCTGATGAAGCAAAGATCGTACGACGACCACGGCTCGTGGTATCTGCACATCAAGAGTATGTAGGAATGCTAGTAAAAATATTGCGAAATACCAAAGTAGCGGTGAAGAAACTCCATGAATTTTACATGATGGATTATGGGTTGTATCCCAAGAGGCTAGAATGTACAGCCTATGTAAAAAGGCTGATTGCGTAGCAAGATATGGCCTCCATCAATTTCTGTGCAAAACATCCGGGCCCCGGGTTTATAAAAATATTTTAACTTCAGTTTTTAAAGAAATAACAAACTGAAACTAATTTGACAGCACCTATTTTCGCTGTAATATCAATGAGACAGGCGACTTTTTTATTCGCTAATAGACACATTGCTAAGGTCGTGGATTAAAACGAAAAATTGGTATCAGCATCAACTTTTCTATTAAGTAAATTGATTGAAAGTTCATTTTACGATGACATGCATTATACAGGATGATTAGTAACACCGTCCTGTAGGTAAGCATCAGTTGAGACACTTAATATACTTAGAATTTATTTGTTTACGCAGTGCCACCATCAATCATCGATAACATGACGTCAACGGATATGGTGGTTCGGGAAGGTTCTGACGTCACCTTGGTGTGTCGGGCTTCAGGGTACCCTGAACCTTATGTCATGTGGAGGCGAGAGGACGGACAAGACTTTAATTATAATGGAGAATCAGGTAAGGAACACTTTACTAACTAATTATTATAACGTGTCGGGACTTGAGTGTAACGGTTGGTTTAAGCACATTATGTATGTATATAATATTTGTTAGTCTTAAATTTTATAATCATTGTTCCGATGTTCCAAAAGCCAAGCTCCAAATTTTGTTGTAACTAAGGGGTAAATATAAAAAATATAACAGTTAATTAACCTCCGCCCACATCTTCGATTACTACACAGAGATGCTTACACGCTTGGGTGTAAGTACGTTACGTAAATTAATTATGTGTTAAGTATCTAAGGGGTAGATACGAGTAATTTGCTTATAATATCTATTTTGCGGATAACCACAATGTCATCTAATTAAGTTCATATCTGTTTCTGTAATTTATTAAGCAAAATCTGAGGTAATTCATAATACGTATATTAACTTCCATACATAGTTTGTGTTTTAAAACACAAACACAGCCCTTTCATAACTCGCGAGCTCATTTCAAAGTTCTAATTCAATGTTCTTGTGTAGCTAGTTTAGCCTTTCAAGCTTTGTGGGATCGTCTCCGTTGCCCAACGCTACACACGGAATTTCACTTTAACTTGAATTGAACTAAATGTGCTGCTAGATGTATCAACGTACCTAGTTCGCATGTTCGAGGTTTTGTGTTTCTAACAAGAATGTTAATAACAACGCTACAAGAAAATATGGCAGCCTCAAATTAAGACTAAATTACCTTCAATTACCCCTAAACTTCCACAACATATGGAACAAAACTTTTCAAACTGTCATTTGGAACACATTAAAACGTTGAACATTTTAATTGTGGTGGAATCCATTGTTAATTTCCCTGTAGACTGTTGTTCGATAAAAATCATTTTCTGTCTTAATTGAATTTTTTGTTGTATGAAAAACAATCTCGAGTTTTTCTTTCAAACATTCCGAAAAACACGAAGCCTTTTCTCAGAGCTGTGGTTGAAAGCACTTAATGTAAAATGGACTGTCCGTTTTCAAAGCAAATTGAAAATGAATTTCGCAATAATAGTGCTTGGTTTGAATATTATGATCCCGTTACATAATAATGTCTCGAACAGGACATAAATTTCGCCTAGTCTTAGTATTTGAATCATTGAATCGTGATACATTTATATTGGAGTTAATATCCTTAATGTTCATTTTTGTTCGCAGTTAGCGTAGTGGATGGAGAGACGTTGACAATAACAAAGGTGTCTCGGTTACACATGGGTGCTTACCTGTGCATAGCATCTAATGGGGTGCCACCATCGATTAGTAAACGGATCATGCTCATGGTTCAGTGTGAGTATTCGGTATTCCCAGCTCTCAATACACACAAGTGACAGCACTTGTAATTGTAGATGACGTTACGTGGAACTGAGCAGGTATAGATGTCAATTTACTGAGAATTAGTTATCATAATATACTAGATTATGTAGTACAGGCAATTTACCAAGCAATTAAATGTGTTAAGTTTAATAATCGTTCATTTTGTGTCTGTGTACAATTTCAATGTGACTCGTCTTTTGTGTGAATATGCTGGTTGATTTGAGCCCTTGTTTTTGGTATATTATTACGTATGTTCGGTTTTTTTTTCATTTTGTGCGGTACGATATCAGTCGTCCAAAAGGTTTTTGATTTTATTTTTAGATCGGTCAATGTACTTACGATCACTTTCATTTAAATAAAAGACGAGATACCTACGTAGAATTTTTACAGTAATTGTCTAAACTAGCCCTTTTCTAACTCCAACTAATTGCATTAGCTATGTACATATAAGAGAGCTTTCGAACAATTCAAATTGTAATTGACAATAATTTGGACCATTTAATAGAAGTCAAAGACAAAAGTAGGTTAGCACTATCCAAAGTTAAAGGAGATATTTCTGAACTGAAACTTGTTAATTAACTTGATGGAAGAGAAATTATTACAAATTATTGAAGACTTGGCCATAGTTTGAAGGTTATTAACATAATTAAATATTATAATTGGAGTATAATAATGGTTCATTGTGACGTAATACGAAATTAAATTATATTAAAATTGAGAGAATCTAAAATTTAAGGATGAAAAGTTGGAATGTTATTATAGAACATATGCAATGATGTCAGTCACATCATGGAATATTGTAAACGTGATTGACGTGATCGCTTGCGGTTCGACAAAAATGTTGAAATAATTAGTAAATACTTATATTTTTTTTGTCTTCGAAGCTTTCAGTAATAATAGGTAAAGTATAGATAGTTGTAGATAATTGTTCAATAAAGATAAGTGTCACCTAATACAATGGTATATAAAATGAAATCGAATAAAAAAGTTAATCACTTAATATTACATCTGTTAATTTGTTTAGGAATCAAAAGCGTACATATTATTACTGTTAACAGATTGGTGGGATGCGCTAAGTAAAACAACAAAGGAAAAGTTCAAATCTTCCAATTAGCTAATTTTCCTTAAAGCTTCGAAGCCTCTTGAAAATACAACGAGAAATCAATTCCATAAGTGAAATTTACCGAAAATCCGTGTACGTAGATGTCCTAATAACAGAATCTAGGGTTGGTTCACACCTGCAGACTAACAACATAAATTGACAAGCGAACGAGTCTAGCCCTGTAGACACAATGGTTTGTCATCCGTGTTTTATTAGAGCTGTAATAGCTTGGGTGTCTCTACTCGTGTTTATCGATTTCCCACTTCCAATCGCTTCGGCTATTCGACACTCTATCATTAGAGACCCGAATAAATCAGATTTACACATGTTAGATACACACAGTTTAAGTAAACTGGCCTTAATTAAACATGCTTGTGTATTAATACTTAATATCCCCACTTTGAGGAAATGGGGGCAAAAGTACGTGATATCTTTTTAAAGGGTAATTCTGAAGTGAGTTGGTTATGTTGACGATGTCAATTGAAGCGTGCCTGCTCTATTATTAAACCTCTTTATAAACGGTTAGGTACATTGTTTTCGAATTGGTTATGTAATTTGAAACTTCGATTTGTTTTTCAATTTCTATTTTTGGATAATATGTTGTCGTGTTTGATGCGTGGGTCTATTGTTGTAGGTGTCTTGTACAAATATTTTTACTATGTACTTAAACAGTTTAAGTTTTGCTGTGATTTATACAAGTAGATTTAAGTTGGAAAATAGTTAGAAAATTCTGCGTAGCTGCTACAATGATATAGCATGACACAGCAATCCTCGTCCAAGAAGTATAGAAAAGAAACAATTACCGACTTTACCTTCAAGTGTCTTCAATACAATAAATCAATAACACTTATTCAATTACCCATATGTCAGACTTTCTAACATACCTAACCTATCAAATATTGAAAACAGTTCCACCAATGCTGTCGATACCGAATCAGCTGGAAGGTGCATACATTGGGCAGGACGTGACGCTGGAGTGCCACACGGAGGCGTACCCCTCCTCCATCAACTACTGGACCACTGACCGCGGGGACATGATTATTTCCGGTGAGTCCTGTATTCTATGATTGTTCTCGTATATTAACATAATTATATACACGGTGTAACAAAAAGGGGGTATACATATCAAGTGCACGGTTTCTAGACAACATAACAAACGATACGGGAAGGGTTTTTAAACTCATGTTTTCATGGAACGAAGTTATGAATTTTTCCAATACATAAAATTCCAGAAACCGAACATCAAAATTAGGTAGAAACAGGTCCTAGGCGATCAGATTTACTAAAGAAATGTTTCGTAATTAGCGAGAGACCCCTGTAGTGTTGTGATACGTTTGTATGATGATCAAAAACCATGCGACACCAAGTATTTGGTACCAATTTTTTTTAAACGTATTTTAAGCTGAAACTTTTTGTAGAGATTCTATTCAACCTGTATTCTTCAGTGCTTCTTGATGTATATGGGTATTTTGTTACACGCTGTATATATAATTATATATTTTTATGAAACACGTAAACGAGCCGACGTATCACCTGGTAAGCAATCGCCGCCGCCCATGGACACTTGAAACACCAGAGGCGTTACAAGTGCGTTGCCGGCTTTTTGGGGGTTAGGAATTTAAGGGTTGTTGTTCGGGGATTGGGAAGATTGGAAAGGGGGGAATTGGGCCTCCGGTAACCTCACTCACACAACGCAAGCGTTGTTTCACGTCGGTTTTCTGTGAGGCCGTGGTATCACTCCGATCGAGTCGGCCCATTCGTGCCGAAGCATGGCTCTCCCACACTTAAATTTTTAGTATTTACACTTTTTAGTACAAAAAGAGGATGCAAATCCTGGTCCCACCTTCCAATAGCTATGTGTGTTACATCATTCCACAGACCAGATTTCCAGAGACCAGATTTCATAGAAACTCTGGCATCCTCATTTGTCATGAAAACGTTTGTTGTATTTAATTAGTACAATTAATTTTCTTGTTGGGTTTTTTAGGAATCAGAACAGAGCTTAACTTTTTTTTATTGTGTTGTCAGCTTAACTAAGTACCTATATTGTGGTTACAATAAATGTTTGTGATGGTTACAAATAAATATATTATAATATTTTATCACAAAACAATCAACAAGGAAAAATAAAATTATGTAGATATACCTATAAACTTTAGCTCAATAGGTAGCATAAATAATATAATGTAATGAATATTGCTTAATCATTTACAGTTAACTAACAAAAGTTTTACCTATAGTTTCCTAAATAATGAGTTCCCTATAAATTTATTAACTTCAATTTTAAACAACTATCTATAACTATATATATTCCTAACAAGCAATAAACGCCATATTATCAGAACTGGGAACAAAACACAAATACGTACATTTATCATATTGGCATAAATAACATGCGTTCCCGTCAAGTAAGCCATCGTTCGATTGTATCATTGATTTATGACTTCATAATGAAAATAGTTTCCCTTGTATCGGAACATCGGAACCGGCGAACGAGGTGTACCTAGTCGAATACGTTCCCAATGTACTTATTCATGCGCGAATAGAGAATACTTGTATAATGAAATAGTTCACTATTTCCACTTCAGCTCAGCTCCGGCGATTGATAAATAAGTCGAATAACAACTTTGAATCAAAAACTGTTCGCAATTTTCTTTACGTTGCCGGTATCTCATACCTAAACTGATTCTGCAGTAACAACCGGTATTTTTGCATGGAACTCAGCATTTGTATTGACTCTGCAGTGGTTGTTCGTCGAATATCAACTTTCTAGCGTGAACGTTCTAGTTTTCGAGTAGAGCAACTTATTAAATAGGTTATTGGAGTTGATATCTTTGAAACTATTTTATGAGCAGTTTATTGCGAATGCTCAAGTTTTTTATGGAAATTTCTACTGCATTTCCTTCTACTTTTTAATCAAAAAAGTAAATAATATGATTTATTGCTTACTTTTAATGTAATAACGCATACAGGTTTTATATTTAAGTAGAAATGGAAATTATAGGAGGCAAGTACGAAGCATTCCCGATGGACAGTGGTTACAACAAGTTCATGATGCTGAAGATCAAGAACATCACCAAGGAAGACTTCGGCTTCTACAAATGTATCGCGAAGAACTCGCTGGGAGAAACAGACGGGATCATCAAACTTGATGGTAATTTTTTAACATTAGTAGATTGATTTAAAACGGCTCCCGTTGGAGAGAACGATTGAAAGCGCTGAAAGACTCGTAAAAACAAAGAGCCTTTTTACGATCTCAGGGAATTCGGAAGTGTGGGAAAATCACGCAAAACTGCCTGTCAATTATCGGTAAAGCTTTTCTGGGGTATCCTTCAGAAAAACACTTGCACATTTTATTGAGTCTTCTCAGAAAAAAAATATTGATAAATACTTTTTGATCCGAGACCTTTTAGGGAATCATTTCTTTAATAACGTTCCGAAAACTTAAAGAGGCATGTTTTAATAATTATAATTGATATTACTTTACGAGCCATTTATTGAAACCGTTTACAAGAATCAATTTGTTACAGAGATACCGGCTCCTCCGTCGGCCTTCACGACAACACAGAAAACAGTGTTAGACAATCAAACAATTAGAAAGAAAGGTAATTTTCTCTTTACTATTGTACAATTTTCTTTAATCAACGCTGAATAGTTTATTGATATTCATATTTTAACAGGTTTGCCGCAAATCGTCCAAAGTAGTGACGCAATTAGTTCCAACTTCCAAGGTGAAATGTACGGCGAACAACTAAGTGATTTCGGTAAATATTTTAACGATATTAATGACTCTAGAGTAGTTTTATCACTTAAATGTGTGACAGCTCCATGAAACGTTATACGTAGAAGCAGCTCTATGTAGATATGCCATACTGATGGATTCACATGACACAATATAGTAAAATAAGATTTTTTTGAAGTTTTTTAGAGTTTTAACCACATTAAGCTTAAATTACTTACATCTGTCTAAGTGGCATTATGAAGTCTATTTACAGAAATAGACATTATTTCATTATTCTTATTGTCAAATTCCACAACTACTTACTCATCGCAACTAAAAATAAAGCACTTAATATGAACCCAACACTAAATCACGATTTATTTTAAGAATTTTTTCACGTAACAATAAATCTTATTGTTATATAAGCTTAAGATCAAAATTGAACGAATGTTTTTCTTTTCCAGATGATGACCTAGAAAACTCAGCGAGTTTCCACCAAGTAAATTCCGTGTTAGGTTTCACTTTAATTTGTCAAGTAATAATCATAGCGAGGTATATTTTATTTTCTTGATATTTGTAATATTGTGATGATGAATTAGTTTATTTTGTTGCTAGTTTTAATTTTTGTTAATATTTTTCTTAAGCTGACCAGACAATAAATTATTCGCGTTATTAAATACATATTAATTTCTTTGTCAAAACCAAAATAATTTGCCAAATTGCTATTATTCAAATATTATTTTTCTGTGATTAATTGATATTTTTCAGTACCTAAATTTATGGTCAATTCATAGTAATTTTTGAAAAGGAGAATTGTAAATTATATTTGTTTGGAGGAGTACGAAAGGTCAATTTATATGATGTCAATTCGGTAAAGTGTCGACTAAACAATTGTAACATTATTTTAGACACGTATCATACTGTATGTCACTGTATTCATCTAGATGTTAATAGGATCATTTCGCATAACTGTAGATATAATTATGATTTAGTCGCTACCTTACTGAATCGATTCACATTCCAATTATTTTATCGATCAATCTTTTATAAAAATAACTTTCCTATGTTCGCTTAGTTGTTACGAAAAATTTGTACACAAATTTTCTACTACATCGATTTTATAAAAATGCGCCTAGAACTAGACTTTTTAGAGATAAACCTATAACTGTCCAAATGAAAACTTGTAAGTAGGTGGTATGTTATTTCCGATAAACGATTTAGTCGACGTATACACTAACGAATTATTAATACGTAACCTACTGTGCTTTGGTAGTTAATAACTGGTCGATTTTCTTTACCTTCATAACGTAAGGCTTTTGATATTATTTTTACTGTAAAACTTGTATAGATTATTTGCCGTAATGTAAAATACAACTAGAGACGATAGGGACATAGGGAGTTTTTGTGATGATTTACATAATGCTACAAAATGAAAACTGCCAAATAAATGTGTAAAATATGGAAATAAAAGGAAGCTTATAACCTTGTTTTCATTATATTTTCCCCCAAGTATCATAACAATCTGACATCGTATACAATGAAACAAGTTCCGAACTGCTGCATCTGTCTGACTATATCAATCGAGCAAGTGAAAACTATGAAAATTCGAGGAAGGCTTCCGAGTAATAATTCAGCGAGTCCGATGCCTTTGAATGGCGTGGCGGGCCGCTGCATACCTATAAATAGTAAAGTTTGTTTGTTTGTCAGAGACTCACAGACGGCGGAATTCCCATGACAAAAAATCAAACCACGTTCCCTTTCATAGAGTGTACAACATCCAACATGAATAAGGCTGGTTTTTTGGAAACTGAAAAGGCGTATCGATGCGTGTTTCACTAGTAAACGTTTTGCATACAAAAGGAAGGATTAAAAACATCCATATGACGACGGAATAATTCCTGCTACGACCTACATTTGAGTCGACGTTCTAATTAAATAGTCAAGAGTAAGAAGTACGTAAGTTGTAAGTACATAGTTCCTATGAAACGAGGTTTACCACAACTTAGGAAGAGATCATTCTAGAGATCTCTACAGTGACAAGTGGTTCAGTCGTCGAGTACCGAGGCGACCCGCCACAGCTCCTTGAAACTTGTGATATATTAAAATATGTACTTAGAAATTCTCACGGAGAGGAGTTTCTTTGACATATTGAGTGAGTACATTAATTATATGAAGAATTTAAGACAAGCCGACAAGTAACATGATTTCTATTAATTAAACTTCTGTTTTCGTTTCCTGGATCTTGATAAAATCTTCTCAAGTTAAAATCAACAAAAGTGTCAAAGCGAAGGCAAAGCTTAAGTTAATTTAATATGATATAAATAAATGTCAGCTATCGATTCGGTAAACATATCTTGGGGAATATTTTCAACAGAAGCGTCACAGGGAATTGTTAAGTAGAAAGATTTCTTTTGTTCAATCTGTGTCCGAGCTACTTTTACTCTACGACCGATACAATTTTATTTTCAAACGACTTTTACATCTGTAATGCGAGTTCGTATGGCTTCGGAATGAATCGCTATCAGTATTAATAAGTAAGGTGTAACAATCTGGTACACTGCCCCCTACAGTCCGGAACAATCGATACCTTACTTAGTAATTTACTGCATTCGAGTTTCCACTCGTGAATTTCCAATCGAATTGGACAATAACGTGCATCTCGAAAGTGTTGTGCGATTGTTGGCAATTTTCTCCAGTTCCCTTTGATTTCGTACAAAGGATGGTGTCGACTTGTAGGATTAGAGTGAGTATTATTTTGTGAGAAATAAAAGTTTTATACGAAGTTACAGAACAGACTCAACGTCAACGTCGTAATTAAGAGATGTTAACTTACTACGTTTCGCTTTATTTAAACGACAATACATTATTTAAGGACTATTACACATTCAACAAAGAAATGAGTAACTTTAAATCTACAAAAAAATCCTTCTTCTAACTCTAACCCAACCAGTCATTATCAACTCATAAACAAGCAAATACTCATAAGCAATTTTCAGCCTAGTTTTTTTTCCTTATTTTATTTGTATCTAGTGAGGTATGACAATCCCATTGTAAGTATATCTTTTACAATGAGTATTACTTACACCTAGTAGTAAGTACCCATAGTAGCAGTACCTAGGCACTACCACTGACCACCACTACAGGTATCTATAGTAAGTATATAAGTTTTCAGCCTAGTTAAAATTACAGAACTGGTATCACAAATCACATTTCCAAATAAAGAAATGGTACATGAATATGATGTACCAAAACTAATTTGTATATGACATAAAGCTTGCGAATCAGGGTTTGGGATTAGTACTCAAACCGTGTTGATCGAAGATTCCGTATAATCCCATAGGAATATACAGCAAGATGGTTGTATTTCGCAGAATCCCGTAATTATGTTTTGGTTGATTGATTTATTTATATGATTACTAGGTCCTGTCAGCGGTTTCGCCCGCGATCCCGTGGGATAAAAAGTAGCCTATGTGTTATTCCCGACTACAATCTACTCCTGTTCCAAATTTCACATCAGCTCCTGCACGTGCAGGAGAGACTGAAACGTAGACTGCTAGAAATGAAATCTAGAATTCAAACCCCAAGAAGCAAAAATTTTAGAAATGTTCAGTTTTTGAAATTTCTCTGGTGGTGTATCTAGAAAATTTCAAAACCTGAACTTAAGGACATACCACACTTTACCGGCATCGCTCTAACTCAGCAATAAACTTATCATTTCAATTTGAACATCAAATCTTATGTCGTTTGATACATTTCATACAAAAAGGCTGTAAGCGCCCGGTCCACGCGCTGACAGCGCGCTTACAGCATTTTCGTATTGTTTCCAAAGCAAAAACGCCGTGCCGTGTTCGTGCTGTTTATGTGTGCGATAATCCTTAATTCGTAAGTTAAACAACCTTTATATCTAGTTTTGTGTCCATCGTACTCTTACAAATTGTGACTCTATGTTCAGCACCGTAAGTTTGATATAAGTGTGATAAGATAACAAGTACCTTTGAAGAACCTCGTCTCATGGAACCAACCGTGTAGGTAAGCATAAACATATTCTTTATTAATATATATAATTAAAAAGTAAGCAAAACAAAACAATTAATGATATATACCTAAGTAATAGTATTGAATAATTTATTGAAAATATCTATACAATTACCATTTTATTAGCGTATTAAATTATTATAGCTGATGTAAGACGTGATTTATTAGGTAAATAGAAGTCAAGTAATCACAAATGCGACTGCCTAGCTTAGTGACTTGGGTTCATTGTTTCGGTCAGACAATGTATTTTAAACAATCTCCATATTTAGTAATCATGTAACAATATTCTAACACGTTTTGTGAAAACTGCCACATTCATAATTACATTTGAAAAAACAAGATAAGAAAAGAGTGCACGGTTTATTATCAATGCAAGTAAACCATGGAGTTTTAATACAGCAATGTCATTCCATTATCTACTTAACTCTAAATAATCGTTTAGAAGGTTTATTACCCTATTGTCTTCGCAAACTACTTACAAATGATAGTGGGCGTTCAAAACTGGTAGCGCAATCTAATATTGCAGTGTTAGGAATCTGTTCTGAACATTAGTCCAGTGAATACACGCTCTTATATTACTTCTATCTTCATTATTTATTTATCAATAGTAATAAAAATAATTAATATCTTTTTACGCTTATAAATAGCAGATATTTTCATTCATTATTCTATAATAAGTACGAACTGTGATTGGTTTGAAAGTCTTGAATAAAACTCTGAACTAAAATGTTTACGGACGATAACTACGTGTACGGTGATCAAAATGTGCAAGTACCGGCGCATTTGAATTTCGGCAAGTTCATTTTAGACCGTCTTCGTCTACAAAAAGATGAAATTGCGTTGGTAAGTACGATTTTTTTCCATAAATAAAGTAATTAAGTATCTTATTTCGACTGCTTTTAACTCCACCTTTGTATCAACACCTACTTTTATTAAAACTATTAATTTGGTCAAGTTCAGCAGTCCACTTTAAATTAGATATAAAACTCTCTTATATAAGAAAGTAACATATCTATCTTAAACGTCCAGGAACTCGGAGAAACACGTGAGAAACTAACATACAAGGAATTCACACAATATGCCGTCAATATGTCCACCGCTTTGACAAAGCTGGGGGTTGGGCGGGGCGACATTGTTGCAGTCGGATCCGAAAAACGCAATGAATTCGTTCCGACGGTCCTTGCAATCGTGTTCACCGGGGCGACGTACACCCCCTATGATTTAAAGAGCGGGAGAGGTGAGACAAAATATCTTACTTCCACCACATTCTTTAAACGCCTCATATATTTTATAGCGATTCCAGTTTGAAAAAATAGAGGGTTTGTTGATATATTACTTTAAGAGCAGTGCATGAGATAAGCTTTTAGTCCCTGGGTTTATATTTTAAGGTTTTCACAGCTTACAAAGTATATCGAATGTAAAATTCATGAATCGTCAGCTTTTCCCTTTTAATTATTATTAAAGTTAATCTGATTATTCGTAAATTAATGTACCAGTAAGCAGATTAAATTTTAATTTCACTTTAATTTCAGCGGTATTAAAACACAAGATAGGTTTGACGAAACCGAAATACTTTATATGTTCGAAATTGTTTTGGAATACGTATAGTGACATATTGAGGAGTTTTGATTGCATAGAGAAGTTTGTAACACTGGATGAAGGCACGGAGTCAGTAATTTCTATCAGAACTTTGATCACGAATGATGCTGACGTGAGTAAGTTTGAGCCAGTGCAAGTTCAGGGACAGAGTGACATCGCCTTCATTTTGTATTCCTCTGGCACCACGGGCATGCCGAAAGGCGTACAGCTGACACATTTAAATTGCATCCTCAATAGTCTGCCTGATGAGTGAGTACCAACAATGTTCATTAGCTTTTGCTTTTGTTTTTAAACGTCCACGTTCATTTAACAATACAAAAGTTTTTGTATGTTTTGGTGAAACAAAATATTATTTAACATGACATCAATGAAGAACATTTTTCTGTTGAAGAATCACAAGATCACAAAAAGTGATACGAGACATAAAACCGAAATAAATTAAGTAGGCACAAAAAAAGAAATATAATATTTTCTAATTTATTATACAAAATAAGAAATAGAAAATATACTATTCATTATTACTAGAAACCAGCTTCAATTAGAAACAAGAATCCTACAAAAATATGACCGATAGCAATTATATTATTTACGAGATATTTCCAATAAATATTTGCCCTAAATAATTGGTTGCCATATTAATCTAACGAGTAAATATCGTTTCAGCTTCACTGACGAATCTCTGAAGACTGCTTTCCTTTTTGGAGAATGGTATCATAACTATGACACGTTTATGACATACAAATTTTTATATTTGGGACGGAAAATTGTGTATGTCAACGAAGCTGAGCCTATTAGCTTCATACAAAGTGTACACGATTGTGATGTAAGTAATTATCTAGAGTAAGATATTAAGACTTATCGGTCCTAAGTTCATTACGTAAATCATCCACTACTGTACTGTTTACCTTCTCTATATAAGATGCCTTATTTTTCTTCATAATATTCTATAGAGTTTGCCACCATCTCCACGTTTGTTAGGTGGGTTGGAAATCTTAGTTTAAAAGTTTTAGGTTTATCAGAGAGCGTTGTAGCCCGCTCTCCGTTGAGTGTGTAGGTAGGTATTTACTTAGTCAGCCCTTATGATATACGCATGAAGAGTTGGAGTGGTGATAATTAAGTTATTAAATTCATGATGATTACTTATCCCTCAATTTGGTTGAAAAAGACCTTGGAAAATATCGCCAAGCATTTCCAAAAAAGTTGTGAAAAATGAGTGCCTATTTAACTCAGACTACAAAAGGTCTATCATTATGAAAGTGAAAGCTTTGAAAGTAGGATGAATATCATAGTGGTTTTCTCATCAGACTATTCCATTTCTATATTTTTCCAAATAACATAGATATCAAGTACCTACATTGTATTACAAGAGATATGTGAGGAATACTACAATAATAAAAAATAGGTACCTAAGTAGGTAGTTATTTTAGTATTAAGACGAGTATCTTTAATATATTTTTCAAAGGAAACGAGAGACGGGTTTCTAGTACAAATAGTTCTGAGAATTTTACTACGACTATAACTAATCTTATTGTAGTTCTGGGCAATTACGATTTCATAAGACGATACTACTAAAGACTTTTTAAATTAAAATTTCAACGTATTTATTTGAAAAATTACATTAAATATGAGAAAGCATCTAGTTTATAAAATCGTAGATTACTTCGACACACAAACACTCTTCATACCGTCCTCCCGCGGGAGTGAACAGAAACTACGAAGCGGTATACAGTACAATATTTACACACCTCGGTCGCTTCTTCCACATTCATGAATCTTTTGATAAAATGCGCGCCGCCACTGAATGCTACGCACCTGACCTTTTGAAGGGCACCGTTATAAATGATGAACTGAAATGACAAACCGCCCTCAAAACAAGAAAGGAGTTTTCACAAAATATTTTTGATTGTGTGGGCGATTTTTGTAAGTGGGTTTCCCGAAGCATCTTTCATGCTATTCTTGATAAATGACACTGCAAATAATGTGTAAGCAAACAATATTTTTAAGTAAGTAGAGTTAGCTATAGTACTCTAACTAAAGATATCCTAATTTCAAGATGTATTTACATAAATGAAACATGTAACGGTAAAGCATGTCACTGTAACTCGAATCCAAACAAATGAAAATAGGATTTACTACAATACATTAAAGATCACAACACAATACATAGTTTATATAAATAACGTTCACCTTTATATTTTCGTATCTATATATGAACAATGAACATAATAGGAACGTATAAATGTCTAGAAAAAGATTTCTTCCGCCCTCTACTTCCTATTGATGTAATGTCCGAGATTAAATCTTTTCTCTCTTTATATAATTTTGCAGGTTAACATCGCTTTTATAGTACCTTCTTTTGTTTGCTACTTATCAAAGGCGAAGGAAGCAGAAAAATATAATCTCGATTCACTCAAAATAATATACTCTCGATCATCGCCGCTTCACAACAAGACAATACAAAAGGTCAAAAGTAGGCGAGTATCGATTTATTTTATCGTTTCATTTGTGTAATCGATTTTCCGTCATCGTTGTATAAATACCACTTTTATGGAAATCTGAGAATACACGCGCTGTTTCTGATTTTATATTTGCATTTGTTCATAATTTAAAAGTTTTCAGAATTCTTACTTCCTCATTTTGTTCGTACTTGAAACTTTTATATAATCATAAGTAGAATAATTAATTAAAAATATAATATGGTAGTACACGAGTAACAAATAATTATTTATAGAAACATGTCACTCTTGTCAGAGTTTGATAATAAACTGTCGACAGACATTACGGAAAGTTTTTAATTACGATACAAACCATGGGAAAACTGTTATTGGGTTCTCGGAAATTTTATGAAGTAGGTAACGATGACATTAAACCTTGTTCTATGAAATAATTGTAGCATAAAATATAATCACAGTTTTGTATTTGTTATAAGTCAGTATATTTTATTTTATTAATTTTGTAGGTTTCCAAAAGTTAAAAATATCTTGCAAGGCTATGGTATGACGGAGGCTGGCGAGTTAACATCGGAGAGCTGGGGAACAAAAGGACCCAAGTCTGGTAGCGTTGGCATGGCTTCCCCAGGAATAACTTTAAAGGTATGAAATAAAACTATATTTATATCTTGCTACAAAAAAAATCACTGTAGTGTTTTAATTGGTGATTTGTTACTACGATATACTGATATTGATTTAATTAAGTATTTTACATACAATTGACATTTGATTGCATGCAACGTCATGCCTTTTCTCCCCGAAGGGGTAGGCAGAGGTGCACACTATGGCAAGGAATGCCACTGTAAAATGTACACCCACTTTTCACAATTTATGTTGTAAGTCCCATGTAATAACATTTGATAATAGATTAAATTAATTGTAATTTAAAAAAGTTACACACGAATTTTCACAACAGATACAACTCACTACTATGTTTAAATTATTTAAGATAAAAATGCTAATAGATATTAAATTTGTACAATCTTATAAAAAGGAGAAAAATTTTACGTGGAAGTACTTTTTTCAAACATACGAAGTTAAAGGTTAAATATAGCCGTATTTTCAAATTACTTGGAAAAAAACTTTAGAGGTTTGATTAGAATCAATACCTAATACACAAGATTCTAATACAGGTAAAATAAATTTCTTTTTCCAAGAGATTTTATTTTTGTGCTGTATTAAATTAAAATTGGTTAACTGCGACTTGTCAAGGAATATCGTATAAAAACCTCTCTCCTCTGTTTCTCAGAAAACGTAGGTAGAGAGTACAAAACTCCCACTTTTCACCAGTTATATTTATTTTAAGTAAACGAAGGCGAAGCTTTTGTCATAAATAATTATGAAGTACGAATCCTACCAAACACAAAAAGTAAATTGTAAGTAAACTGACCTCAAACCAGTCAAAAAAATTCTTTATTACATTTAAAATCTAACTTGATTACTTTCTTTTGGTTTTGTTAAAGGAACAAAGTGGTTTATTAAATTGATTTTAAAACCCGTTTTTTAAACGTAGGACCACTAGAATTTTTATTTTTCGTTTTGGTTTTCCTTTTAAGGTCACCGACCTCAAGCTTCAGCCAAAAAAAATGTCGTACAAAAAATAATTCCAGTATCACGACACGAATAAATCGGCACACAAGTTATATGAAGTTTCTAACTAATTAAAAGTAATGTCGTAAGTCTTCCAACTGCTTTTCATATAAAGATATTCTATTCGTTCACCAGGTCGTTGATCTCGAAACCCGTAAAACTGTGGGTCCCAACCAACGCGGAGAAATATGTTTGAGGGGGCCAGTTCTCATGAAAGGTTACATCGGCGTCCCGCCATCAAATTACTTAGACGAGGACGGCTTCTTCAAAACCGGAGACTTGGGTTATTTTGACGAAGACAGGTATTTCTATATTGTTGAGAGATTGAAGGAGATAATTGTGTACGACGGTTATAAGGTAAGCATCCCTAATGTTTTTTCCGTGAAATATCGTGCTTGTAAAGTTAACGTAAGCACTGACAGTGATGAGTATAAGAAATTTCTACACAATAAGCCTTGACACAACTACACGACCTTCAGATCGTACAGACAAAATGTGTAAATCAACACAAATTATATACTTTCTCGTGGCTTACTTACCTTTGAAGAAGTTTCTGAATTACAAAAAGAAAGCGTAAGTAAGTCATTCCGAAGAAACTTAGACATCACTAGTCGGGGTCCACAGAAAAAAGACATATATAAAACTCGTCTTATTCTAGCAATAGGCTTTGCGAGGTTTTTGTAGATAATATTAGCTCGCACTAGTACTGTCCACGAAATACGATCCACACCTTTTCATCTCGAGAAATCCTTTCTTGGTGGACTTACGTCTTATGAATAAGCCGACGTATTATCTACGCATTTCTACATCCACGTCTTATTACGAATATATGAATTACTAACATTGTACTGTTCTTTTATATTTTTATCTTTTATTGCGTATTTTGGGATACAGTTATTTTATTGCTCCGTGTATTAAAAGAAACCAGATCTGAGAGATGATTGTTTTCTATCAATATTTTTATAACCAACTCATAAGCCCTTTAGGTATGTAGGTAATTGTTTTTAGATCAAATAATATGTACCGTGTATGTTTTACATATGTTTTACGTATGATCAGTAATGTATTGTTTTTTTTTTTGTTAGAATATTTGCAAATCTACATAAGTACGGTACTAATATTATTTTTCTACATAAACATGTTACACATGAAGTCTATTTTTGATTTGATTTTCTGTCATTTTTTCTTATAGGTTGCTCCTTTGGAACTGGAAACGATTCTTCAGTTACATCCAGGAGTGCGTGAAGCTGGTGTGGTTGGAAAGCCAGTGAAGGTGTATGGAGAGGAACCCACTGCTTTCGTTGTGAAACAACCGGGTGTCAATGTGACTGAGAAGGAGCTCTTAGACTACGTAGCTGAGGAGGTACGTCATTTTTTAAGGGGAAAAATTCATCAAATGACTTCTCCCACCTTGGGCGAGGCGAGAGGGAGTGTCAAACACTTACAGAATAAAACCACCCTGTTCCTACGCCTGCTTGTAGAGCCGTAGCCCCGGTAAACCCGCTAGGTAGTCCGCAGTCCGAATGAGAAAATATTGACTCGAAAGTCTTTACCCATATAACGAGCAGTATCCTCTTTATTCCTACCAGTACTATTCATTCATAACAACGAGAAAACAGCTTCTGAATATTATATAACACTATTAACAATGAAGAGGTTTTCTTTCCCCGAAACATGTCTACCTTTTTGTATCACAGTCTAGTGGAAATGTCTCAAGTTCTGCAAGATAATATTATGCGATAGTAATTTTGTAAACCATTATGAAAACTAGATCCTTTGTTGACAATAATAAGAAAATGTAAAATTAAATTAAGCCAAAGATCTGATAATCCCGTAATTCGTGGAACGGCGCCAGAATTTCGAATCAAAACCTTCTTGTTCCAAATTTTATCGAAACGTCCACTGCTTTGCATAAAACAACTATTTGTATTTGTTTGCCTACTTACGTAACAGCGTAACCAACATTAAGTCACAGATTACAGCTAAATACAAGAAAAAACGTAACGGTGAAAACCTCTTATAAAATTAACTAACCACTCTAACAAAGTACAATTAACATTAGTAGGAATTAAGTTAATGAAAATGTTCATTGACTCAATCAAGTCGTTTAATTTTTCAGGTGCCACCGTTTATGCAATTAAGAGGAGGTGTAAGGTTCATTGAAGAAATGCCGAGAAATCCCAGGGGCAAGATTATACGCCAACGGTTGAGGGAAATGCTGAAATGAATTGCTAACCTTTATAACGTATGTGTGTACCGAACTAAATAAAGAAAATTAACAACAAGTGGACGTTTCAATTTACTAAGTAAAGTTATTCAAGCTATTTCAATATCATACGACTTGTATCACAAATAAATATTGTGTACGTCGACCTATTTGCGTTTCCAAGATCTCATACAATTCTGATTCTAGTCAAATATTGTGTAGAATATGTAAAAGCAAAGACTATTTGCTAAACTAAACAAGAGAACCAAGATTCTCCTTACGTACCTACGTGTGTACTTATGTCGTGTTTGGAAGGATTGTACGAGCGACATAACCTGCAGTAATTTCTCCATCTTACATTGTTCAGAAGTTATCAACACAGAACCATCATTAATTAAGTTTAACTACCCCGAGTGCTGACAAAGCGCAGGCAAGCGCCGCTACTCAAGGAACTAAGGAAGTACAATTCTCGTATTGTTTTTGACCTTTTTCTTTTCTTCGAATGGATGTCTGCGTCGGCCTCGTGAGTCATTATTATATCATCAAGCTACTATTGAGAGTCGAAACAAAAAACATCGCGCAAACGGAGCTCGGCTGAAAGCTTTGTGCTGCGTAATATAATTCTACTTCGTATTCCTGTCTTATCTCCAGCGACGTCTTTATTAATTCAGTATGATTTGGATTATCATAATTCCTTACCTTTCGCCTAAAATTACTTTGTAATAGGACAAACACTTGGCATAAATAGCTTTTTGAATTTCCAAATTAAACTTTACATTTATTGTGTGGTATTGGAAATATTTCACAGTCTATTAGGAATTTAAATTCACTGAAATTGTGTTACATAAAAGTTAAGGAATACCTGCGTATTTCTTATCTTCTAATATAATTTCGTGCTACGAAATGTATCACAATTTAAGTCCGTATGCTAATGAAGAACGTTCCCGTGGTGTCATTTGCATTGACATTTTTTAAAATGAAACTCTTTTACCATTTAAATTGACTGGTTTTACCTCGGAGCAATTTAGTCCGCCCTAGCCTCTTCCCGGGAATGGTCCCTGCGGCCTGTAATAGGTTTCTTAAAAGAAAATCGAGTTAAACAGGCGTGATTGACTTAATTGTGGAAAAGCTTTATTTCCCGAGATTAAAGAATTATTTCAGAGGGAACTAACTAGATTACATTTGGAAAATCTCGGCTACAGTTGATGTCGACGTGTTAAACTTATTTCTCTATATCCAATTTTATTTCTAAGAAGAAAATATATCTGAGAATTTTATTCTAGTAAGTGAAGAAAGTTTAACAAATTGTCTGAAAGGAGCAAAGTAGGAAAGTAAATAAAGATTAAAAACAAAGAGCTGAGTATCTATCATAGTGTTTGTTTAAAAGGCGATATATTCTAGAAATCCAGTGATATTTTTCCACACCGCCGAATTTATGCTTGCTGAGCGTAAAATAGACGAGGAACTCTTCATTAATGTTTGCCACTTCGAAAATTGAATCGTTTAATCGCAGCGGGCGGAGTGAGAGGGAACGCATTGGCTGGGTGAGCGTAATTGCGTCAGAGTACCTTTGATACTGAGTGGAAATAGAGCAATTAAGTCCCTCGAGTTGGAGAGTTTACCTTGATTTTTTTATTACTCTCTCTTTTGTGTGCACATGGTTTAGAAGTTAGTAAACATATCACGCAGTTAATAACTCAATTAAGCATGACATGATTGTAACAAAACCACACGATTTCAGTGAGAAGATTATAGGACAGGAGTTAAAACTAAATTATGTTATTAAAACAAAAAAATATACATACATACATACTGTTTTATTAAACGCTCTTTATACACGACAAAGTTGAACGATAAACAAGACAAAGCCGAGCTTGATAATGCAGCCTCCAGGGTACGCAATTTATTGAAAAGAGGCGTACAAGTATACAAAGCGTGCGTTCAGTACCAGCTGATACAATAATGTCTACGTATAATGCACTACGATACAACAGAATTACTTTAAAATCATAGTTAAGACTAGAAAAGATGAAGTACACACTTTATCTACGAACTGAGAGCTAAGTTGTTGTAGGAAACTAGGAAATGTATGAAAAATTCATGAATGTACTGGAGTTTAAATAGAAATCTGTGAACTTAATGAAAACATGTTTCTGTTTGCTTCTGTTACTATGTATGTAGTGTGTGCATAGTGTAGAATATTATTCTTGCGAGTAAAATATATTTTTGAGGTTACAAAATGTTTTAACGTTTTTCTAAAATCTTTTGTATTTCTAGTAGGCACGTAAAAATAACATAGCGTCACGCTATTTAGTTTTTCGAGGGATAGGCACAGGGGCAGATATTTTAATGTAAGTGGGTAATCCATTTTAGACCAAGTTCAGTTATACTTATTACAAGTCCCATTTCTTTTTAAAGGATAATAGTTCCAGAAACATTTGCAATTTAAATTAATAAATTCGCAGATAATAGGGATTAATTATGTGAAAGCTTTAATATTAAATCTTGTTGTTAGCATTCCTTATCATTTCAATAAATTAAAATAATTTATCTCATATAGTAAGTTGTTATCTCGTTATGTGAAAAATTCTGATAAAATATTTAGTTTTAGATAACTTCATGTACTAATAAATTATTCAACTACTGTTTTAATTTAAATAATGGTGAATATGTTTGAAGGGTGAACGAACCGTTTCATATTTTAATATTATTTGACATGTATTGTGTGCATTGTTCGTGATACCCGAGATTTTACATATGAATAACATATATTTTGTACAGTTTACGTAGTTATTTCACACATTGATATATTAATACGCGATTGATACTCGAGTTGTTTGTAAAAATATGACATTTTAATGTAATGTAACTAACTATATGATAGTTCAATTTCAATTTGTAAACCAAGCACCGGATCCATGCGAACCTTGTTTCAATCACAGTAATTGAGCCCATACAACAAGCTCAGAACTCCACATTAATGGCTCTAAACCTATCTAGTTTAGTGAAGTCATTTCAGATAAACATTACATGGCACAAAGAGGCGACCATTCGTGTAACATTTAATTAACTAAGTAGCCTCTAAACGCGGCTGGACGGTCATCATAGCCCGATCTAACCGTTGAATAAGTAAACGTAATAAAATAAATCCACTAAGCCGCTATAACGCCCAGGATTTAACATGGCTTACTAACGCTTTCAAAGCTGTGAAAGACCCTCCCCATATGCCTACGATCACCCTCCAACACGTAAAGCGTCACAATTTCTGACATCGTCTACTTGTAAAGAGGCAATTTATTTCTTTTATTTTTCTTGCTATACTTTGCCACAGCTGCAATGAAAACTTTTTCTGATACTTTAAACGTATGCTTGTTTAATAATTTCAATAATAAATGTAAGCCTTCTCGATATCTGATTGAATTTCATCTATTATTCTAATGTGTTTGATTAATAAAATGTAACGCCATTTTGCTGATGAAAATTACGCGCAAACAAAGCTGCGTGTGATAAAACTTTAATTGTTTATGATGTTATTATTAATAGTTAATGTGTTAAACGATTCTAAATAGAATCGATAATTCATTTTTAATGATCAAAACATTAGTCACAATAATTACGATTGCGTATACTTGATGAAGTTTTATTGAATAAAATAAATATTAATTGATTATTTGTTTCTATACGCGGGTGTTAATGACTTCTGTGTAATGAGTGCTTACTTATTTCATCGTGTATCACAAACAGTTTGTTGACTTAATAACATAAGATGCTTACATATTTATGCTGATTAATTTCCACGCTAAAATGTGGGCTCATAATACGTACAGCTACCATCATTAGTATGGAAGGTCGAGGGACTTACAACGCTAACACGGGCAAATTTCAGTTCATCACCGTCTGCCCCCGAGCCCTGACGTTCGTCTACAAGCACTTATTATTCATTTTAAAAATAAAGTACCTATCATTATTCATCCGATATCGGTCGAGTCTTTAACATAACGTAAGTCGACTAACCTTTTTATATTTTACCTACGGCATTACCTAGTAATCTTTATTTGAGATAAGTACTTATTGAATAGCTGCTCGACTCCGAACGATAATATGCTTTGAAATAAAGTCAATTTATTAAACGAACTGATAAGTACTCGTTTTGTATGTATAAAGTGTTCCAAATTGCTATATCGAATTACGTAAATAAGTCATCTCGTTATAATGTTCTTTAGACACGAAAAAACATCATGTTCCTACCTGTTGCTGTTTGTGTATATTTTTCTTGTTGTTGTTCGACCAACTTCTTAAATTAAAAATAATATTTTAACAACATAGCCATATCTGAATAAAAATACAACTGAGTAATTCAAAAATATTTTATTTTTCAGTCAACTGTAACTGAAGTTGCTTCATAAATTTTTATTTTGTTTGTAAACGTTTTTCGTTTCATTTAGTTAAAAATCGAATCACAACCGGAGTAGATATCATTTATATTACAACAAATTTATTATAAGATGTGACAAAAATAAATGAGAAATGTATTTTATCTAAAACTTATGATAGAGTCAAGTTTTACCTAATACCTATTGTAAGTTCCTCGTACCTCAAGATTAAGACGCTGGCGTACCAGATATTAATATTAATGAGTGGGGAAAGCGGGATACGTTATACAAAGTTGTTATGCATTCGTCTCTGGTTGCACCGGGAGCCGACGATATAAACTAATGAGCCGTGAACCACCGGCCCATGGATGTATATTATTACTGACCTGCCATAAAACTACTCACCACAATGCAACACTACACAGTATCGACTAAAACCGCAGTTAAATCCATAAAATATTGCACATTTTATTCTAAAATACGCCGAAATGCTTTTGTCATAGTATCCAAAAATATAAAAGGAAAACGTGGTGATAGTAAAGTTTACGGACGATTTATGCCCAGTTGTTGGCGCACTGTGTTGCTGCCTCCTTTGTTCAATCTTTTTGTGCCCCAAGAAGGGTATTTCCACTAACATTTTAAAGTTTTTGTTTATGTGCGAGTAAATTTTCAAGTGATTTCGACTAAGCCAAATGGAACTGGTTTTTCCTCAGTCTTTTTTGGCTCATGTGTCGAAACTAGTGGAACGATTTTGACAAATGAGTTGTCTATCGATTGACCTAACTACGTGCTGCCGGCACATTTTCTGGGGACGAGTTTGAGATTTTGAAAGAAACAAATTATAACGAAAATGTTTTCTACAAAAGTCTGGAGTATTTATGGATACAGAGTATATCTAGATAATGCCGAAATAAAATAAGAAGTTCACAGATCATTGACCAGCGATGATCGATTAACACTTAAGAAAGTTTAAGTATGGATAAAGTTTGTCCGCCTAGTTTTAGAAGCGTTAAGTAAAACTCGTAAGGCGCGGAAAGACTCTCGGCCCGGATAAGTCATCCATCAAATAGTTGCCGTCTTGTTAAAATAACAAGGTCTTATTAAACCGCACAGGGAGTTCAACAACGACGAGGAAAAATATATGAAAAGTTTTTTATTCGCAGTTGGTGGAAATTGTTATAGGTAGTATTTAACAAAATTTGGTCATACTTTGACCTATGTCGGTCATTGATGGATGGGAAGTTTAACAAGTTTAGAAAGGCCAAAGTGTGGTTAGAATTCGCGGTCGATCTTGGCAATAGTTACTTAGTTTGTCGTCGCATCGAACGTAGCGCGCTGTAATCACACCCACCATACGAGATTAATTATGCTCGTGGCTTTACAAAAGGCACTTCAATTTAATCCTTTGCCAAGCTAATATGAGTGTAACATTGTTTTATGTTATTTTGGTTTACCATCAATAGCTGTAATTATTAAATTTGATATGAATATTCATAAATGAATATAATTTGATTAATGTGTAATAAATTATTGGCCATAGTTACACGCATTACTATATACTACTCTGTTGTAGAATTTTCCAAACTAGGTGAGCTAAGCGTGAGGTTTATTTGCATTCTAATACCCAATCAAAGTACATAGAACATACCTAATTCTCTAATACTGATATCTGTAAGTATGTATGTTTATGTATCAACATGAAACAAGTCAACTCGAATAAGTTGTGACATCTTAGAACTCGTACTAAACACAACATGGGACCCGTATCTATCAAGATAAATAAAGCATCAATTGTGTCACAGTACCCATAAAATATTAACTGATACATTCCGAAGACAGATTTATTGGACCCCTACGGACATCATTATACGTTTGGCAATATAATTAATTGCAATAATAATAATATCTATATATCTTTTGGTATATAAGTAAAACTATGTACATTGCTGATTAGTTTCTCTTACATAAGCATTACTATATTCTTGAAGGCTTCTATTCTGACCTTATATATAGATCGGTCTAGCCGCTATCGTCTAGGCTTTATGTAAATGAGTAAGTATATTTTAGGAAAACTCATAGAGTTCTGATTCATATGATGTGTGCTAGACTACATATATTATATTATATGTATTTCAAGAATACATTGAGGGTATTTTCCTTCAAAGACGTAGGCACAGTTTTTAGGTCAATTTAATTATTATATTCTGTTTTGTCAGAGCGTGCTTATAACGGTTGGCACGGTGGCTGAGCAACTAGTTGCCGTGCAACGTGTAGCGAGTTCGATTCCCGCATACAACAACTCTTTGGGTGATCCACAAATTATTGTTTCTGGTTGATGTATGTGAACTTCTACTTTGTAAATGCGCCCACGATACAGGAGAAAATCCAAGAGTGGGGCAACGTTTTTTTAAAAAAAAAGAAGTGAGTGATAACTATTTCAATTTTAGATTTTATACCACTTCTAGATTAAACATCTCACTAGCAATGCAGAGCTATAGAGAGACTAGACTGGCTGCTACCTTTAGCACCTAATCTCGGTGTAAGTTGTCGAGTAAGTACCAGGTATTTAGTCTCAGTAGCTGCACAGGAATTTTAGTACCAAAGTGAACCTGTCTAACTGTCTAGCTCTTCCGTAGTACCTCTGTAATACAACTCAATAGGTTTCAAAATCTTCACACTCTCTTATAGTACTCTGTGCCAGTAGCTCTTATTGTATAGTACCTAAGTAGGTACTCTATATATCATCATCGACGTCGTTATCATATCAGCTATAGGAGGTTCGCTTCTAAACATAGGCATTCCCCAATGACTTCCAAATAGGCCTCTTGGGAACAACCTGCATCCAGCGACTCTCTGTACTATATACATATATGTATTGCAAATACCAATTAACTATATTAATGTGTAATCGACATTTATAAAACAAAGCTACATCAGTTAGTGAAAAGGCAGAGCTGACAGAAATTCATTTCAGTACTTTCTTTTATTAAATTCTTCTATCTGATTCTTTATAATTACTACCTATATTACATATGATATACATACACAATCTCTATCGCCTATCTCCCATGGGAATAGGCAGAGACAATAGAACGCCAATTGCTACGGATCTTACATCTGAATACAGCTTTAATACCAGTGTAAAGCTTTGGCAAGTGACTTCGCCCACGTACCCGTAGGATAAAAAGTATCCCATCACCCAAGTCAGCTCATACCTTGTCTGTATACCAAAGAACATCGGGCATTTTTGTATGGGACACTTACCTACGGCGAACAAAAATAAAATTAGGTACGGTGGATAGGCAATTAAATCTAGTTCACAATGGTATAGTTCCCATATCTGTGGGTCGTGGCAATAAGGAGAAATTGGACATTTAAAAAATATTTATAAATGTTTTTGGGCAATAATTGAAGAGGAAAAAGGGAATCAAAAATAATTAAAACAACATATTTTTCTCTTAACTTTTGGCGAAGGACTGCGATGATGATGACGAAGGACTGCGATGTAGTAAGATAAGCTAGCTACCTGCGCGAGCGCAACATAATACCAGTTTTAAGACTATGGGCGAGAGTGAGAACGAAATATGCACATCAACTTGACGGATTTAGTCTGATTGGGTTTATAAAAATACCACGGAGTGATATTTTAACTTACTGAGCGGTCGTTTAGTAATTAGGAAAAATAGTCAACTTAAAATATCATTTTCATTTTACTAATTATTTCCATTTTCCCATTATTGTGAATCAAAATAACTACACAATATTAAATATGATTGCAAACACTATCATTTAAAAATATTTTGGTTTATGTTCGCGACTTTTAAAAATCGGGTAAAAAACGCCCGATGTCCTTTAATCGAAACCAGTTCAGTAGTTTCAGCGTGATTGACAAACAAATAACTAAAACAAACAAACTTTCGCATTTGTATATTACATAGTGTGAAGGCTGATTTTTATACATACACATTGCTCATAGTCAAACAAAACCTTACTATAACTTTACATAGACACCAAGTTTTAGATTTAATTGCAATACAACATCTCGCACATCCGTAGCAATCCCTATTCCATTATTCATCTTAATTCGATAAAGACGAAGCTGATGTTTGACACGATGTCCATTGTATGGCCGACAAGGGTCAGTGATTAATACGAGAACATTGACTATCAAAGCCACTGGCTTTCGTTTGAAATAGATTCCCGATTAACTGCGAAAGCTAGCGGCTTGCCCTGTTAATCGCGAATTTATTTGTGAGTATAATTATGAATTAGGTGGTGGAAAAGGTAACTGCTAGTTCCATCCCTATTTTGTAAGTAGTTAGATATTTATACTCAAAATGCTTGAAGGCTTATATCAAAGAGGCATACGACTGTGGACTGTCAGAAACTGTTGATAGTGATGATGCTTAAACATTCCTACCTAGTTAATTTTCATATTTGTTTATTCTTCCAGTTACATTTAATTCATCTTACATAATTTTAGAATACTAATACATAATCCAATTATGTATATATATAACTTAAATTCGTAACGCCAAATATTGTAATGTAATATGAATGTTATGTCCACATAAATAGAAATTCCAAATAAAATTATACTTTAAAATATTCCCAGTTATAACACACTCCTGAATAATAATTCGTTTCATCAAATATGTTGTTGTAATATAATAAAAATTCGTCACACGTCGAATATTCCGGGCAGTGCACGTAGGTCGGCGGTTAGGTTACAATTGTAGCTAACTAACCAGTATGTGGTCTACCTGTTTATACAGTTAGTGTAAAATGTCGCACGCACTTCATTAAATTGGACCCAATGATTTATTGACAGAAATATTGATGGTTTTATTCGTTTTTAAATAACTTTTCAGCAATATTTTTTTATAGGGGAAAATCATCCAATGACTTTTCCCGCCTTTTTTTTTTTTTTTTTTTTTGGCATCCAATGACTTCTCCCGCCTTGGGCAGGGGGGTGTCAGACTCTTACTGACTGAAAACCGCTCCGTTCCTTCTCCTGCTTTTCGACCTCGAAGCCCCGGTAAACCATCTGCTAGGTAGTCCGCATGGCTGCTTGAGGCAGTACTTCTCCCGCCTTGGAACTGTGGCTACCAGGTGTGTTGCGACTTCCTACTGACAATAGGAACCACCCCGTTCCTATTCCTGCATACATCGGGCACAATTAGCCAGTCCGCAGCTCCGAGTCGGCATCAGCTCTGCTGCACCCCATCTGTTATGGTCTGATGGCTGTTTGAGACGCTGTACACACGGGAATTTTTCACCAGTTGTGTTACCATTTGCATGGTGCAGGAAATGAGCCCGTTGTCATACACTGTCAGCCATCTCTACTGCTAAACATAGGCCTCCCTCAATGACTTCCAGATAGGCCGGAATACTGGATAGATACTGTGTCTTTTCACTTTGTGTCTAATAAATTACGACATTCAGAAAGTTTTGCACAGATTATAAACAATTTAGAAAGTAGTTAAGTGGGTCTAGCTAAAGTCTAGACAATCGGCGGTTTGATATCAGACAGGCTGGCGACTTCACCATTTTATTATTAACGCGGCGAATGCAACAAAGTCGAGGCCTTTTTCTTTTTTATGAGTTTATTTCCTTTGTGAATCACGGCATTGTTGTTATATTGATAGACATATCAATATAGCACTAAACATAGTGCAAGGCAGAAATTACTTTAAATTATTAAAGAAAATAAAAATAAATATGATTTTATTTTCCTCGCTAAAATCAATTCCAGACTCTACTATTACTAAGATTATACGAATTTCAAACTTTACGACATGGAAATTGAATTTGAGACACACATTACTAGAATGTGAGTCATAAATCATGATATGGAGAAGCTTACGTAATCAAATAGTGAACACTCCATCTCTAAGAATTTCGTCACAAGACAGAATGGTTTTAAAAAAACTGCTGATAGATAATCCACATAAACCCTAAAGGGAATACGTGATGAAAATAGGCCAGTTACGTGCAGATGACACCGCAATGTTTCCCCGAAGACTTATACAATTAATAGCTTTGGGATTATTGTCAAAATCATCAACCTTGACGAGTTAATTAGTGGTCAGAACTCTACTTACGCCTATCTATAATATTGATAATTAATAGGGCACGCTAAAGCAAATGCTAATTAGACAGTATACCAACTTATATAGCAGTGTTTACCAGTTATCTAGCCTCTTGCAATATTAAGTAAATTATACCAAATTATTTGAAGTAGCATGAAGTCGAGGTACCATTTGCTAGAAGCTCTTCTTACAAGACGTAATTCGGATAAAGTAGGGGCACTCTTCTGTCCATACTTTTCGATGAACACAAGCGTGATATTGTGTTATTTAAAATATTTGAAATACACAATGAATACTAGAACATTATTCAACTAGATTTAAAAGCAAATAGCGTTATTATCTGCTTAAATACCTATTTTCAAAGTTTCTACAAAATGGTAAACTTACGCATATTTACTTTTGTATTAAAATACTATTTGTCTCATTTCCATCTCATCATCTAAACAATAGACCAATCAATATTACTGGACCAGTATCAGTAATTTGTAGATATTGCTATCCGGTTCGCTGGATCCGGTAATGTAACGGATCCGGCACTTATTGATTACCTACCAATAGTACCGATGTAATTCCGCATGAAACATGTTTCTGTACAAACAGTTCCGTTGTTATGCGACGTTTACCGACCTAGCTTTGTAATAGACTAACTGTTGCCTATTTAAAGACAATTTGTTAGTCAAAGGTTTAATGTTTTCGAAGTACATTGCCACAAACTGAATACGGTTGCGCTCACGCTGACAATGCGTTTGACAAAGGATACCCAGTAAACATTAGATTTATAAATGGTGTTGTATCTGGCAAATGTGCAAAGAAAGAATCAACACTCATTTTGTCATTCTCCTCTCCTTACACCAATCCCTCCTTATATAACCTTGAAATAAACGTCTTAACCTTCAAAAAACAGAAACGGTTACAAAATACAATTGCAAACTCATCTAATTTGGTATCCACTTGTATAACGTAGGTATCTCGTATGTCTACCTATTAAAAAGTAGGGACAAGAATAAGTACTGAATTTCGGACAACAAAACCCAATAAAGACTGAAGAGTCTCACATATTTTACGTAGGAATACATAATTACTTTGGGTTGCGACTCAAGCAAAATTACACTCGAGAAACCCAATAACCTAAAAATTGGAATTCACGTAACTATCACAGACGGCGCAACGCTTGGGACCTCTTCAATTTAATGTGCGGCCCTTCTAAGACCATCACAATTTATTATGTATTATAAGGATACAAATTCTTAGTAAAATGGTTCGTTCCCGTGAAATAGTGCAGGGGCAGGTCAGCCAGGGACAACCGCCTCGGGAGGAGGAATATTGTGCAACTAGCATGTAGTTTCATCTCGCTGCTAATTAATTGGATTACGTAGCCTCTCTCATTATACCAGATGGGGGCTATTTAGTGAATGGATTTTGTACGCGTGACAACGTAAATTCAGTTTAAACTCGGGTTAATAAATGTAATTAAAGTTGAAAGCGGAACATGTGTGCCTTCGTAACACAAAAATTTATCAATGAACTCCCCAATGCAATGTTCTGTAAACTATTGTAAAGTACACAGGTACAATGATATAGTGATAAATTGCCCTAATAATATTTTTTCCAATCAAATTACCTTCTTTGTCACATAAACACCTCGAGTAATATCAGAGAAACGTGGTGGAGACCTTCTAAATGAGCACAATATTGAGTCCATTATTTCATTCAGTGTAATGGTGTGGCAGTGAAATAGGGCAAAGGACGAATAAACGGGACCCTGGAAATGAAGACGCCGTTTGTTCATAACCAGCTCGTTAATTCCATTATTACTAGTCAGAGAAGCGAGCAGACCGGTAACAGATGTGCCACTCGACTCGTGAATCTGCAGCGTCTCCTACTTTTCACGGATTTCAACATCATTATTTTTTGTGAAAGAGCTCAATTAAAAATAATTGTTAGAACAGATAAAAAAATAAAAAGTAATAGCTGCCTTCAGATTTAGTGTCGCTAAGAAATCTCAGATTTTCATAGTGTGCGGGAACGGGACTCCGGCTTTGTAGGTACCTGTCCTTTGTGTACAAACTGCGACGCGCGGTCCGTAAGACCCTCGCCAGTGTCCGCTTACTTGTATACGTAGATCAAGTCTCTAAAACGTAAATACCTGAAGAGAAATACGTAGAGAAAACATTTCGCTTTTAGTATAAAATACACACGAAGCTAAATATTTACTTCTTAATGAAAATAAAGCCGTATAATGTCGTGAAATCCGTTGCGATGCCGTGTTAGCTGGTTATAAAACTTTTATACGCCTATGCTAAACTATTCGCGAGTTATAGCTCAATAATAAACAGATGACGCATGTGTTAGACCCCTTTTTAACTATCATCATTACGAAACTTGCACATAGTAAAATAATAAAATTTGACCGCAACGTGATTAAGCATTTCGGCTAGAATTAATCACGTGTGTGTGTAGAATTGTTCATAATGATATGTAGATTGCCAATACCATTATCATTCGATTTGACTGTGTAACTACAGTTAGTTTTTTCTGCACTAATCGCTATTGTAAATATAAAATTTAGGTTATACGGCCTTCAGTTCAATGTTCAACGCCAATGTTTTGTGTTACCAACTATTTATAACTTCGCCCCGAGACAAGATGAATGATGACAGACGTCCGATAAACATCAACAGTAATTGTTTGACAAAAGCGATATTCGACCCCACCGGTAATTGTAAGGGTTGATTAATTTTGTATCGTTAGTGGTAATTACTATAGAATTGTTAAACCGACTTTAAATTTTGTTTCACTACCTTACAAAGTTTTAGTTACTTAGCATACTATTGTTACTTATTACCTATACACTTGTTGTAATCTGTTTTCAGCAGTTTAACAAAGTAATTAGGTAATTCTGTGATCTTATTAAGGGCTGTTAAACCCACAGAAGTAAATCTATAGATCACAGAATTCAATTATAGTATTTGGAAGGATTATGATTCTGAGAATAACGTAGTACCTATTTCTGATGCCTTGCGCTGTATTCATGAACGGAATCAAACTTAGGCTTATAATATCTACTGGACATCCTGAGTAACTAAATTGGCATATTGAGGTCAGACTATTTCTGTAAGGCTTTTCCACTTAAAATTATATTCCAAGTGGGAAATATAGAATAAGGAACTAGCCAAAACCAAATTGTATTCTCGGAGTGTTTGATGGAGGTTATAAACTGGCTGGTTAGCACTTATTCGGGGTAATCGTAATTTACTTGGGACTCGACTATCGTGGTTTTTACTATAGCGTTGTTACGTAACACGTGGCCTCACGAGTCCTGGCCAGACCTCATATTGTTATTGCTGCAAGCTCTCGTTATCCCAAAAGGGAACGAACCGTGAGAGATAATTCAATTATCTCATATACAAGTAACACTTGTTCCCATTATTTAATTA
The DNA here is from genome assembly GCF_023101765.2 of Spodoptera frugiperda. NCBI lineage: Eukaryota > Metazoa > Arthropoda > Insecta > Lepidoptera > Noctuidae > Spodoptera > Spodoptera frugiperda. The sequence goes on along the minus strand of NC_064241.1, from coordinate 7,551,235 downwards.
TTTAGTTTGTTAGATCAACAAACTCATTTAAATTATCCCGTATTAGAATGTGCGTTTATTTGTTTGTTTGTTTTATTCGTCGCTATATTTTTATCCTCGCTCATACTTCACGTTATCTATTTATTTGATCGAATGATCCAATAATACTTGATGTGATATTGACCAAAATAAAACGTATGTTCCTAAAAATAGAACTACTTTTTGTAACGAAATTTCGCTCAAACTGGAAGAGGCGCTGTGCACCGTAAGTTTGTTATAAATATAATAAATGGCATACCATTTATTTAATGTTGGAGAAGCGTTTTTTTCCGAAACAGTGTGACACGTCTTTTTTGTTTGGACATGATAGATTTAAAAGAACTGTATTTCGAAAAGTCCTTTGGACTAAAATTCCAAATCAACGTTCAATGGTGATCACAATTCATTCATTTGATTGACAGACCGAAGTCCTAAGTGAGGATCAAAGATTTACTCATGCAGGAAGTCCTTTCCAACAACGTAAATGATAGCTTACCTCTTTAGTAACGTATTCGTAATCTATTTTATTTCACATTCAATTATCCTTAGCCTCTATTCGTTGGAATATTTCTAATTCTGTTTAACTAAAGTATATTATTATCTCAGTACACATATAGACGTATAATTTCAGTAGAATGGAAAATCACAAAAGAAGCCCAACCTAGTTATATGTAAAATCGTTGAACCTACGCATGAAATAGTAAAATAAACAAAATTTGAAGTGAACAAACCATTTGTAATGTTTCCGTTTACATTACAGGGATACTTGGAAAAGGTAATTCGAATAATGAAATTGGAAATATGTTAGTCGTATAATGATATGAAATAACGTAAGAAGTGCCTCATACCGTGAGTGTGGGAAGGGTTAATAACGTACTCGTCGTCAACTTGCTTTATTATTGATTTCTAAGCCTTCGACCGATAAATTGATCATACATTGAAACCTTATAGCTACAATATATTGTGATTATATTGTAACGAGCAAGTTCTGGTTTCATAGCTTTAAGTTTGGCATTTAATATGTAGGTATTGACTTGTAATACGGTAGAAGACTAATTTCTATTTTAATGTCTCGTAGATTTATTTAAAAACGTTAAACATGCATAATTTTTGTTTTCCTGCAAACAATTTGAAATCTCGCGTGACGTCACTTTCGTGTGCGTTTAGTACTTATAAATGATGTAGTTAGCTCAACTTTGATTCGTTTAACGTAAGTCTAATACTTTTACTTTACCTAACTGATGGACTAAGAAGATTTTTAATTTTTATACCCCGTCATCATCTTTATTGCCTTCATCTTTAAAACTGTGTATTATAGGTACAATATATCCAAAATAATTATAATAACACTGTTCTTAAGCCAACCCTAAATGTTGAGTCTGATGATCGTCATGCAAGGCATGCGAATAAAAGAAAACTGTATATAGATTTTTTTTTGAGGGGGCAAAATCATTTAATGACTTCTCTCGCCTTAGGTGAGGCGAGAGGGAGTGTCAGACTCTTACTGACTAAAAACCACCCCGTTCCTACTCCTGTTTTTCGAGCAGAGCCCCGATAAACCCGCTAGGAACCGTATACAGTTTGATTAGGAAATTATGCATATATTGTTTTGTCAAAATTTTTACACATTTATACCATCATTACTTTTTGTAAAAGAGTTCAATTAAAAATAATTGTTAGAACAAATTTATACGTTTTTATTAATAAAATAGATATTAATCTCTTCCCATAAGAAACTACTCGATTGGCTACACAATGTAGGAATGAAGGTAAGCTAAGTTTTCTGTTTCCCAGTTAACCTCTATAACCAAGCCTGCTTGTGATAGAAGTGCATTCGCCCCACTAGTTCAAGGGCTCTTCATGTCGATTCGCTCGAGCTTGTTTAGTTAGAATCGTTTACGTTAAAACTGATAAATCTATATTCACATTGGAAGCTTATTTCTTTCTGTATGCGTAGATCTACTGTTACATTTTCATTTTCATCTAAAATTAAATTGTATTTTATAATGGACTTGATTGTAAACTTTATTATCGCTACTCTTATTATGCTTAAAGTTAAGAAGGCTGCTCATGGGCAGACGTGCTCCATCGTAGGCCGCATCATCACTTACCACCAGGCGAGATAGCGGCTAAACGTCGACCCATCAAATATAAATATGTACCGTATACTTAGACTTAGATACTATCAAAGTTCTGGGCAAACTATTAGAGTATCATATTAAATATAGGCAAAGACATGCATACTTCAAGGTCTTGTAAGTATTGTATTAAAATCATTAAAAGCAGAAATGAGAATATCAAAGTCCAGTTTAGTAGGGTAAACAAATTGTCGTCATTCCTGCATCTCTCAACTAGACATAAATCCTCTGAGATGAGGGTCCTTAGCTACAACAATATCTGCATGAGCCAATTAATTTCGATCTAAGGACCAGCCCTTAATCTGATGGTCAGTCGCGCCAAACTTTCTAATTGAATTTCAGTTTACGAATACTCGCCAAATTCGCGAGTTAATTAAAACTCTAATGATGCCAAAATGTATCTTTTATGTACTAATATGACAACATGTTGTGGCTTTGTTTTATAAAGTGTTTTGTTTACTTTTACGTTTGTTGACTCTCATTGTTTTATTAGTTTAACATTGATGAATCCTTTGATAAGATGGAAAATAAAACTGAGTTTATATATAACAAACGTTTGAAAAGAGCAAACGACCGCACTTCATCACCCAGTCATGTCAAGTGACTCACTTATTACCAAATCACAAACCCCTTTATACATTAAGTACGTACTTACATACCTAGGGTATAATATTATACATATTATATTACAGATTATATACATAATATGTACTTATGATATCATTATCATAGGTATATTACGTATCAGGTAATTTAGATACTAATTAGTACATAAACCGCGTCTAATTACGTATTAAACAAATCAATCAGATCAGTTTACAGAACTTGATTGTAGGTTTCTCTTGCGCTTGCAATAAATAGAAAACTCAATATCCGGATAAATTAGACGGTATACGCTTTTTGGTTGGTCACGTCTATCGTTTATGCGAAATCGATTCGAACGTTTTATGCGACGTTTCCGACGAATTTAATAGCTTAAGAGATGACTGGACGAAGAGCAATAAACGGGAATAAGTATTCTTACACATTGGCCGATAAAACTTTATTCTCTAACTACTCGTGGATTGCCGGTCAGTACTCAGTGCTAACTTGAAGTCATTAAGTAACTCGCTTGTTCCAATAGACGGATAATGACGCCAATTTTCATAGTCTAATTGGATTTTGAATCGTACTTCTCCACCTCGCACCGCATTTACTTCAATTACGTCCTAACAACGTGGAACAAACTTTGTATCCTTAAATATCGGTAACGATCGAACAAACGGCGTGAATACACCTTAATGGAATACCTACAATAGTTTTAAATTAGACTTGCCCGTCACTTTAATGGTATTGTTCGCCGAATAAGCCGTATAGGGCTGCGATATTTCAATCCAATAAGGCGGATAGTTTCATAAATAATTCAATAAGTTGTAACAGGTAAGTGGCACTCGCACGTTATGGTCGCCCGGAGAGCCAGAGAGAAATCTACTCTAACACTCTGCAAGGTGAAATCACACAAGAAATTTTATTTCACGAAATTAATTTTTAATTCCTCCATTACTTGCTCTGAAATTACTGTCATACCCCGCGCTAAAATATTACTACTTTATTACTATTTCACGTCATTTTATTTCGAGTGATGCCATCAGAATAATTTGCTCTTAAATTGATATCTCTTTGTCATCGTAGTTTGTGCTTCAAAAGGTTTACTAAGAATGAATAGTACCGTCATACCCTTATCTATAAAGATAACTTTTGGCTGGATATTTAAATAAATCCACCGAATTACACTCGGTGCCATTGTCAGTTTCACTGAAACCCTTTTCATTTTAAAAGGTTGATAGAGCTTATCAAGACTTTATAAAAGATGCCCTTTGAGTGCAAAAACACTCACACACGATAACTGCTAGAGAAGAGAAAAGCTTGAGTAGTGTCGGGCCCATGCAAAGATTTTGTCAATCTGATGGATTATTAACGCGAGGCGAGACAGCTCGTACGTCACACGTTACACATTATGGCTCGAAGGGGCGGGAGGGCGCCTCCCTAGCGAGTTCGGGAATAGATAAGTTGATAATTTATGCATTAGATATTACACCTAGTAGCTTCACGCAATAATTTTCAATGAACGCTTAAAATTATCGCACTTCTTGTAAGTTGAGGAAACAAAGTAAAACTGTGAACAACTTGAATGAATTTCTTGGAGATGTTCCATACAACAGTTTAATTTATGGAACATTTTTTGCTGATGAATATTGTTCTTATTTTCTGCAAATTGATATTTAAAATTATTTTTTGACTTTACATAGAGAAAAGATTGTACGAATTGAATTCACTCGTATACTAACACGTTAAGTCACATGTCAAATTCTGTTTAGTTTTTAAGAGGAGAAAAGATAGACAAACCAAAACGTGAACGTACCATAACAATACATATTTTATTCTCGGAAGGACTAGATATAAGTAAACGTATTTACACCCACATCCACAGTTCTATATAACTTCCGAATGAGAGTTTAGACATAAGAAAATTTCATGAACTGAGATAGAAGGTACAATTGCTACAATTAATTTAAAGATAAAATTGTATAGTAATTTAAAATGCACTTAAACGAAAGCCGTTAATTCGTTGCACTCAGTACAGAAACGATCTCTCTAATGTGATTCAACTTAGTTCGGATTACCCCACGTGCCGATACGTAATTTAGTGGAAAAGGTTGCGACCCCGCTAGTTTGTATTACCCCGACAGTGATATAGGGTATTAAGTTCCCTTCCCTGTCTCCCTTAACGCGTAAACAAGACAGAACCTTTCTGCGTATCGCCCTCACAAAGGTTAATAATTTAGGAGACTAAGCGAGAGGAGCTTTCCGTCTATTTTCTACTTAAACTAAAATTGTTTTGTTTCCATCACCAGTGCAATCCCCATGAATTATGTATAGACCGCGGAAAATAACAGCGGCTTTCAAATACACTGTTTACAGAATACTTAATGTGCTTTATGGTAACAAGATGCTGAACAAACAATTATACGGAGACTTACCTTTTAATTAAAGCCCATCGCGTTATTTTTAATTGAAAAACTCCAAATCATTCAATTCAGACAAACTTAATATACAATTTTATCATTAAAAATGTTGTATTGATGTTGTGTTGTTTACTAATCAGATAATACAATAGACGTCCGAGATATAAATATTTAGATGTAGATATATAAAAAAGTACTTCCAATTCCAATGACTCTCGTTCTACGTATAGAAAAACTCAGTAAAACTTTTAATGAAATGTTGGAAAATATTTTTTAATTACTTTATTTCCTAAATGTAATCTGTCAGTACATAGATATGGTTAACGAAGTGTAAGCCGATTTGCAAATTCGATAAGTTAGGTGAAAGCGCGTGGACACGTCCCAAATAAAGCCCGGTTTGATCCTATTAACGCACGGCTAACGGGCAGGATCTTGTGACAGCGCTCCTCACTGATCCTTGTATAGACCCACGAAGGATTTGCCTCATTCCCTCTCTACAAATCTCTTTTTTAACGAGTTTAAATACCTATACACCAACTTGTTTCGACGGTCATGTAGGCGTGTAATCTCTATTCACATTTGTTTATTTTTATCGATGAAATGTCAACTCGAGTATACCCGATACGCGATCGGATCAAAATGAGGTTATTTATTGTCCTCTGCGACTTGATCGCGCGAAGCTCGCGTGTTTTACTTATTGTAAATTTATTGTCTTTCAGTTGTTGGTACACATGATTACAAATCGACTTTCGATATTGAAATGTGTGGGTGGAGTGGCGTAACAAATAATTAACTTTCAGGTACCTACATTATTGATACATTAAAATGCTATTGTGCCGTGCTACGTATGTAGCTAGGTATGTTGATAAAATAACAATAAACTCGAGGTCCATTACTATTAGGGTTGGCACACGTCCTCACACACAATTGTATTGTCATCGTTATTCCGTCTACGTCCGCATCCCGAGGTTCAACAAAGAATTTATTAAATAGCTCAATCGGTAGCTGTTTTGAAATTCTATGACTCAATAAAATCGCTCTTTTTTCACTTTTCAGTTTCGTCTCTCTCTTTTCCTGTTGCAGCTTTAGGTTGTTGAGTCTAGAGAATATTACATTTTGCTCCATTCACTGGTAATGTGCTCGCACGCGTATGTGCTTGATAGTATCTATTTTAGTTGAAATGAATGTAGTAAGTAACCCTGTAAGTTACAATAGCGTGAATAAACCGGCTCGCAGATAATGAATCACGTTCAATTAGTGTTTTAATGAAGTGCTCTTTACAGGGCAACATGAAACCTTATTATTTGCAGTAAAAGACCACCAAATGAAAAGCTTATACTTACTCAAATATTTTGAAAGAATCCAATTCATTCACAGTATCCAAAGAATTCTAAAAGCTTTATGTTAGGTAATAAAAGCTAAATAGGGCAATTTTTTTAATGTATTTTTTGTCTAAAATGCTATTTGAGATTTGGAAGCATTAAAAGTTGATAGTGTTTTTGTTTTATCTTATCAAAGGCCAATTTTCTTAAATATGTACTTTAATGTAGGCAATAAAGCAGCTAGTTGGGAGTCATCGTCTCGTTTGTGGTAATCAGATATTAGCTTTAAACTAAATTAAAACATGTTGGCATTTGAATCACGTCTTTTACTTGATCACTTTTTTTAAAGAAGACAGAAGCTTTTTCCTCTTAATCTCCCGAAGAGAGATGCTTTGCTCATTGTTCACTCCTCCTCTTGAGTTATCCCACCATGACGCAAAATTCAGTGTGAACACGACGATAAACCGAAGTTAAGTAAAGCCACGTGTAAATAATATAATTGTATCAGTTGTTTACATCCCCTCCACTGACGTCGTCTACTCCAAAGGAGTTTGGCCCCAATATCGACATTCTCAGCCTAACCGTGTAACTTGATACACAGAATTAGTTACACTTAAAATCAAATCAAATTTCAATGTGTTAATTTTGCTTGTTCGTTAGGCGTAACGTAAATAAACTTTGGCTATTAACACGTCAAAATTGCTGTTTAACGAGAGGGGAGGGCAATGAATGGAGATTAAACAAGACGATACGGAAACCAAGCAAACCTTCTCGATTACTTTATGGAATTAGTTCCACGAGAATTTTGGGCTTTCTACTATCAGAAATTGGAAACTGTGATCTCTCACCCAAGTATTGATTTGTTTCCCAAAACTTTAACTCACTAACTTTTAACAATGATGCTCTTATAGTTATTAGTTTCTTCAAGAAACTGAACTACAAAACAATTAAATGTTTTCAGAAATACAAAGTTTTCAATAAACGTATACTTTTAAAGTACAACAAGCACACCTTTATTACAATAAATTACTGAGAAAAGTTAACAAACTCTTTCGCACAAGTTTTCCGCTTTCCTCGATGATTGTGAAATGTTTTATTCTCTTTTAGCACTTTTCTGACGTCATTTTTCTTTTTTGGTGACGTCTTTTACAAGTGCCTTCCTCTTCTTAAATGGAACGTCGATACTTGGAGACATTATAAGTACTTATAAATTAATGAACACGTAGACCGTGAAAGTAAGTAGTTATTTAGCTGTATTTGCCTATATTAATCAATATTCCCATTTCAAGGTACTAGCACATCTACATAATGCAATGTTCACTATACCTAGAAGTCACAAACAATGTTGCAGGAGCAATCCACTTCAAATTATTAGTGTGCTTACCCAGTGAGGCGGCAGTAAATACCAATGTACATATGCAGGCTACACCTTAAGGCAATGAATCTACCACAGTAAAAATCTTTTATTTAGATCAAGGAAGCCGACAGAGGGTGCACGTTGCACTACAATCGAATTTGTTCCCCTAACGAAATCTGTGCAACGGCCTTAAATAAATAATGAAGGTACGGATTTTGGGCGTAAAACAATTCATAGCATTACTAAGTTTAGTGTACATTGGTGTATTATCCCCTTCTGTTGTCTCACTGGTAGCTTAGCAGAACTTACAAGTCGGGATAATATACATAATACGTCATTGAATCCCTTGACTCCCGACGGGTCCAAGCGAGACCGCATAATTTATCTATTGTGTCTGGCAAGCGCCGAACCGACCGTTTAAGCTGACGATTACAATTACAGACTCATTCATAAGATTCTGTCTGATAGATTAGGACTATATTAAAGAGGTATTTATGGTTACCGACACCCTATTGATAGATGATCTATCAACCGACCGCTAAATAGCGGTCATGGTGGATAGACTAGCTTCGCTTCTATAATGTAAATACATTGTTATAAAGAATGTTAAGAGAAAATAGTCCTTTGTTTACGTTGAAAAGAAGTATAGAAGGAAACTATGTCAAGAATACAACATTGTAACGTGGTAAGGTAAAAAATATGTTGCCAATAAAGCAGCTAATTATATAGGAGGTTGCGGCGGCACCTCATTCCTTATGCATTCAGCGCGCTTTAATGCCTTCATTACCCGTTTAAAGTATTAAGCAAACTTTGAAGCTGGAACGTCTCACTGAGATTTGACTAAGTGGTCGAGAGTTTTCCATGGCACTGCTCACCGGAAATATTGAACACAAACAATTACCATTTTATATTTTCTTAGATTCAAATCGGATTACGTTACTTCTTCAGCAATTATCTTGATAAATGTCTCTCACAGCAATTTGTTGGAGATCTTCGATACTAAATAATGATTTTTTTTATACTCTAGTGAAGTTTTATTGACTTATTCATTTATAATTCTCTTCGGAAATTATTTTTAGCGTGGACTTCTAGCCAAATATCTACAACTGATAGACATTTTAATGTGTTTCTAGACGACAAACAAGTTAGAAAATCAATTCTAGTTATACAATAAATAAATAATGATTTAGCAGCTTATAAGGCCTTTTCCATTCTGAACAGTATGTGAGGGTAATGTTTTAGGTACTTAATTTGTGTGTTAAGTTTAATGAGGCTTAAGACACGGAGTCATGGCTCACAAAGGGGGAGTTTTTCTCTCCCTTCGAATAGCAATTGGGAAGTGTTAATGGCCCGGTATTAGTACCATGCTTATGAGTTTCATTAGTACTGAAGCCGCGAAAGATTCATGTAAGAACGTGCCTTTATTATAAGCGACGTGATTGTTTTGAAAATTGCTTCATACCTACAAAGTTACGTGCGTGTTAGTGCTAGAATACGGCCATAGATCATGCTGATATAACCTTTTCCCTAGATTTGTGTATCATGGAGATAAATAGAAAACATGTTTCTGTGATTCCGTCGTTTAGACAGAAAAACTTTGAACCTTATTACAAAAAATACCTAAATTCATTATTATGTTATCACTTTACTCACATGACTGTTTGACGAGGAACTCGACTAGTTTCAAGCCATGCTAGAGGCTCATATTCATGAGCAGCATTCCGCGACCCACGACGTGGCGATTGTTACGTTACGTTAACAGTTACGTGAGTAAGCCGATAACATAATAATGTCTCACGAAAGTTTTAATAAAACTATACTTAATATCAAACGTAAATTCTAGATGATAAAATGTACTAAACTGTTTACTATGAACGTTCTAGTAGAAACGGGTCTTCTAGCTACCTATTAAGCAATAGGGCGGGACTCCTTTGAGGTAACTGAGAGTCTTGTGCTAACCAGAGCCTAATCATCGTGGTTGAATAACTGTATGCAGAATTCCGAACAGAGGATGGACAACGGCTAGTACCGGTATAAAGGGTAGTCTGTGGCTATTACAGCGGTAGATATTGCTTGTTAACAGCTCCGATTATTGCAATTTGGAATTACCTAAGTTCTGAATAGAATTCAGATTATATTGATACCTAAAGCGATAGGTATACCTATTAGTAGGTACATGGATACCTTAATGCAATTCAGTTGTGCTAGGTTCACCGTTCAGTACTTTTAGATAGCTAGTCAGATTTAAATGTTTCTCTTTTCAAAATGTTACCTAAATTCAGTATAAAATAAAAATAAATTTTTTTTCGAAGACGGGTACCGCCTTCAATTTCCTATATCGCCTCCATTTTTTAAGTATGGTATATCCTTAAAACTTCTGAGTTTAAAAACTCTGATGCTATGCTGGAAACCGCACCAAAATTCGTTCAGCCAAACGCGAGATAATCGCGCACAAACATACATACATACAGGTCAAACTGAGAACCACCTTTTTTGAAGTCGGTTAATGACATGTTAGTGATGTCCTGCACAAAATTAAAACAACACAACATACATACATAACTACACATCGGATTCGTTTTCTACTGATCTACTTGTAGTTAACCTTTTCCATTTATCTATTTAACCTTGTAAGCAAATCCACGGTCGATAGCTAAGCAAAATAAATGGATGATAGACAAAAACGTTATTTTAGTTTTTACACTGAACTCGTTTCAGACGCGTTGATTGATTACATTGAAATCATTTTTGACGTTGCTTTTTTAAAATTCATTCTAATCCTTTAACGCTAAATTTATTTCACAATCTATGTACCAATTTTAGTTTATAAATATCTATAAATAATACAATTCTATGGTCGAACTTAGAAACTAGTTACCCCAGGGGTCTCAGAAAGCTAGCTAGCTAGCAAGCAAGCTAGCGGGTTCCGACTCGAAAAGCAGGAATGGGACCGGGGTGATTTTTAGTCAATAAGAGTCTGACACCCCCTCGCCCAAAAGCGTGATTGGATGATTTTCTCTTCTTAAAAAAATACATACAATTACACTTGATTTATATTTTATGATTTTCATCTCATCATCATCATTTAATATTTTATTGCACCTGTTACTACAAAAATACCCATTTCTTTCTATTCTTGCAAAAAAAAAGACTACAATCTAATGCCGCTGAAGTATGGAACTCCAAACCAAAGTAATAAAAAACAGTATCTGAAACTTGTATGAATAATTCAAACGCATCGCGTGTTTGTCCTTACTTACTAAGTAATGTACCTATAATTCTAGCTACAAACGTTTTGAAAACTGCAAGCGAACATGATTTACCTTCCAATAACAGACACTTGGTTTGACATAGAGGCCATAGCTTAGTAGCTAATGCGTTTGCTTGCGACCTAAAGCTCGCCCGTTCTAATCTTAAGTGTCCAAATATTGGGACTGAAGTCATATTTTATGTTGGAACTGAATCTAGGTTTATGAATCAAAAGATAATACCTATAATAGCTACTGTATGTAAGGGAGTTTGGGGTTTCATTGTTTAAGTACTAGATTTTTTTTATATTTATATTACGAAATGGTAAACATTTTTTTTTACCGATAGGTAATTGGTCGGCTTTTTCCAATATCTTTAGGCACTTCTAACTTTGCTGCTTTCAATATTGCTTCTCTTTAATTGTTTATAATGAAAAGCTAAATTAATTAGTAAGTATAATAAATAAGTACACAATAATTCTACGAAACCTATCAACAGCCATATTTTGCGAAACAAACACGCTACGTAACTACCACGCAATCGATACCACAAACGATTTTAATTCGTATAAATTGGGCAAAGCTGCTTTATAATAGATTTAGCCGGCTTTGCGACAACTGTATATTGGGATTGCGGCTATGCAAAACTGATACAGTTGCCAATTAGTCAGCTTTTGTAGCCACAAACGAACTAATTTCATATGTTGTCATATGTAATTAAAAATGTTTGAAACACACGTGTGATTTTTCTTCTCAACATCTTTTTTGTAGACAGACGTCCGCTAGCACAGCAGACGGCCACGCCTAAAGAGAACGCATAAATCTATCACGGCTGAACCGTAGTGAATTAGCCACATAAATTCTGTCAGGGAGACTTGTTACTTGACCTCATAAAAAGGTTCACCTGTGATGCATAGGTACCTACACACACAACTACGTAGTACAAAACTCTCGTTTCAATAGTCATTTGTAGTATGAAAGATTAAACAAGTAACATTTATACAAAAAGTGTCTACCAGAGAACTTGGTTTTCAGCGCGCTCGCGTAATTTATGTATGACGGCGCAAATGCCAATTTATTGCTGAGTAATGGCACCGTTTGGAGATCTGCAAATGGGCTAGTCGTGTAAGAAGAGAAATGGTTCGAAATGTACGCTGCTAAATGTATTTATAATTTATTTATCGGGCATACTACAAATCCGAATTGTTATCGCAAGAGTTGCTGCTTTTCATAAAGGAGCTCCTCGGAGTGAGTAATGAAGTGATGCTAATAATGGTCCTTTGTTTTCTCTACAGTATTATTGAAATGTGCCCTTTTAGCGGTTTGCTATGCGTAAAACCATGTATTTAAAATTAGTTTATCAACGTCGAATATTTAGACAGCTGATATTGGTCTTGTTTATAAGGTCAAATGTATCAGAACTATCAGACCTAAATAGCCTATAACTATCCCATAAAATCGGCTATCGGCTGCAATATCCGTGTATTATCTACAAAATTCTAACTAACTTAAACCATTTAGCGCAGTTAGGTTCATAGATAGTGACTCTGATAATTTTAGTAAATCACCAAACTGTAGCCAAATTGTGGATATTGTGGGACAAATGTTACTGGTTCCACGCATTAACGGCATTTAACGTTTACAAATCGACGTGACTGTTCTATAATTGCATTGAATGCATTGATTTTTTCATTTAGCTACTTAACGTATTCAAAAACATAAAATTGCTCATCTTTTGGTTTATTCAATATCCAATTTAAAGACATAATAATATATTTTTATAATAACTATTGTGAGACATACTAAATTAACTAAAAATCATGGTTAACGCCAGTAGACCGCGCGACGTCGCCGCGTCTGCGCACGCTGCTCATAATTAAGAGTCCCTCTGTGACTCGAAACTAGTAGAGCTTTTCTCTATTAATGCACGTGAGTAAACCATATTTTTTAGAATTTTTAAGTTAACATAATATTAATTATGATATAAAAAATAAAATATACTAATTGTAATATAAAGGTGTGTGTGTGTTTCACGAATCCATTGCTAAAGTTCACGAATGATTCAGTAGATTTCCTAAGGAGCGAAGTTTTTTCATAACACTTAAAACGGAGGAAATGTACCCACCTTTAAATTTATTTACTCACTCGGACCCAGATTACAGACAGTATTTACCTTGAATATAGTCAAAGTCAAGAAGCAATTTATCTGCCAAAATGAAGTTTCTAATTTTAATAGAGAGTCCTTGATGCCTCACGAGATTCGGCCCTTTGAGTCAGTGGTCGATTGCAAATTGCTTTTTCGAAATATATTTTACTCTATCACAAACAAACTGTACGAAATTAAATAGCAAACAACAACAAAATACTGAACGTTTTAAGATAAATACTGAGGTATATAAGATCAACATTAACAATTTAGGAGTTCAGAAACTACGAGAACCGAAACTGTTTAAGTATCCACTCGATACTCAAAGCGGTATGATTGAATAAATAAGAATTTAAAGTTCCACAAAACAAACCAATCGCTAATGAAAGCTGTAGCACATTAAATGCACTTCATTCAATTTATCAATTGAGTCTCTTTCCCTCCACTAACTAGTGTGGTTGCTGATGGCGAATGTTCTTAAGTATTACAATGGCCGAACAATGAATCGCATTTAATCTAACTTTCTTTTCCCTCGGTCAGCAAACAGGAAGATAGCCCCGCCCACACAAAGAAACACGACGGCGCTAATTAATTAATGGCTATTTCTTTATTACAATTGTGACAAATTTGCCTCAAACTTGACAGATGATATTAACAATATTACATTACGTACATTACTTAATTTGGGTGAACATTGTGTTTAGTTCGAATAATAAAGTTTGATCTGCAAGACAACCACCTACGACAGGTGAGAATATTTAGGCTCAAAAAAAAACAATCTTGTACAAAGAAATATAAAGATAAACAAAATAATAATCTCCATGCCTAAAGCATCAGTGGACATCCGCTGAACAACAACGTCCATTTGGCCAAGTTTTCGTGTTATTCATCACACGAATAATACTAAGAAACGGCATTTCGTGGAAGGCTGGGAGATCAATGCACGGCAAACAGAACTAGGGAAAAATCCAAGTTTGTAAGATAAAAGACAAATAAACTGTAGTACGTACAAGCGTAACTCGGATAGAAACGGTCGGTGTAAAGCCGCAAATATTTGTTTCTTTGAGAACCCTTGCTCTTTGCACAAAAATAGGCTCGGAATTCCACATATTCCTTTTCCTATAATATACATAACGATATTATCTAACTTTTCATTGTTCTCAGCTGTACTGAGCACATCTTTGTTTATAAACACTCGTAATATCATACAAAGAAGTAGATACCTTCTGTTTCATATGCGGGTTTACTAAGCGAAGGCATCTTTGTGAACTGATAATATAATACAAAAGGCCAATTACTTACCCCTGTAATTATTCACTCTTAAGGCAAACATTTTGAGAGAATTATCTCGCTTTGCAACGGCAATATTATTTTGGAACCGGATTGAGCCAGCAAATGTTGCCAGACTTAAGACTTTGCATGAATACCGTTACATTTCATGTTAATAAGTAGGCATATACACAGATAAAATATTACGTATTCAATGTTTCCCCAAATGGCTTGCCTATTCACTGCCAAGAAATTAATATTTATCTGATCTGTGCACAGTTTCTTTGTTCGTGAATAAGACGCTTCCAAAAGATTGGATAGAGACAGTAGTAGTATTATAATATTTTTATAGCTAAGTAGAAAACACTATTCTGACTAAAATATTTCTTATAAGCTTCATACATCCATCCTACGTTCGATTTAATTTCCAACATTTTGAAAGAACCGAATATTTACCGTTCATATAATTGCTTCAATTGGATAGTTGAATTGTGGTATGCAATTACGATTTCCACTGAAGCAAAAATATTACAGTAGAAATAACTTCATCTTTCCGCGGCTATTTTTCCATCGTTTGCAATAAGTGTTACGTTAAGCTTTTAGAGTACCATCGATCACTGAGTAGAGGGCATTGGAGATCCGCCGCTGCAGCTGTAAAATGTATTGCGAAAAATATATCTGGTTTATTTATACTGGACCTACGACATATGCCTCATTCTGTGTATTGAATGAAGTGTCTTTACTCACAACGAGAGTTCATTCTTAAGTATCCTCAGTACTAAGTGCCCTAATAATTCAGTTTCCTAATGTACTAAAATTATAAATGTGAAAGTTTGTGAGGATGTCTCTATGTGTGGTAACTTTCATGCTAACTTTCAAACTAAGAATGATCGGAGGGCTTAGTACGAGTTTGCTTTACGTTTAACGAAATCGAAACGAGAGCGCTCTAATTGGTTGGTTCATTCGAGCCGGCCAATCAGAGTGCAGAACTAAGAGTACGGATCTGAATTTTGGTATAGAGATATCTAGATTTTTACCCTAACAAAGCGAGGCTCTAGCAAAACTTAGTATTGCATACAAAAGTGTTGTTTGTTTGTCTTAATTTTTTTAATTTTTCGTACGGAGTGGTTTTACGAGTATAGTATGACTTCTGTATTCTCTGTTTAGTGGTTATAAGGTTGGAAAGTGATAAAGGCTACCATTTTTCCTTTGTGCAAATCGCGTGCCTAGTGAATTGACGTGGCAACTGCTAGGAATCTATTATTAATTGTAATTCGGACCGCTGTACCTAGGTATTGCTTCCATAATGCGGTCCTAAATCCTAATGAGTTCCTGGACCCTGGTATAGAATTCCAATTGAAATGCCACATCACGCCATCACGAAATGCCGCCATTATACAGCTGCATAATTGTTACCATCGTCAAATTTAATTAGCCAAAATTATTTCATATCAGTCAATAATGTATTTAGAGAATGCATGGTATGGTATAATCATTAAAAACATTTTCTCAATAGTAATAGTAAAGTTCTAATATAATTATGTAGGTACTAGTCTGGAAAGACCCCGTAAGTACTTATGTCTCTATCGGTTCTATGAGACTTTAGTCCATGCTATATTCATAGCAAAAAGACCTCTTTATACTATGCTATAGTTACGAAAAAAACTTAAATGAAGCAGTATATGAACACGTGAGGCAGTGTCGACGAAGCTTGCAACTCTTGTCAGTGACGGATGCCACTGCACCGAGATCGTTACAGCATCGACATTACATCTATAGCCTTTCGCTTTTAACGAGCTTTGACGCTCCGGAACATTTGGTTTTATTGCGAAAAAAAACTAGTTCAGACGAATTGCTTTCCGGCAACTTTACTTCAAAAATGGAATTTACCACTGAACTCCAACGTTAGTTTTAGAAGTATATTAATTGAGCTTTACTCCCTAAAATACGATCTTCACTTTCGGAATTTAAGAGACACGGTTTACGGGTTTACTGATGTTGAATGGGTAAATAAAAATTTTAACTTGATTAAATTTGGAAGATCGCAAAGATTTCGTTCTATTTGCACCCTTTTTTAGAAGTATATTAATTGAGCTTTACTCCCTAAAATACGATCTTCACTTTCGGAATTTAAGAGACACGGTTTACGGGTTTACTGATGTTGAATGGGTAAATAAAAATTTTAACTTGATTAAATTTGGAAGATCGCAAAGATTTCGTTCTATTTGCACCCTTTTTCAGATTTCCGTGATACTGTTAATGTAAAAGAAAACTGAAGCGAATCGTTACGGGTGATTATGGCTCTCGTAAGCGCCAGGACAGCGTAACAACTTGACACAGCCATTGTTATGTTCAAGATTGTAATATCCGCTATTGCTACTTAACCACAAACAGAACGTTGGGAAATTGCACTGCTCTTGAAATATCCCACGCTTTCAAAAGACTTTTTCACTGCAGTACCTACGGATAAGTATAGTCCGTTAATTAGGATAGCATAGATTTCGTTGTCTTGTTAGCTGAATAATACGGTTGATGAAAATTCACAATAACGTAGATACTATTACTTTACCTTTTTTTGGGAGTTAATCATCATGCATGGCTATGACATGTTCTGACAATTAAAACAATATGGGTGTCTATAGGCAGGTACCTATAGGTGACTTACTGATGACTGGCATATCTAAAAATTCTATCTAAACATTGTTACTGTTGCAACAATGGACACAAGCATAAAACAAATCGAATGCTTACACGAAACTAAAAATATTCCTAACAAAAACCTAGTTGAACTGCAGCAGAACATCGCAATTATGCGCAGAGAAGAGCTACCCACAGCAATTAGATATGGCACGGCTTTTTGAACAATAGATACGGCGAAGGCTGAACAACCGCCTCGCCCCGGCTCATGACGACGTATTCATAACAATATAAGCTGAAACAATAATGCCGCGGGAACATAATTTACTAACTTTTTATAACACCATAAAATCCTCGTACGCTGCGGTCTAATAATTTGGATAAACAAAAATACGGACCTATAACATATTATATAATATTCAGTTTTCACATATGAGAAATAAAGCAGTGCCGACTTCGTTACTTATACTAAAGTCAATAAAGCCGCGTGAGTTTTGAAATAACTTTCATCTTTCAAAAAGAAACGGTTAATAAAATTTTAAGCGCATTTTTCTTGGCAAGAGCCGAATTTTTCTTAAGGCTAAAGAGTTAGTTGACCGAACCTCATCGCCGTAGGCTAGTAACTTGTATGTAAGACGTTAAAGCGAATGTTTAAAAATTTAAAGTGGAGTTCCCGTCGACATACATCGCGAGGCTTCCCGATAAACATCCCCGGGCGTCAGGTCGCCGGCCGGGTTGCTTTGTTTACGGTCTACGCGCCACTACGTGATCTATTATACTCAACTCAGCAACACTACACGCCTCTTCTAACTGAAAATAACTGACTCAACGTCACATTGTTCAACGGTCTGCATTATTCTAAATATAGTAAGTTTTACATGGAAATTTAAATTTCATATAGTTAAAATAAAATATTTAGGAGACCAGTACCTACGTATAGACCTGCCTGCTTGTTTACGTCTTGCGAGTTTTGTTCTTTTGTTTGAGGTTCGGAAATAAACTATGATTATAATAGGTAAATACTTAGCTACAGCGTGGAAGTTAATTGTTAAAAAAATTAAACTAAACACCTACCTATACACGTACAATGTCTGGTCGGTTTGAACCTAACTGTGGCTTTTTTTGCAGAGCGAGTAAGTGCAGTATAATTTCCTTAATTAAGACCCGACGTATCAAGCAATTTAAAAACTAAGAAATGCGCGAGAGCTTTAATTAAAGTCGTGATCAAAGGGTCAACTCTCAGGAAGTGCGCACAAATTTAAACTGAGACTTTGTGAATCCAACAAACCGATGAATATCGTTGTGGAGACGAATCGCTATAATATCCTTACGCTGATAAAAAGAAAATTCTAAATATTGGACCCCTTAGGCACCATAGCAATTTTAAAAGTAGCCGCTATAGGTACTGGGCCCTAACAAATCAGCGTTCGTCTCACTCAAGAGATAAACAGGGAGTATTACTACAACTAGCCTAATAATACACTTGATTAATTATAGCTAATCACTCCTTCCAAACTTCTATAAAGTTAAAACAAGACAAAAAAACCCTTCCCCTTTTAGTAAATACCCCTGGTCCTCCACGCCGAACGACAACGCACTAGGTACCTACTTGCATCCATTGCACAATGGCATACCGTGACTCTTAAGTCGTTGGTCCACCAGGCAGAAGGTCTACCAACCAAGCCGAGGTTTTGAGATTATTATTTTTAATAAAAATCACCTAAGACCTAGTCAAGACATTATAGTAACGAAAATTACGATTTTATTATGTTAATTACAGGCATAAAATATCTATGCTTTGCATACTTATGACCTATGCATTACTAGGTGTGGTGTGCAATCACAGAATAGAGAAGAAGAGATAGAAATAGTATACCGCTTGTGTTTGTATCAGAACCAGCGTGGCAATTTTTCTGAAGCCACGCCCAAATTAACACATCTCCAGGATAATCATAATATGTCACACTAGCAAAATCTTTCTGTGACTGGTCCGTGTTAAATAGCCTTTAAATCAGCCGTCACCACTTTGAAAAAAACACATTAATTACATATTAATAGAGTTCACTCTTGTCTACTAATTTTAAAATAAAGAATCTTCTTTTTCAATGCAACATAATTTCACTAACAAATTCTGCTACTCGACGCTAGTTGTCACTATCATAAATGCATTCAATTACGCTGTATTGCTATCATTTTAAGGTTGACATTTGTTTAACTAGCTACTTTATCGCTTGTATTTTCTTTAGTGATGTTCCGATATCGAAAGCTTACTTATCGATATAATTAAAATGTTCAACACATTTTAATACTCGTATACATTATAATATTTTATCAAATTTCTATAGGAATAAACATCTTTCCTTGTAAAACTGTAAATTTTTTTTTTTTTTTTCTTTTCTAAACTATAATTTTAAAGAGGTAATAATTGAAGGATTTAGATTTGTTAGTACACAGAATAATAAAGTAAGTATACATGTATTTGAAGTAAGCAGCGTCCTCTGATGAACTAATGCAGAAAAGGTGTATTAGTTTCACCTCGGGCGCAGCAAACTGAAACTGGACTGAAAAAGAAGTAGTATCTATCTATCATCATCATCATCAATAGCCCATACGTGGCCACTGCTGACCAAAGGCCTCTTCACGCACGGAGAAAGTTTGAGCATTGATCACCACGCTTGCCAAATGCGGGTTGTCGATTTCAAACTTATATAGGTTATTAGAAAATAATAAGCCCAGGTTTCCTCACGATGTTTTCCTTCACCATTTGTCAGTGGTGTCTTAATGATCTTATCGTTCGTAGTATTCTAACAAAATTTGTATTGCAAAAATAAAAAATCACACTTTATATATAAAGTATTTTTTTATTACGGTCGTATGTTACAAAAAAATAGAAAATAAAACTGAACATTAAACAAAGTTACTTCCCTTCAGTTGGTGGCCAATATAACATAACGTAATTAGGTATTTCTGCCCGCACAATCTGGAAATTTAACTGATTATTTATAGTCAAAAATTGCGCATTTTTTTCGGTTATGCTCATAATATAATATCTTGTTGTACAACATGGTCCAAACAAATTGTACTAGTTAGTGGCAAGAAACCAATTTTATCTTCCAGTCATCTTGATCCATTTTCCTTTTATTTCTGGATTCTTCGAAAATCTAAAACAACATAATTAATGTTTAATAGTTACTTATTATCCATTTTTTTTTGTATTTATCTATATTCGTAATAAAAAGTTTTAATTATATCGACAGCTTGTTATCGATAATGTCAATCCCTAAACGGGTAGCAAAATTTTAGATGTCACGAATGAAATCTTCTAGAACAGCAGGTTTGCGTTTGAAAGAAAGTAGACCCTATCATCTTAGACATAAACTTATATTTAGTTTGTAGATTTAAAAAAATATATGTCACTAGTTTCAAGCCAAATATAAATTAAAATAAAATAAAATAGCACTTACCGATGATACGATATACCACTACTAGGCACATTTTTGTCATGGCTTTCATCTTTTGACTATAAAATAGTACATTTCGTCATTTTTATATTTTTTTACCATTTTTGACGCTTTTTTCCAAGTCTAGTTGACGTTATTACAGTCCAACGAAGACTGATATGCGTACAAACGTCTAAATGACAAACATAAGCATATCTGTACTTATCAGGGGCTACGCGTGCCCCGCCTACATACTACTTCTACTTCTTTTTCTCTGTTCTGTGTGTGCAATAATTATATTCCCAATAAAATATATCCATAGCTATATTATCATTCAGCTCATAGTACTCGATAAATATTCATATTTTAATCTGTAATCGCAGTGGCGCCCTCTCTTGGTAGACAAATCTTGAATTATTTTACATTTAAAAATATATTTTACCTGTAAATTTTAAGAACATCCAAACAGTCAAACATTATTATTCTTTTATACAATAAAATAAATAAATCTAATATTATAATAATCCAAAAGCGTTAACTTTTGTCTTTCTCACAGAATATGGTGTGAAGTTAGCTGCGAAAGTTGTGCGGTCGGTACGGATTTCGCTATGTTATCTGTGGAACTAGTATATTCTGTCATCGTCCACAATAACAAAACTGACTTTCGTTTGTTTTCATTTGATTTTATAACAAATTTTAAACTGTGATGTTAATTATTTTTGAAATAAAGTGAAATGTTAAATAGCTGTAACCATAATACAAAGAAATACACTTTAGTTAATGTGATTCCTATTGTACAATAGAAGATATTGATTTGTTATTGTTCCTGACTAAGAGTATTAAATGAAAAGGAAAGAATATTGCAATTTGCACCTAGTAAGTCTACTTATTAAGTATTAATATTAAAAATAAATTCATGTAGTTTAATTTCATGAATGAATAGGTTGAGTTTCATTTGTCTGAGTTTCGTATTTGAGGTTAGTTTTGTATTTTGCTTAAAATGCTTGAAATTAAACAACAGCTGTTTTACGAATTCGTTTTAATTTGTA
Source organism: Spodoptera frugiperda (assembly GCF_023101765.2). Lineage (NCBI taxonomy): Eukaryota > Metazoa > Arthropoda > Insecta > Lepidoptera > Noctuidae > Spodoptera > Spodoptera frugiperda. The sequence continues at coordinate 7,529,606 of NC_064241.1, read as the reverse complement.
AACACATTTTAAATTACGTCTGTCGGTTGATTAACTTTTACAACTGTTTGTTCGTTTCACATTATTATAGTAGGTAGGTATAGTTTTTTTACTTATTGTTATTTGTGTAGGAATAGTAGGACAACGATGCCGGCCGGATGTAGTCATTGTAATTAAAATTATTAATTAGAATATTTTCGTATGAAACATAGGTATAGGTATCACAATTTATAATAAATATTGCAACAGCACGAATATAATAATTTTAATAAGAATATATTATTATACACGTAAAAACTCGCTACAGGTACATATCTACTAGACTGTCGGGGCCCGATTCGCTCGAAATGTACCTACATAAATTATTATTATCAAGCGTGATGATATTTAATTTTATAATAAATTTTAGATCAATTTATTAATAAGACAATCTTTAGAAATATTAATCTTTATTGGTACATGCATATAGTTAGTTACGTTTCTTTTTTCATAATGACTTTTGATATTTTCTCGTGCGAACTTAAGTATACATACTTACCTACTAATTACGCACGTAAATAGTACCTAGTTCTAATTTTATTTTTTGTTTGCTTCAGGGTCAATAAATAATGGAGCCGATCATCAAAGCAGATTTAGAGAATATTATAATTAATTTGCTACAAAAATGTCAACTCGAAGGCGATACTCCAATGCAGATTCCTTTGGAAGATGTTGAAAGAAGAGTATTGCATTACTCTGAAATATCTCGAAATAAGTTAGAGATAGCTATTGGCAGATATTCGTCCACTAAATGTCGTATAAATCATTGTGTCGATTTTGGTAAACATGTAACAGTTTTAAACAATCTCCTATATTTTTATGAAAAGAAGATGCTACCTTCATTCAAAACTTTATTTGATTACATACAGATATTAGAACCATCTACACGTGGTATGAACTATTATCACTTCATACATAATATGAATATGATAGGCATTGATCATCAAACTATTATTAATGGTAAAATGTTGCTTATGGAAGATCCAAAGATAACATTTGAAAGAAGTTTATTTCTAAACAAAATGAAGAAAATTCGACAAAGCGATCTTATGATCTATTACGTCAGTGAAAGAATAATAGATGATAAATGTAATTTTGAGAAACCCTGGGTTCGAAATTGTAAAACTTTAAAATTATTTACCAATGGACACATATTCTTCCACGCTGTATCTAAACAGGGTTTTATGAATGGCATATTTTGCTACACTCCAACTGAATATGATTTTTACAAGTGGATAGTAGATATTTTGCTGCCGTCGTTGAAAACGGAAAGTGTCATCGTATTCGATAATAGTCCGTTACATGGAACATCTAAACCTAATAAAGTATCCATGTTTGATACGAAAGATGAAATGAGAAAATGGCTACGGGAAAATAATATACCACACACTAACTCCATGAAGAAATCCGAATTGTATCGTCTTATTGAAAACTGTATGTGCAGTATGAATACGACTCCTCAGGTTGATCGTGTTATAAAAGCAAATGGTCATCAAGTTGTACGGTTACCTACACATTTTGAAGACTTGTCGCCCATTGACCAAATCTGGCAAGATATTAAGAAATTTCAGTCGCTATCTCAGGCTGACCTGCACAATAGTATATTAAAATACTTTCTAGAAATACCTACAGTCGTATATACTCAACTTTATGATAAAGTTGTAAAAAAAGAAAACACTTTGATTGAATTAGATGACAAAATTGAGCACGCTTTGGATGAATTCCTAAAGGAATTAAAAATCACTGAAATTGTACTAGAATAATAACATCACTATACTTACTTATTTTGGATTAAAATTTGTAATATAATATATATTTCTTCGAACCGAATATTTTTATCTTTCGTCAATTGGTTGATTTTGTAATACCTTTAACAAATAAACGACTATTACATCTAGTTAATGTTATTTTAATTATAGTCAATACCTAAATGCAGGCTTTCTTACGCACACAAACAAACCCAACTGTACTAACTTAATAAAATAATTAAAACCACAACCTATTTTAACCGTCAATCCTTACTATAGTGTCAACGTCCAGGTGGCTGCCACTCCATTCAATCCGAATCATTATAAAGAAGATACTAAGTACGCTGTGGCTAAGAATGTTCCACAAAACAAATGTGCCTTTTTGGGTGTAAATAATACCTTGAAACAAAATAAATAATGAAGAAGGGACCGACAGTTTGCCGACGTGAGGCTAATTGTTACGAATTGTATTTAATTTTCATTTGCTTTTGGCAATGTCAGCGGTAAACGACAACGGGCGCTATGGAAATGCCCGAGGCGATAAATCGATTCAAAAAGGATCTATTTGTTATCAGCAGTCCAAAAGTTTATATTCAAATAAAAACTCTGAAGGACTCAAAGGTTAAATTGAACAAGACAATGTTACTGGACACATTCATTTTATAGAATTAAGTATATAATTACTTACCTATAGGGTTAAAATTAATACTTAGGTACGAAGAAACCGGAGCTGCAGACTATCTAGCGGGTTTACCGGGGCTCCGGCTCGACAAGCAAGAGTAGGAACAGGGTGGTTTTTAGTCAGTAAGAGTCTGACACTCCCTCTCGCCTCGCCCAAGGCGGGATAAGTCATTGGATGATTTTCCCCACTCAAAAAAAGGTACGAAGATAATACACACGATAAATACTCATAGGTAATTATTTTATTGAAGAAATTTTCAAGGTATTTCCTAAGTATCGTCTAAACATTATATGTCCACGCATTGTATGTAGCTATATCTACTCCACAGAATAATTGTATTAAAGAGCCTTAAGCTGGAACAAAGTTACAAAGTGACGTTGCAGATATTTCAGTACGCGCGACTATTATGCCCTATTAGCATGCAGTGCGTCCTACATTCTACGTACGAACAAAATTAACGGTTAATAAACTTTGTTATGTACTGCAATGCACTTATGCAGAACCATGCTCATGAAAAGTCTAAGTGAAATGTTTGATATGCGAACTCGTAAAGTGTGTGTGAAATATCTACTGCCTACTTCATTATTCTAGCCGTTTCTTACATTTGTAAATGAAGTGGTTATGACTTTATATGGGTCTTATTTACGTAGGTGAACCTACAAAAAGACAAGCTGTCTATTTTTTAAGGTACCTTCCTATATCGGTACTTATACTTACCGACATAATAGATCGTGGCGGTTTTTCCAGAAGTAGGTAATAGGTCACTAATCGGAGTTTGGGTCTTGTCATTTAAGCAAGTCTAGGAGACACCTATCCAGGTGTCTCCTAACCTCAAAGTACCGGAATCCTCAATGTTTACATTTCATTTAAATATTCTAATTATTCCTAAGAAAAATCTTAACTTCTAAGTAAGTAAGTATCTACATTTATACAAACTTAAATAAAGGTGACGTAGGTAGTCTTCAAGGTCCTGATTTAGTCTAGACAGCTTTGAAACCACTTTTTCGCAATAGCCTTCATCGGGGATATAGCTCAGTGGCAGAGCAATCGACTGCAGATCGATAGGTCCCCGGTTCAAATCCGGGTGTCCCCTCAAAGTAAATAGCCATAGCTATTTTTATAGTATTTTATACATAGGTTTTCTATATTTTTTGTTGCTTTAGACAACGTAAACAACCAGTTTCTTTATGACTTTGTGAAACATCTTAGAAATGTAAACGTAGTAAGCTAAAGTTGTCGAAGATACTAAGTAACTATTACAGGCAAGATTTATTATAAATTTTAATGATAATGAAACATACTAAACAAGTCACGGACAAAATTGCCACAGCGACTAGCAATTTTTATTCAATTCCAAAAAAGGCGCAAGTTGGACTAGCGGAAATAAAAATATAGCGATAAAACTACTGAATCTACAAACATTACAACACGCTACCTAGAAATGGAAATAAATGTTTCACCTTACGAGTAAAGGCAACTTCGCTTGCATTATTGTTTTGGACGCCCAATGTATTTTTAGGGCAATTTTCTAGCTAAAACTTGCCTCATCATAATGCGATTAGAATAAAGCAGACTAATGGTTTCACATGAACATTGCTAGTTGTTTTTGTGATTACTGTTGAATTCTGAACTTTTTTAAGTTCTATATAAGGTACATAATGTTTATTGTAGATAAACGCGTATATAGTATCTCACTAATATTATAAATGTCATAAGTTTGTTTGTTTCTCCGTCAGATATCGTATAAATTGTCTAAGTTTGTTTGGTTGTTTGGATGTTTGTCCGTCAATCACGCTGTAACTACTGAACGGGGTATGAGCTGACTAGGATGATAGGATACTTTACTACGCAGAAGCCAGTGTTTCCTATATAAATACGTATGAAACTTATCCATCATAGGTATGACCACAAGTCAAATTAAGTATAATATTTTTCAGACTACACATTAGAAAACAGGTTTCTTTTTCTTATGGTGACACTCGCACTCACACTTAAATGGCATCAATACCGAATCTAATTCAGTTGGAAAATGCGAATATTTATATGAAAAGATATTTTTGGTTCTTATAATAAAACATATAGTAGCTTAGCAATAAAAAAGTTCGATATGTTACGGTGTCGATGTGGGATTTTACATGGCGTGTCTTCAAAATTCGCATTTATAAGCTGTAAATAGATGGTTATAGGCACATACATGTATGTTTGACACAGGTTTATACCGCCATCATAACAAAAGTTTTGCCGAACAAAAAGTTTTTCCAAGACATTCATAAACGCAAAGTTTATGAGCTATGGAAGTCATGCGATAGTTTCATTCGGGAGAACGTCACGCAATCTCGCAGACAGCGCCAACAAACTAAAATACCTTCCATTTGTCTCGTATACTTTGTACATAAACTCAAAACTGTTTTCTCCAACTTCATATATTCAGGTAGACACATTAAAGTGACATTTAAATGAATAAGTTCACACTAAAACTAAAAAGCAGAAAAGATTGTTGGGAATGATAGATGGACCTATTCATTTTGTTTTAGTGTCACGAAATTGGGAGTTTATCTGTTTTAGGTAACCCGCCTGAAATATGTGTACTATGCATGTAATGTAGCTGTATTATTAGCAGTAGGTAGATCGAGCCATGCAAGATAATTTTATAGGTAAGTATACCTGCAAATTACATGTATGTTCTCATTAATATTTTTGGTAACTTCAGATTGCTGGTCGCCCACACGATCCCTTTAACTGGTTTATAAATATTTACTAAGATTTGATCTTAACCCCTCGAAGCAACACTTTATAATCTCTTTATCCAATAAGCCTCGAAGCCAATTTCGAATAAAGAGTGAGCAGTTAAAGCCCAAGGTAAAAACACGTCCTCGTCGCCACAACGTTAAGCCACGTACTTTTCATGTAAATTTTAAGCTGTCGGTTTTTGCGAGGATTTCTAACAAATCCGAATTGCTGAGACAATTTTCAAGCAAACTGCGGTCAGTCACGCACATTATTGTACCTATTTATTTATAAAACATTGACATGATTCGACCCTATTTATTTTCGATTCTGCAAACTCAAGTGGGGACTATTGAAGACTCTTAAAAGTTATTGATATTTATTTTGTACGAATTCGTACGTACCTGATATGTTATTCAAGCCAAATTGGTATTTTGGTTAGCGCGAGAAAATCGCGAGTGCAACGCAATTGCAATATTTCTACTTACAGAGAAACGCTGCTGGTAACGAGATCCTGCGTCTCCAAGAAAACATTAGGAGAAAAGCACCCCTATTACATTATCGTCAAGAGCCAAACCCAAATCCTCTTTAAAGTTAATAGAGATAGTGATGGTGACTTAGTGGCGACCACAGTACCGTAGTAACCAGACTAGTAACGAATTTGAAGACTAATGCACATTTGGAAAACAGCTTGCAAGTGACAAGATCGTTTGCACTGTATCACTACATAGTTACCTTTCTTAGAAAAGGCAACATTCCTTCCTAATCCATCATTTCATTGTAGTAGGTAAAATTAATAAAAACAAAAAGTAATTAATCGACAAAAAGACTAGCTTCCATACAACTTGCCTCTTGCTATCCACTACTTTATACCGCAGCTACCGACCATGCCAATGACAAACAGAGACAGAGAGGTAAAACAAATAAAACAACTATCCCTGAATAAACATTTAAAAACATGAATTACAAACGTTAATATTCAACTTTACTAATAATACTTTGCGAGGAAATTCTCGGCGCTAACCATTTCATATAAAGAGATTGTTCAACAGAAAAAGTTGGCAAATTTGTCTCGCCCGGGGCACACATTATCTCTGCTCATATTACGTTATGAATGGATGTGATTTAACAGAAGCTGCTGTGACTGTTCAGGAAAGAATACCTGGCTTTGTTTCATTTCTATTGCATTAAAATTAAAAATGAAACTTAATGTAATATATTTAACGAACAGTTTCAAGTGAAGCCATCTCTGAAATAACTAGGAGATTGAACTGATCCTATTAAAAATAATATAAATTTTTGTTGGTAAATAGTCAATGTCTTAGAAGAAATTCGTACTTCAATTAAGAGTTTTGTGTAAAAAATGAAACGCTAACATGTTGCTTAGAAACCAAACATGGTATAACCACTGCGACAACCGCGAAGAACCACAAAAACAAATCAGTAGGATATAATAATTATACCTGTAGAATAATACGTTTTTTTATTCACTTATTGTACTTTCGAAGATATACCTACACTCATAAGGTCTGCGGACTACCTAGCGGGTTTACCGGGGCTCCGGCTCGAAAAGCAGGAGAAGGAACGGGGTGGTTTTTAGACAGAGTCTGACACTCCCTCTCGCCCAAGGCGGGAGAAGTTATTAGATGATTTTACTCAAAAAAAGGCCTTAGGAATTCACAGGAAAGTACAAGATTAGGTGATAACTACGACTAACGTTAATATAATTGATAAGCTTGCACTTATGTCGTCACTACTTCCAATAAACTACGATATTATTTACGAAGAACGTCTGAGATCATAAATATGTTTTATTACATAAGAGTGATTGAAAATAAAATTTCCCTGTGTATTATAATTTATTGTAGTTTCAACGTCGTGTTTATTTATTTAAATTAAGTTCTTGAAAGTATTCCCAATGACTACTAAGCTGTTTAGTGATCTGGCCTCCACTAGTTTCTAATTTGACTAGGCAAAAATAAATAGCAACCAAAATAAAATTATTCCATGAAAATTAATTCAAATATCCAATTACTTACTAGGCTATCCTATTGTATAACGTAAGACTATGTGATTTATTAAAAATTCAAACAATTACCCAAATATTTTCACTTATTCAATAAAACATATTGTTATAATTTCAGAGCTATAAAAATGTAATGTTTATGTTACTGAGAAAATTGAAATCAATGCGTATCGCCGCGTTGTTTTACTAATCTCACTTCATGGAATAAAATCTTTTAAAACTTGATCATGTTGCTGCCAGGCGAAAACAGTCCGAAGACATGGCTTTTTGTAACGGTAAATGACTGCATTCATTTAATTTGTATTTCATATTGAATCATCATATCGTCATCAACTCCTGAACTCATCCTCAGTTTTAACTTGCAGATATTGGTTTCGACGATAATCGCTCTTACTGAATCATCAGGTGCCAGAACTCGTAAGTAAACTCAATTACCTGTCTAAGCATTTAATCGACTGTATACGAGTATTCAGACTCTCATACAACTCCGTGTATATTTTTAGTTGATGTAAAAATTGGGTTTGACATAACACAAGGCAGCAACGGAGCTCCTTTAATAATTAACGTTCGAAAATTCCAAGGTATATCTTTACCATAGTTTCCTATGGATGAACCAGGTAATAAAAACACGTATTCAATGATCACACTAGTTTTCTTATTTTAGATTCTGCTGAATTTAATCCAAGAGCCGCTGATGACGATAGCAGTAACGAGAGTGTTAGTAAAAAAAAGACAAGTCCACGAGGATCAAGCGAAAGCGAGGATCGAGATCATGATCGAGACAGAGACCATCCAAAAAAGGACGAATCGAGCAAAGAGCACGCCAAACCAGCCAAATCTAGCAACGACAGTGATGATGACGAGGACGAGAAATCTGGTAAACTTTCTTTTTATATTACAGCCCTAACAGATTAGATTACATTAGATAGTGCAGACATGATTTAATTAAATGGAGATGTTACCCGCTAATTTCAAAATTTCTATTCTTATCCATTTTGTCGTGTAGTTCTGTAGTATCAACTGCACAACTGTTTGATTGTTTGAAGCAATGGTTAGATTATTATAGTGAAACTTGGTTAAGCGGAACCTGGATAAGTGAGAAACCTCCACAAATGGAACTCATACTGAGGTCCCTACCCATTGGCACTGAATTACCTCTATTAGTGGGAAAAACAATCCTCTTTATCTGGGATTCGTTATTTCGATTAATCATCTTAGTTACCTCTATAACTGAGACAGCAAGCTAATTTTAAATGCCTAAACCTCAGTAACTGAGATAACATCGTTTTGTTTGTTGACTTACTTATTCTTATTCATTTATAATGTGCACAGTGTTATACTTTGTTTTATTTAAGAATCGCACCTCTTTATCGTTCGTTCTTCGTCATCGCTCGTTCTTTTCCATAGGAATCTACGCTGTGGAACGAGCACATAGCTTCACTAGCGGACTGACAGACAGACAGACGTTATTAATATAATATTTAATATTTGCTTTGACGTTCAAAAGTGCCATCCTGGTCTATTTGAAATAAATAATTTTGACTTTGACTTTATCTGAAATAACCCGTATGTTCACCTCCGTTTATGGAACCCTCTTTAAATGAGACAAATATTTATTTATACCTGGTTATCTGCGAGGTTTCACTGTATTAAGTAAGTTTATAGTAGACGATTTTGCTATTTTTTTAAAGATACAAAGATTTTTTTAATGTATAATTTTAATAACTTTAAAAAAACTATGAACAATTATTAAATTTTCAGTGGTGTCCCATGAAGATAAACTAAGAAGTACAAGAGGCTTAAGAGCGGCGGATTTTGAACCAGAAGAAGGTTCGTTTAGTTTCGTGTCGTTAGTTTATATTTTTGGATAGTATTCACTACTCACCATCCTTCACATTCTCAGGGTATTTTAAGCTAGTATAATATCTCTTTAATAATGTAACTCAAGTCTATAAATAATATTTTAGCGATTTAAAATCTGCTACGATTATGAATTGTTATTATATGATCTTTCTACTTCCACGTAATATTTTACTTACAGACAATCCAAAACTACATGGAAGGTATCAAAAAAATTCTGATTCAGATGCCAATTCTGATGGTTAGTAGATAAATTCATATTTTGTAATTCAACTCGGGCAGGTACCATGCCAATAGGTATATAGGCCGTCATATAAACACCGAGGTCCCGGCATAAAGCAAGAGTTGGAACTGGGTGGTTATTTTTTGGCAGTAGGAGTCTGACACTCCCTGTGACATCACCCAGGGCTGAAGAAGACATATTTATTTTCCATTGCTACAAAAATTAGGTCTGCTAGGAATATCTTTTATAATCTCATAAACATTCTGTAAAATAGGTTAAGTTATAATTCGATCTTTTTACCTTCTTATAACATTTATTTGCAGGTGACCATCGTCGCTACAGAAGACACATTGACAGACTTGCTAACAGTAAAGGGTAAACAAGTGCTTTTAGAAACGATGAATAAATAAAGTTTTCAATAAAGTACTAGCTCTCTCATTTATTCTTTTATTCACGTTTCTCTAGTCTTCCTGACTGTCCAAAGTGAAAATGATGTATATAAAGACTCACAAAATAAAGTCTCAACAATAAATTACTTCATTTTTATAATGTACTGAACCACATGACACTTTTGAATCGCGGGTGTGAAGCGCTGTGGCTCGATAGTGATGCCAGGTCACCGCATCAAATCAACCGCTCTTGAGTTGCAATGTGCATGTTACAAACATTTTATTAAAATACTGACAATCAAAGTTAAAATTAAAATATTAATAAAATATCGGAAATATTTAACTGAAACTTTGAGTAATTGACAGACCATTATGGATTTTAAATAAACTTATATAATTGAGAATCTAAATCCCACAGATCACTGGATCCACTTTTAACTAAGATTTCTGAAATTAATGAATTATTCAATAGCAGGAGTCGTAGCTTCTTCCAATTTCAACTTCACTCGGTTTATTTGATTAGGCTCTAGAATCACATAGCGCGATTTTTCCTATATTGATTTTAGAAGGTGTTGTCGATAGAACCCCCTATACATAATGTATGGATTGAAACTCGCGACCTTTTATTGCTCTGATCCGACGTCAATAGATACTTCACTTTAGATATATTTTAAGGTAAGACACAAGACATTGCCAATTATGTTTATCTATGATAAATATTCAGTACGTTGGTAAGTAAATAGTTTACTTTGAAGTATACATTTTTGATGTAAAACAAATATCTTCTTAGCAACATCTGTCGTAATGGAAAGTTTTTTGCGTATTTAAATATGAATTTCACACTTAAACAAATTGGCTCGACAATGTTGCTACAATCCTCGTCTGCGAACGACAGAATGTTGCTTGCAATCTGGCGTCTGTCATGGGTCGGCAGGGGTTGGTCGAGTTCACCGCAAGATATTGCAAGAGCCTGCAAAATTACACTATTAAGCCGAATATATTGCGCTCCACAACGGCTGGGTGGCGATACTATAACTTTATAATCGATTTATTTTGCCAATAAATATCTACTTGTGTGTAGGTACCTCATTTCAAGATTGAAGATAATAGTCTTGTCTGAATTGATAACCTGTATTTTTTAAAGAACGTTATGACTCAGATTTTAGTTCACATCAAGTAAAGAATGAAAGGAATTTGTAGAATAAGTCGATTCTAAGGATTAAATTCTAGTATCGAAAATTAATTATTTTTAATTAGGTATTTACCGAGGAAAGAAAGGATAGTTAATTATGCGATATTCACTGTATTATTAGTATTCCTTTAATATTTAATCCTATAAACCTTAACCATGGCTGTGGATGTTAAAATAGACAGCAGTTTAACGTCATATGTAGACGTAGATACCTACCTACCTATTAACTGAAACTTTATAGCACATATATCCAACGAAAATGCGATAACATCGTTCCAGGGACCGTCCTAAATGCATTAGTCTTTCTGTAAGACATCTCTAACGAGACACTTGGCTAAACTAAACCACTCGATTGTTCTTAGGACGCGCGCTTGTAGAATTTTGTGACTCAGATGTCCAAACATGTCTGATTATTATAGTACATCTAACTTTAAGTCGTAAGTGTCGTGTTACAGTGGGTGATTGAATATATAATATAATATGAAAATAATATTTATTTTGATTTTCTGCAAGTCGTCCCAAATTCTTTTGCAAGTCGTCCGGCCGTAGGCATGTGGGGCGAGTTGATGAATCACCCGTTACAGTCGTTCAAAAGTGCCTTCCTGGTCTAACTAATTGAAATAAGCACCTAAATGATTTTGACTTTGACTTTGTTAATGAAACGTAGAAAACTTGTGTTCATACATTAGTATGTTAGGTAATAAAACCGGTATGTACCTGTGAGTGCGTGGAATTGAATGAGCATTCATGGTAGATATCAATATATTGATCAGTTCAAGTTCAACACACAATAGCTCTATTGGTACCTAAATTCAACGGAAGTACCTAACTCTGGACAAATGTATTGCCTGTGGTATTGCCTAAAATAGACGTTCATAACGATTTTGTCGATCCAGATGATCCACCGATCCAGACCATATTTAAATTGAGCTGTAGTTTTCTAAGATACTAGGTAAGCAGAAATGAAATAATTATATTTATAATAAAATGTCCACACGAACTCCGGATCAAGAGCAGAAGATAGAATAAAGTTCACAGAAGAGACAGGTTCACAATAGTGGCAAGATACAATATTCACGGCACACTAGTACCTAAAGACAGAAGTATAGGACACAACAACTAATAGTCGATAATATTCTAAAAACCAAGAAAATCCCGAGACAAATAACCTGGATCAAAGAAGACACTAAGTATAAATTAGTAAATAATATGCGGGTAGGTATTATAACATTCACAACACAAGCGCAGAGCCTTTACCGTTTTACCCACCTTCCTTCTATTTGTCCTAAAACAGAAGGCAGCTACTTATATTACATAGATACATACCTTCTTACCTACATAAATACAACCCAATTTTCAGTTCGTGAACGTGATGCAAGCCACGCCAGTCGACCCAGTCGTCAGCTCGTAATCCCAGCGTGTAAAACGGTCGCAGCACATTAGGGATTTGAAATTCTAACTTAGGTAAAATTGCAATCTTCTTCAGCAAAAGTTGCTCTATCAAAGTTAGTCTGCGGCAAAAACTGATAGGAAAAGTATTATAAAGGTACCTTACTGTATAAGGGTGAGACTGTTCTATAGTCTGTCTTATAATTAAGTACCCACCTGCTTATATTAAAATCAATAAAATAATTTATTACGGTAAAACGTAAAATTAATAATACTTACTTACTCAGACTGTAATATAATTATCTATTGTCTATCGATTTAAATGACCAAAAATAGAAATCTATTTCAAGATTTCAATTTCATCAAAGCATTAATGGATTAGAAAACAATAGTACTTACCTACCTATAGTCATGGGATTAAAACCTTTAATACAAAGTGAATTAATAATGAAACAGCCATAATATCTAGTTACAAAAATAAAATCTAAATTTGGAATTATAAAAGCATCGATGTGCTAGCTCCGTATATTACTTAGTTCGACGATACCACTTTACTTACCAGTCTACGGTTGACTAGAGCGGTTCCAATACCTATTTCCAATCGGATTAAACTTTTTCTTTTATCCCGTTAATCAACACAACTCCGTGGGTACTTCTTAATCCCAATGGTCTTAACGGTAAACAGATAATCATATCTCAAAGTACGAATTAATTTAGACGCCTGAGCGCATACCTTGAGCTCTCAGCTCTGACTCTCAAAACTTATAATTGAATTTCCAATCCTTAATTGAATAGTAACAGTCGAAGTCCAGATGAATGAGGTCCTTGACGAAGGATGATAACGATTACAAGGTAGGTGAGTAGTCTGTCTGTGTATTGTTATACTTAACTAAATAAGTAGATACGATTGTTTTAGTTATATATATAGTTCATTTAGAAAATAATAAATCGTCAAACTTACCCCTTTGTGAATGTTTTTTTTTTTAAGTTTGTAGATATTGACTGCCTCATTGGCCAAGTGGTCGCAATTGCGACTGCCGGCCAAGGGTCACGGGATCGATTCCCAGGTCGGACTGGGGATTTTCGATTTTTCGAAAATTTCTCAGTGGTAGGTCGGAGTCTGGTTTTGTGCCCAGTATATGTACCTATAGGCTCACCCCCTATTACATGGGACTTGTAACACAAACGGTGAAAAGTGTGTAGGTATACATTGTACAGTGGCATTACGTGCCACAATATGCACCTCTGCTTACCCCTTCAAGGATAAACGGGTGCGCCGATAAAACGATATTTTTTATTCTCTATGAAAAAATAGAGATCCCTTTTCTTCATTCATACATAGGTTAATAGGTACTTAGACAATAATCATTTTTGACGTAGTTAGTAGTAGTAATAGTAGCCCATGTTGGATACAAACCTGTTCTAGGAATCTAGGTCATTTTCTTGGGTGCTAGTTTTCTCTTAATTTATACTCACCGACCATTAACTGGTATGGTTGGTTAGCCAATCATCCACCAACTAGTTACATGTCTTGTGCAGTAAGTAAATAGCAGGTACCTATGTTATGTAGGTACGATTTTTATATACAGAAAGGATAATAGCGATATTTATTTAGGACTTGGCTGACGTGACCATACAATGTTATTTGTCATGAAGGTAGGTAGGCAACTATCAACGCTACCCATCACAATAATCGATGCACTATCCGGAACATTGAATCCTGTTTTATAGCTCTGTATTCTATCAATATGCATAACAATAAAACTATTCTGACGCACGTCGGCACATCATTTTCAAATCGAACATGTCTACGTAATAATGGAATGTTGTATCGATACAATACCTATATTTATAATATTTAGATAGCTGTATCATCTCTAAATGACTGTAAATTCTGAGATTGCACGGGTAGTTCAATATTAGTAAGTGGGTCCCTACAAATTGTAATGAAGTTTTACAATAATTAGGTAAATCAATGAATAGGTAAGGTACCTAGATACCTATTTACTTACTTATTTTTCTTACTTAAAACGCGCGGATGTAAACATAGAGTAATCAAAAACTTTTTTTTCAGCTCTTAAAAACATTTATTTTTAATGCACAGGTGGTAGATACAACATGTTTAAAAAACAAAAAGAAACATAGATATCATACATTTATTAAATACCTTAATTAATAGGTATCCTTAATTAATGAAATATTTTTGACACAAGTGAAAACATTTTTTAAGCAGTGAAACTTGTGAAACGACTCGTTATCTCGTACGACTAATTATTTTAGTCGATGTTTTTAGACATCCCTATCAACGCATTGTCTTTGTCACAACTGTAGCTAACTTCAGTTCAGTTTGCTTTCTGCTTTCTGTCATTACTGTCATGTCAATGTCAAGAGTGTGATTTAACGTATTGTCATTGAAATTGCTCGGAAATACATAAAAATCTCTAGATATTTCTGTTTTTCTCGTCGTAATTAGAGCATATATAGGTTCATTAAATGCGCAGAACTATATTTCCAATTTGAACATCACGGAGTGTCTTTGTTATAACTGAAACATCGTCGATGAACATTATGACATCTGTTTGTTTTGATCCTGAGTTGATTTATTAATTAATTTGTATCAGTTAATTAGTAGCACGGTGAAAATGGAAGCTGGGGAATGGAGAAGGAATATTATCAGCCAATTACAGGCTAGAAATAAATATGAAACAGCGGCATTTCAAGACATTATAGCCTTTCGTAAGTAACTTAACCTATGGACGTCTTTGTGTTGACACTGTAATATTATATATCAAATAGACAAGATTTATCACTAGACTAATAATCCATTGTTCGTAACAGATAGTTTGTGTTCACTTCTTTCGTTATCATGTCCATTAATTTGTTTTGAAATTACTTTGTTTATAACCTCTGTCATTGCCTGTACAGGCAGAATGGAATAAAATTTAATTGATATTTAAAAAATACTTTCATAATTAAAAAACAAACAATTCGAAAACCTTGTCTATTTATAGAAATATTTGCTCACACGGTGATGTTACCAGTGTTGGCTTATCACCACATATCAGTGATAAAACATTGTGATTAAGGATAACAATACCTTCTGAATATTTATGTCTAAGCAAACTCTAACACAATGTATGTAAATGTGTAATGCATTTGTACAATGACTCAAGTTGAATGACTGACCTACCTACATTCTAATCAACAAGTTTTTAATGTTCTATGAAAGTCAATTAAATCATTTTCTTATACATGACTGAACTTAGATTAGGGCTGTGATAACATTTCCATTAACAATGCAATTTAAGAGCCAATGATTAAATATTAAACTTAACTTAAAATAAAATGTAGGTACCACATGAAAACAGCAACAAAATATTATTTTGAATAAATAAAAAATAATTTTGAGGTTGAATCTGAAATGTTACTTTACTTCCAAAACTGGAAAAAGTTTCATAACTAATGTTTTAAAAATGGAAGATTTCCAATATAACAATACCTTATTCCATAAACAGGTATCATACCATAACTGGTGAAATGAAATGGTTACATGCATTTCTAACTGCCCCATTGGGAATTATAAGGTGTATTGAGAAAGTATATGTACAATAAGGCTTGTTTAGAAAGTTTAAACCTACAAATATAATATCTATTATATATCTGTTTTAAGCTAATCCAATTTGCATGCTATTAAATATTCACTTGCAATATTCCTAATGTCTTATAAAAAATTGGATGGACAATATTATGAAAAATTATTAATAATATTCTTTAATATAAGATAAGAAGAGGCTCTAAAGTTGATCAGCAAAATGAAAAATATTTAATGAAACTAATTCATAATTTTCAGAGAGCCGACTGTTTGACAATGTGAACACATTAAAGAATGAAAATCTTCAGTTAACATTGCTCAATGAAAGAATACGGTTTACGGGAGCTGAAAGTGTTAGTGGAACTGGTAAGTTAATTGTTTTAATTTCCAGAATTAAACATATTGTATCACACATTATACCTTTTTAGACATAAGCTAATTACAAAACCAACAAGAATATTAAATCTTTTTAGACATAAGCTTACAAGACTAATAAGAATGTTAAAATTTCTATTATCAATAAGTGGTGTGATATTTGTTACCTATTCTAATGCATATCTTATTTGTGTTTACCAAAATGATAAAAGCATCATAAGATCTACCTAATTTTACTCCTTATGTGATAAGATACACATTAGTTAAGTGAAAACAAACAAATTTAATGATTTCTATGTGAATAGACCACTTAGATATTTTGTAATTGTAATGAACAAATAAATATTTGTCTACATTAAGAGTTTTGCTAATAAACAAAATTATAAAATTACAGGAAATGCCAGCAATGAAAGGATACAGGCTCTGGAGCAGAAAATCTTAGTACAACAAGAAGAACTTACTTCTCTGCACAGGAGAAGAGGAGAGAATGCACAGCAGATTATGAGCCTTAATGAAAAAGTACATGATTTAGAGAAACAACTTCAAGCTAAAGATATTGTGTAAGTACTGGACTATTAAATAAAACTACTTAATAATAACTAAGTAAAATTGTATAAAACTATGCCGTTTATGACTACTCGGTAAAAGAAGCACAGAGGTAGTTGAAATTTTGGCCAGTTATGTTTTGTATAGAGGTCTCTCAATAGTCCTCTTTGTTTACTTACTACTTACTATACAGGAGAACATTCTGAGGCATTTTTATGGGTAATGGCAATGGTTAAACATTGCCGAATACAGATAATATGCTAAGTATCTCTCATACTATCACAAAGATTTTTTTAATAACAAGGCCAATTATATTTTTATTAGATTGATATAAGAGATTGCCCATAGTTAAAAGTCACGTACCTTAATTTAAATAACACAGAGTAAATAGATAATAAAGTCTACGGAAACATATTAAGTCATACCAAAAGCCACTGGACTTATTGTGTGCTTAACGGGATGATTCAAGTTTGCCTAATTACTTTGTGTATTTGTACAACGACTAATGTGTATTTGCACTATGATGTGTACATAATATTATAGTCAAACAATGCAGACCGCTAAATGAGAATGAGTGACAAAAACTATACTATTTTGTTTACTCTTATTTAGTTTGGACAAATATTCACTGCTGTTCCGATGTGCAGTTTGAAACTAATGTTTGTAATTTTAATGAGTCTTAAATTAGATATTCCACTTCACAAAAGACATAACATAACATCTTTTATTCCCTGAAGGGGTAGGTTTAGATATACCTAATCTATACCTATCCAGTATTGAATGTAACTGCCTTTTTTCACCAATCTCTCTTGTAATAGGGGCTGAGTCTCTTGCTATTGGACATATTCCGGGACTCCATGCTACTACTAGAATTTTTGAAGAACTGAAAACAACCGATAACTGCTACCCAATCGAACCTGAGACGACACCTCTTGCTCGGCTCGGAATAAAAATATTTTGGACATTTATGAAATTATATGGGATATAAACAATAAAACTTTTCAAAATAGTATTTATAATAATTATAATAGCAACAATATAGAGGACTTCTTAACATTAAAACATTGTTACCTGCTTCAGTCTTAATTATTATGTGCATAATATTACTCATGAATACATGTATTGTCTACATTCAAAATTAAAATTCTATTATTTCTTTAGAATTTCAGAAAACACAGCAGTGATAGCGTCTTTGCGGGCTGAAATTCAAATGTATGAAACAAATATGTCTGAATTGCAAGGACTAAATCAAGTATTGAGGGATGAACACCAAGCCCTACAGATAGCATTTGCAGCAATAGAAGAGAAATTGAGGAAAGCACAGGTATATTGTATAAAAAAGTTAATAGTAGTAAGTATATTATAATTATACCAGGGAAATTCTCCCTAGCATAGGCCTGCCTGGTTAAAGGATCAATGGAACGTTGAACTCCTAAATCATAATATTAAAATATAAGTTAGCAATCTTTAAAGAAACATTTTTATTCATTGTTATACTTAGTTTAAATTACTTTTTAGAATTTTGTTAGAGTTTACCGCTCCGGTGCTCCTTTGAGCGAGTCATCTACATAAATATATCCCTAAGGCGCACTACTTGGTCTGTCCACAGGGGTTTTGCATGGACACTAAATGGTTTTAAACTGAATTCTGTTGAGATGACCTGAACTCTGTGGGAGTTCCCACTTAAAACAAGTAGAATTATATGTATGAACCCTAATTAATAAGAAAATACTAAGGACTGTGCATGATAAATTCTAATTATGCCAAAAGCACTTACCAGCGTATAAAAAGCGACTACTCAAGTGGAAACAGTAGGTTGTTTGTTTTACAAATATTTTTCTCCCTAATGTATAAACATTAAAAATTCCTATAGATAGATAGCCCATAAATCAATGTAAGTCATGTAACAATGTTTTTCTTTTGTAACAATGTTTCAAGCGATGCTATATTTAACCAGTGGTGGATTCCGATACACTTACAGCTAATCTAAATCCTGCTACACAAATAAAATATCTAGAAAAATATTATCAAAAACTTAATTTATTTGCTATTAGTAAATACTTATTGGAACAATATTACCTACACACAGCTAAGTGACATTTTTGAAACTAAGAGATGAAGAAGAAAATATGTGGTAATTGTTGAGAGAACAGATTCTGATACTGTTTTACTTCTGAAACTTAGCAATTCTCATATTATTATAATCACGAATAATATAACATAAAAATATACATTTTAATTTCTTTGCAACTCCCAATGAGTTTAAAAGATAAAACGTTTTAAATAGATATAAGTAAACCAGGTTTCTAAGAATACTACTAGCACTGAAAATAACCGTATCCACATTGTAAAGTCTACTAATCTAGTTTAGTTCAGAAATAAACGATACATTTTTAAACGTAAACAAGCTTGACTTTGCACAGACAACGCTAAATACTATCTACTTATTAAAAAAAAATCTTACTCGCTATAAATTATGAATATCACAGATTGTTATTCATTCAGCAACGCCACAACCCACATGATTCTCTTGTTCACCACATTTCCAAGCTTTCCACACTAAAAACTTATTTGAAAATAGCTTTTAAACACGACTTTGAGTAATGAATCAACAATTTTATCTCAGTAATTAAACATTAGCTCATATCAGCTGCGTCTGTTACTTGTTGAAGGCAGTTAAAAAAGATACGTTCCACTACGTTTGAAGCTTTCTTGCTTTTGTTTATACTGAGTAAAAATATTTTTGGCATAGTACTGGTGGTCGTTATTGAACAATTTTTTCCGCTGGAACTTTAGATTTTTATAGCATCATTTAAAATTTGGCAATGGTCCAAGCTGATTCTAGCTTGTCTTTATATTAATATGCAGCGTGTTTCATATTCCTCGGTCCTTTTTTTTTGATAGCTTTTTTCGCGAGTTTCTTCCATTCATTCGCAATTATATTTAGATACTCTGTCTACAGTGTGTGATTACTCTCGATGACAGAATTTGCCGAAGCTCATGTGTTTTTCTAAAATCTATTTAACAAAAGCATTTCTCAATGTCAAAAAAATTAACGTGAAATATTTTTAAGAAATCTTTAAAAATACTTATGGCAATAAAATAGGTAAATTTCAATATTTTCTAGGAAAATCTATGCTAGATATCGCTATAGATAAAGAGATCTTGTTATTACCTTAACTACAACCGGTAATTACTATTCACGCAAGATAGCGGGCTTTCATATCCGTCAAAGCGTATTGACCACACAATATATCAAATCAACTCGGCCGAGTGGGTGATCCAATCCCGATTTGGTACCGGGCTTAACACAAATAGCGCGATGGCCTCGTAAAGCTCCCATGCGAAGCTATGCCTCAAACAACATATCACTTAATGTAATGAATTACTAGGATATCATAAAATGTAGCCCGCTGTATATTTTACGACGATCACGTGATAACAGCTGTGTATGAAATGCTTATAGCTGTGTCTCAAGTAACATCACTTACATTCAGTCAGATAGAAAATTTCGTGGCAGTGTGTCAGCAGTTGATTTCAGAGATAATTTCCATGTTTTCTTTTGAACAAGTCGTTAATAAATTAGCTATTTAACACTAAAGAGTCGCGGGAACTGTTTGAGTTTAAATTGATAAACATGCGACGAGTTTTCAAGAGGGTACTTAATTATTTTGTGTTGTTATATAGGTTCGTGTTTTTGTGCCAATAGTTTTTACAGTGCAATTCTTGTGTTGTAGGATGAAAATCGGTCGTTAGTGGAGAGACTCATAAAATACAAAGCTAAGGATGCAGATAAAATGAATGAAGAAAATGAACATTTCCTCAAGTAAGTATGAAATGCATATTTTTGTGAAAACCTCATAATAACTAATTTATTACAGCATGTTTTATATTCCAGTTTTACCTAAGTATTTGTTTAGCTATTAATTAAAGGCACCAAGACCATTTAAAAAAAAAAACTTTTTGGTATTTGAAAATTGGTATTTGTATTTAATTTATGGTTTAGTCAAAATTTATATATTATTGGGGCATTCGGTCGATGGCATACTAGTGTATTTGTTTTTGCCTGTGAGTATATAGTTGCAATGAGACTTGCAAGTGAATGTCGCTGCTACCATAGAGTTGATGTGCACTGCACCGTAGAATATTTGTCACGTGTAAAGCGAGGGGATCAACTAAATTCGAGCTAATGGTTAATGGTTGTTTTGATTTATCAGTTTCTCGATTTACGCCTGACAAATATTAGTAGTAAATGCACATTTCCTAAATAATGTTATTGAATAATTTTGTGTTTAAAATGTGTATTTTACTTTGCCAAGTGTCGTTACTAGAGTGGGGTTTGTGTGTGCCGCGAGGCTTAGAGGCTTGCATAAGTACCCATAATTTTTGTTTTTGCTTCTTTTTGTCTAATTTCTTCAACAGGTCAAGCAACCCTACCGCGTTTTTCATCAACACGTTTGGTAGAGTTAGTTTCGGGTGAGTTTGACATAATGTGAATGATGATGTGGTGGTTTGAAGGCATTGTGGCGTTCATTATTGAACATTATATCTCTTCATGAAAATGGCCCATATATTTATGTCTTAACTGCACTCTGAAACTGACTCATGATTTCTTTTCCTTTCTTGTTTGTAAAATTGTATGGAGTTTCTGTCATATCTACTTATCTTTCTAACGGAATTTTTGTATGCATCAGGACATTGGCAATCGTTCGAAGTTAAGTATGATCCTATCATAATACGGTGTGCGTCGTTGTCACGTATCGAAGTAACAAGTTGTCATGTGCGTTACATTATTCGCGTCATTTGTTTACCTACTTACAAAATTCCATTTGATTACGTGTGCATGTACTCGGTTTGCGACGTTAGATCCTAGAGAATTTTCATTACACATCCAATAACGTACGTTCTATTAATACAACATGCGAGGTTACTTCCAGTATAGTTGCAGTTATTAACGTTCGATACGTTACATTAAATTCTGGCATTGTCATTGCCACACGTAAACACCTAAATTCTAAAATAGAACACGGATTATGCAGTTTACCGAACATTTTGTAATGCACTCTGCATTCAGTCGTTAAATTGATGTGGATACATTTTCGTGATCGCGTGAAATTGTAGCCTTACAGTATCTGCATATTCTGTATATTGATACTGCTATGGATTGTTTACGCTAGTCCGTATAATATTTACAATTTAATTCGCCTTTGAAGTTCCATATTTATTTGTCTTTCCAACGCTCACTTTATTTATGTGATTTTAATTTTATCGACTCACATGTCACTCGATCTATTCTTATCCATTCAATCATTTTATTTTGGTTCACAATATTAACAATTTTGAATACAGTGTGATAAAACTTTTATTTATTTTAAGCGAATGGATTGGTAACGTGTTTGCATGATTTTTTTTATTGGATTGTGCACTATTGCTCGGTAGACACTACTATTAGTAAATGGTAGATAGTGCCATGTTTGATGTAAATGTAGGACGAAATAAAACTAAAACGTCTGACGTGAAAATGTCTCATATAACAGATTTTCATTAAGGTTCGTAAATGCAGAATTTATTAATCAATTAAATTGGCATCATAAATTATTTATTAAGACATCGTGCATGGAAATTATTCTGGTTTCTGGATATACGCACCTTGATTGCATTATCGATAGAGACGGGAAATTGTGAGGTCTAGTAGCAGATGCTTTGGACGCATAAGGCTAAAGACTAATTAATAATCACCACGATTGCTGTGTTTTATGCATGTTGGTATTAATATTTATGGTTGGGCAAAAGAAATAGGTCGTATCCATAAAATGTGGTATGTTGTATCGAATAGTCCGCCTGCAAAAATGGCTTCGCGGAAAAGCGGTCGAAACGGTAATAAAAGTCACAACAAAGAGACTTGGGAGTCCGTCTTACGTCAGTTTGAAATGTTTTCTTTCAGAAAGAAAAGCGATAAGGTGCGGAAAGAGTTGGAGGAGGCAGCTAGAGAGAGTGGTAGTAGGAGTAGTGGGTCAGGCAGTTCTGAAGACAAAATATTGGACTCGATGCCGTATTTCGCAACTATTCTGCCTAATAAAGTTGCACTGAGATTTGTAAGTAATAAGACAAAGTTCTAAGGCATGCATGCGGTTTTGTAAATGCTTGGTGTTGTGATGTTTAGGCGATTTCGGTGTGTGGTTTCATATTAATTGTGAATGTTTTAATGATCAGTTTTGTTATATCAGGATGCTCATGACGGTGAAGTGAATGCAGTGAAATGGAGTCCAACGGACAGAATTGTTGCGACAGGTGGAGCTGATAGGAAAGTCAAATTATGGGATGTTACTAAATGTAAGTTAAAAACATTTTTAATTGTTTTTACCTAATTCTTTTTTCATGGTATAAGCCGGTAAATGAACAGGCGGGTCATTTACCGGCTTATACCATGAAAGTAGGGTCGGGGATCGTAAGCAATTGCCGCCGCCCATGGACACCCGAAACACCAGGGGCGTTACAAGTGCGTTGCCGGTCGCATCTTGCCAATCGGGGATTGGGAAGATGGGAAGGTAACCTCACCCACACAACGAAACATGGCAGGCGTTGTTTCACGCCGCATTCGCCACGAAGGCTACAAAAATATATTTTATGATATATTTTTACTAGCGTTTTGGTAATTACAGATATTTTCAAGTTTATTTATGTACCTACTCTTAAAATTACAAAAGCAACAACTGGTACATTTTAAAAAAACTAATATCTCAACTTCAACTGTCTGTAAGACGTGGCAATGGTACTTACACATTGCTAAATAAAAAATCCAGTTTTACTCATAGAAAACTTTTTGTCTCCTTTAAAAGTTCCTTTGAATATTTTTTTAACTTGAACAGTTTATTCACGACAGTAAAGACCATTATTAATTGAGCAAATTTTCTTATAATCTATATTAATGGATATTGTTTAAGGATAATCTTCACAACATTTCAGGTATGGTGGAAACAAGAGGTACGCTAGTAGGATCGAACGCGGGAGTCATGTCAGTTGACTTCGACTCAACAGGCGCGTACATCGTAGGAGCTTCTAATGACTTCGCCAGTCGCGTGTGGACTGTCGCCGACCAGCGATTAAGGGTGAGTCGACTTCTACATTGATTGACCGGTTGACTTCTTTTTAAACATGAAGTCTATTTTATTTGGGAACAAGACTTCAAGGGTGCTTTTCCACCAGAAATGTGCTATGTATCTATGCTACGAAGATGTAATAGCTAAGCTGTGAAATTATGTGACCATTTCCACTGATACTAAACTATGTAGCTGTGCAAGGAACATACGCAGCATAAGTATGCGATGTATCGGTAGTAGGGAAGCCATCGATAGCACACAACCATAGCACGCATTTTTCAATATATAAACACGGTTTAGCTGAGCCCGTTTCCACTAGTGCTAAGCTAGGTGTACCAATGATGCATCAACGTAGCATAGCTTGTATCTCGATGGTGGTGATATAACGTGTCAATGAAGTAAATCTAGCACAAACATGTGGTCTACTGTTGTATGTAAACAAGGTATAGATTACATATTAAAAACTACATTCATCCTTGATTTAAATTGTAAACAGCTGCTACCTCACATACATAACAAACGTGATGTTGCTTTGATCAAACGCTTTAAAATATTTAGACGGGAACACAACACAAACATTGTATCGTCGTTTACACCTAAGTCTAGTTAGCCTAGTAACACTAATAAACGGCTAGGATGAAATTTTTCACCTCCCTGCCCTAGTTTATAAAGTATAATTTATGACTGCAAGTGATAGATGAGCATAGGAAGTTTACAGTTGTCTGCACACATTTCCCTGCAAATAAATGCAGTAGTACATATTTAATGTTGGCAGTGTTTAGTGTACACAGCTATCCATGAATAACATTACCGATATCATCTTGTTCACTGCTCGTATCCATTTGCAATAATTGGAATATAGCAATCATTATTTATTTACCGTCTTGCTGAAGCCGCGATTGATTTGATCTCGGTCTGACTCACAAATCTTGTTAGGTATGCAGATACACGTGGGTGTTGTGTAAACGAGCAAGATGCAATAATAGTATCCGTCAGTTCGGACATTATTGTTGTGGTCGGGAGGCGGGGAGGGCCGCGCAGGGCGGGGTCACGAACACGATCGTCTATTAGCGGTTTGTTAGCGCGTCCGCGCTTCGTGATCCCGCTTTGATCACTTCCGACGTTTCACGCGAGTACCAACTCATCCGATCCCAATATGAATTATGTACAATATAAATACCGTGATTCAAATCTCACGTAACGGACCTTCAAGAGCCTTGCATACTTAGGTACATTTGATTTAATACAGTTATTAAATTACCACACCCATTTTCCTTATGCCAGTTTACAATCTTCTCCTGACTCAGCCGATCGTTTTGTAGAAACGATAATTCTATTTTTTCCGCACAATATTTAGACTTTGCGTTAAAAGCAAACCATCGTAGAGACTGAAATTGTTTTGTATTTATAGTGTAGAAATATCTTGTACAGGTGGGATGAAAATATCGCAACATCTATAAACTAATTTGATTTGATGGCTAAATTGCGGTAAACAGACAGGCTGCATTAGACTCTACCGCGCTCGGAAATGTTTACGCACGCACACATCGAAACCAACTGTACCACTTAGCGTATTTAAATTGAATCAGGTAACAAATCAGTTTATTGTTGAAGTAAATATTGCACTTGCAACGATAATACTGGATTCAATAATATAACAGATGCCATTCGCGTGCCGCCCACCTCGGCGGATATTTCGCATGCTCTCATCGTGCATCCCTGTACAAACATACAATCAGGACCTCAACGTCAACAAATTGGAGAGCACGCCCACTCATTTACTGACCACGCAGAAATAAAATAAATACTGGAAGTTTTTCCATATAATCGATACTAATCGGTTTTATCAAAGTTTTTTTGCAAACTTAATAATAGGATTTAGTAGAGATATAAATTGAGTGTTCAAAATAATGATGACACTGATTTATTGGTATCATAATTTAGAATTAATCGTTTGTAACGTATTATTTATTTAATGTGAACCGTTAATCGTAATTTATTATGTGGTTTTAAATGGTTATCTAGATGTTGTTGAGCGCTTCTAGTCATCGGCATGATTTTATTTCTTGAGCTTATCTCCGTTTATTTTCGCATTGAGAAAGCCCCTGCGTGATCGCGGTATCGAAGAACTATCCCGATGCAAATAATACACAAATTGCGCAGCGAATATCCATAACTGGCGCCGAGCAATAGCCATATAATGAGTCCAAATCGATTGCGCTTCGTGAGTCCACCGGATGCTCTCTTATCTCCAGTACCGTCTGATTTACGATCTGTTAACAGATTATTCGTTCCATAACAGTTGCCAATCTCGTTTTTTATGAATTCTCGCACCTCAAAATTGAGTTTTGCCTTAAAGGGCTCTCGCAGTGAGCAACTGGTGCCTTTTTATTGGTCGAAGATGCGCCTGTTATAGACTTGATCGTAAATAAAATGGATACAAATTTGGATTTACTGCAAAAGAAAATAATTTGCTGGGAACGTTAATTTCTAAGGAGCAATATAATTGTCAAGATTATTCCTCGCAGTAAACATTTATAGTGGCTGATAAATGGTGGCTGACGGAGATAATATGTTAAGGAACGCAGCGAATCCTGAACAACTTTATTATTTCTAATGGCGCCTTTGAACAACAGAAAGCTTGAAATATTCTGCTATTTATTTAAATGAGCAATTGCACTTCAGTAAAACTATTTAGTGCTTTCTAGATTAAGTTAAAATTTCCAAGACTTGGAGAATTGCAGAACATAAAATTATACTTACAAATAGCTTCCCACTAGTTCGGGGTAATGAAGTTTTAAGTTTTGCTTTATATGGTGATGGAAAACGTATTATATCATATTCATATTGCCTATTTCTGCGTAAAATTTCTGCATATACATTGATTAAGATACGAAAGACTTGAAATACCCTCGGAAATAAAAATGTTGATACATTAACATCCATAAACCGTCTTGAACGCTGCACCCACTCTAATATTTTCTTCCGTGTCGAGGGTGCGTTTACAAACATTTAATTTCACATACACATACACACAAAACAACAATTTCTGGATAACACAGTGTTGCTCCGTGCGGTAATCGAACCCGCTACCCGTTGCATGGCAGCCGGCCCAGCCACCGCATCAACCATGCAGTCAACTTCACTCAAAATAAAACAGGATAAGGAAATTCCAAACGACCACATTTATTTTAAAATTCTCCAACACAAAGTTGCAATCTTTAAAAAAATACCAACCAAGCTTTTCGAACATAGCAACAGTATGAGCATTTGTTCCTATAAATATTTGAAAATCAACAGACCTTTCTCCTAAATACAAGAACATAAAAGATACCTTTGTCATCTTTTACTTTCCTTTCCAAACGAAAGTGTCCTAGTTAGTATTAAAAAGGCTAAGTTAATGCACTTTTGTTACAAAAGTACCCATTCAGTTCCGTACTGAGATAATTATTGTTACTTAACTTTCGTTAATCGTCTCGTCTGTTTGTCCAATTTCCCCTTTTTATAAATTCCAATTTCGGTGCATAATGCGTCTCTGTGTTATTCTTAAAGTTCTTTATTACATTTTTAACTTGGCATTTACTTGGCTTATGTTGATTCCTATACGATAAGTGACAGTAATCAACACTTGGTCGAGAATTCAGTCTATCAAGATTAAGCATACGGGAAATTCTAAGACATTATCTCATTACGTATTTGGCTAAATTTATTTTAAAAGATTGTTTTAAGATAAAAACTGGACAGTTATAATGTAGTTTTTTTAATCAAAAAGATCTTATAATTATTGTCGTCTTGTCAAGATTTAAGCGTAATTTCACTTAGAAACGATTTATCCGATTGCTTGGCGGAATAATATCGCATGCAAGTAAATTCTCCATAAAATTTTCTGTAACCAACTTTTACTGTATCCAATTCTATGCTCTTCTGTTGAGCTGTTTCCGTCGTATTTAATATATTGTAGATAGAATGCAAAATATAACGCCATGGTGGTCACCGTCAAAGTGGAACTAACTTGTAAAGTTGTGACAGTCAAATGCGCCAGCGCCTATAAATGCGGCCGATGTGCGGGACACAAAATGTGTAATAAAATAGACGATAAACGCAAAACATAATGCGGCTTTACTCGAATGAATTGAATTTGCATAAATGTAATTGTCTATTGTCTTTGTGCGTTACGGTGAATGATCACGGAACCCTGATCTTTGAATAAGTTCAGAATAATCCGGTATTCAACAGTCGTTAATGAAAATAAATTTGAAAATTTAAATCTTCTTCGGGGCATATCTGTGATATAGGTATCACTGCATCTTTTAAAATGCAAATATGTATTTTAATTAACTCTGAAAAGTGTTTACATTTTCATAAATGTATTAATTTAGACATTTTATGGTCGTTGGCCTGTTTAAGTTCTCATTTGTTGTTATAGTTAATCAGATTACATATTTCATGAGAAGTCCATCCCAGCAATATTTCATTTGTGTCGCTAGGCCGAGCGCGAGATAAAATCTTCAAGTATTGGCTCAATAAGTAGGATCGGAACAAGATACAAAAGGGGCCGATATTGATCGAGTACAGGCTCTTCCCTATACTAAAGCGTCCCAAGGACGTTCCTTATAAAGACAAGACGATGTTTAATATATATGTTGACTGGTGGACTTGTCCCATGACCGATGTTCACCAGTCGATTGTTCAGCTTATTTTGTTTTTTCTTGTCCGTTCCTCGCGATTCCGGTGGCCACCGTCGATTCCCTTTTATGAATATTTCATATTATTGTAAACGACTTTATCTGCAGCACAATGTTGCATTCAATATTTGAATTTTATAGTTCTTCGAAAATGCCTGTCGACTACTGTAAAATTGTGACCGCCCTCGGCTTTCACAAGACATTTACATTTTATTATTTTTATACCTAGTACAGGGCGTCCAATTGAAAACTGGTTAGATTTTTATGTTCTATTCATAAAGACTGTATTGCGTGAACACAATTTACTAGTCTAATAAATTGTGTGCTAGATGGCACCATAATATTCGCTGGAATGGACACTTGTGTGCTAACGTAAAGCCTTTTTAGCATTTCTATAACGAGCGAGATTGTTAAAAAGCTTTTCTTTAGTAGACATTAGTGCAAATTCTATGAACACCGACAAAGGGCTCTTGTTTATTTATACATAGAGTAAACCTGGATTTGGAGTCTGAATTGCTTCTGTTTCTGTTTGTCATAATAGGTATGTGATCGAGTTTGTGTAGTTATTGATATAATAAATTTTCTCCTAAAGGAAAGCTGGTTTTTATCGTTCGTTACCATAATTTGAAATACGATTATATGTGTGATATCAAAACGTTTTGCTTGTTTATGCACATCATACTTATTGCTGAAAATAATAAATGCTCTTCAACTATAATAAAACCAGTTCCCATTTCACTGACCATTTAATTTTATTTACATAACAGAGCAACATTTGCGAGCAAGTTATCAACTCTTTTTTCTACGTGTGGTACGCGAGAGTATCCTAATACCATCTTAAATCACCTTTTTTTTACAAAGCAGCTGGCGCTTTAGCGGCGAACTCAAAAAGGCTTAATTTTATTTCTTTTCAACGCCGTTGCTAATCTAAATCTAGAAAGAACGCTTGTAGGGACAAATTCTTTGTTGCGGGCTACTAATGGCTACGCTTAGTTGTTCTCAAGTCGGCACGCGACACAGGACACGTGCCGTCGCGCGCGCCGATCTTATCTAGCGCACGAACGACCGCCGTGCCCCTTCACACGTGATGGTGCTAAGAACTTAACTCCAAGATCCCATCTCATTGATGTGTGCAATTTCAAGTCACTGTTCAAATCTACTCTATTTTTTGTTTTCCGCCTTTATTACCACACTTTTGCATTTATGAATGCTCTTTTGGCCGCGGCGGAAACTGGTTCGGCACAAAAAGAATGGTTCAATGACAGCACAAGTTTTGTTTTTAGTTGCCAATCATAAAATATCATGGCGGTTAATTGATATGTGGTTGTTTTATTTTGTCTTTATCTGACCGACACATCCAGATAGGTTTTAATGAGTCGGTGTTTTAACAATCATGTTTAATTAATGATTAGCATTGAATAGTGGATGTGCAAACAGCAAACTCTTTGTTCCTTTATTTAAATAACGTGTGAGGCTATAATTATACAAAATAAAACCAGGTAATATTTTGGAAATTTTTATTTTAAGTAATGACAATTTGGACGGATGAAACAAGTTAAATGCTGCTTAAGTACAAAGTTTAAACAACATTTTAATACATTAACATCTCATTATTAAGGCACTAGTAGATATCATAATAAAATACTTTCAGTTTACATGGAATAGCACATTTTGTAAGTCGTAAGCTTTCGTTTGTTTAGGTAGGTATCTCAGTTATATTAAAATTTTATTAAATAGTATTAAATTCAATCATAAATTACGTAAAAAAGAAACTACACTAATTTAAATAAATTACGATGTCGGGACGGCCGTCAATCCATCGTCTCTTGACTTAGGTCGCACGTTCGGTTATCTACTTAAAAGGTACTGAAATGTTACTTTTTACTTATCACTACATATCATTAAAATCAGGCTTATGCTACTTTTAAAAAAAATATGGTACAATACGTATTCAGACTTCCTCGAGTGGATGTCCGAGCGTAAAGTGAACGAATGAGCGACGTGATCTTGATAACGACTCACGGCCGCGGTCCCGCCGACGACTCCGGAGACGGGGACAAGCGAGCGACCTCACATACAAGACGCATTCAACGCACTAAACTCACAACACGGTCACACTGCGCGCCGCACTCGCATCCGTCCACATTCGCGCACGCTCTTGTGGTCGTCCCCGCCTCTGTGTCGCGCGCCCCCGCAGCACCGCGTCCAGTGCTGTGCTGGGGAAGCGTTCGGACACTAACCATTAAATAACCGCTATCGCTGCTCTGAGCTCGGTGGACGACAACACGCCCAGCGGATATCGTCACACGAGCCAGAACTCGACGGGGGTTTTTAAACTAACGAAATATACTACTATTGCGGACGCTGATCACGTCGACACGTCTTCTCTTATTTAGAAATGCCTCTGGTGTGCACGAGAAAAACTGGCATCGTAGACTTTGCAGAGGGCGGAGGGAGCATTGGGTCCTGGAAGCAACTCAGCAGCCTTAGCGGCAGCGCGTCTTCGCTGCCAACTGCAGGTCCAAGCTGCTAGTACGACTAGTTGAGCTGCTAGGAAAGCAGCTGCCGCGAGCATTGCTCCCGCTGCGTTTACGCAAGTAACGTCGGTCTCTCTGACGTACACAGAGTCTTCAGTGACATTCTTGGCGCGTTGTTTGTCAAAACCGAATTTGTCAGTAATCTGGATGGTCTGCACAAGAAGCATATCGTCTGTGGGTGCCGCGGGAGTAGAACGCCTCTTCCTACGTCCGTATGACATGACGGAGCGGAGTTCGTTCGGGCCGCCGTCGCACTGCACTGGTTCACACGTCGGCATGCAAGGAGTTACCAAGGCACGGAACTGGACAACTTCCGAAGATGGGAACTTGAAGGCATCGAAGTGAGACAACAGCATCTGTAAGATTGAACAAATCGCTCGTTAAAATTGTTCTCATTGAAGCTGTAGATAAATGAGTCAATTATTTTCATTACGAGTTTCTGCCGGCCTTCACACGCGTTGAAGCTTTTTTTACTGCTTCGGCAAGGTACAAAAACTTAGTACTTAAACGTAATATGGACTGGTACCACTTCATTAAGTTTTGAGATAGAATTTTACTGTTTTTACTATACATAATTGGACTTTTTAGTAATTACGCGTGGAAGATTACTTTTCATATAAAAATAATCTTACCTTTCCACTGTTCGCTGATTTGAACAAAGGTCCCATAATGAAGTGCTCGGTGGGACAACCATTGCTGTCGATGAGGGTAATTTCGCTGGAATCGACACCATCCATGGCAACAAGTTCTCGTACGAAGATTTCGAATGGTGAGTTCGGGTCCATAATTTCGAAGCGCAGGGCCTAAAAGAGAACGATTATGTTGGTTATTCGTGAAAATAATGATAATGGGGACACAAATATGATAAAAAGAAATATAATTACCAAAGGATCTCCGACTTCAGCAGAAGCAATGGTGTCGTCTCCATTTCTGTCGGTAATTCTCATAGCTACGTTGGGAGAGTCGACAATGACCTCCTCCGACAGACCGGTCTGGATGTCTCCGTGGATACCCAGGTCAACCTCGTTGGCAACAGTCTTATTGGTGAGATCGTATTGGCAAGTCACAGCCAAGCCGAGATCAGAGGACGTAACAATGGTGTCATGATGTTGAATAACGACATCGTTGAGGTATCTGTAGAGGAAATGTTAAAGTTAAGTACTGGAATAAATTAAATTAATACCTATCAGATTTTTGAGAGTTGAAGAGTATCTTACCTGCCGAGTCCGTTCTGTTTGACATTGCACTCCAGATTGTTGTATCCCATGTGCAGTTCGAATTCAAGACTTTGTTTAACATCGACGACGCAGGAGTTAGGGCTGCCCTTGGCGTAGATTTTACCGTCGAAAAGTTTGGATGTTTGAATCTTGGCAACCATGTCACCGGCACGGCAGTCGATGGACACGTTGTAACATGAAGACAGTTCGTAGGTGGCTGCTTCAGGAACTTCCAAGTAGGGATCCTGAACAGAGAATTCAATTAATTTATCATCCTATACCTTATTAAATTTAAATAGATAGAAAATGAAGTTGGTTCTCATATTTACCTGAATGTCGGCAAGCGTGGCACGAGAGTGGTGAGACAGACGACAGACGTGGTCACCAGTGTCGCCGTGGTCGTAGGAGTGGCAGCGGAAGGGCGAGTTCAAGCAAAGTTCACGACATTCCTCAACCGTTTGGACGTCTTGGTATACAGAGTCCACAGTCTTTAAGATACGGCCACCCATCTTCTTGAACTCACAAAGTTTTGTAGGCTCCTCCACACAGTTGTTTTCCAAATAGTCGGTGTCTGTAAGTAATAAAGAATAATGATTTAAAATACATAATTTCAAACTATGTGAAAATAGATAAAAAAAGAAGATGGTCTGTACCTTCGTTTGGTTGGAAAGAGTTGGTTCCCGCCAGTGTAATACGGTCCATGTTAGAGAGCACGCACTCCCCTGTTTTATTGTTGTAGTTCGCCGATCTGCAACAATGTTTCGCGCGGTTAACAGCAGCCATGTTTTATTCACTTTTTATTGTGTGAATTTTCCCAAGTAGTTAACCGCATGCATACTGAGATTGACGCTATTTTGCTTGCATCGTTTAATTATCAATTAACTATCGTGATTAATACTGCAAGTAATTATCAATTTCAACGAAGCTTCCTATAGTTTAATTTATAATACATAGTTGACACGATGACCCGACCGTTAGTTTCTATTTCTCAAGTCTCACTAGATTCAGACTGGTTTTATGTAGCGCGAGATTAACACTGCTTACCGATAGAAACTACTAAGGAGATGACACAGCTGTTTAAAGTCAAGTCGCAGTAATAATCCGGAGTGAGTCGCTGTAGCAACATAGTTTTAACGTCCTAGATAATAGTACAAGTGTAGGTATGCGTACGCGGCGTGCGCAATGCTTTCTCAATTAAAAGACTCACTTACAAGGTTACTCTTACTTTCAACCTCTATGTGAGTTGTCATAATCATAATGGCTTTATATTCAATGAGGTCTTTTGTTTGCATACAGCTTGAGTAAGTCTGGTCCCAACGATATTTACTTATACGCTGATTTAATTTCCCATCATGCAAACCCTATAAAAATTGCAAGACTATAATCCGTGTATTTTCAAGTCTAATGTAACGCTTCTTAAATGTCTTTTTATGCAGTTTTTCCTTTCTGTGTTCTATTTCATTTGTATAAATAATGTAGGTGTATACATGTATAGTTTATTATGAATAATACGCTTCGTGTTCATTAACATTGTATCTGTATAAAACTGTGACGTTTCAATGTATAATGTTGCTCTGTGCTTAGTGACCACCCGTATAATATTATCTTGTTCATCTAGCTCAATATTTTCTCTTGATGTACAATCGAAGCCGATCAGATGACCCTTGCGCTAACCTGTGTGATTTTCACATAAGATGAGCGCATTTCTTTGTTGTGTTCGCCATGAGAACTTTCTGTTTCGTTTCTCAATAGATAGTTTGCTATTTATAAAATTAATTGGTTCGTGTTGTTATTTGCTTTGATTTCGTGGTTGCTATCTCTATCTTGTGTAACGGCTTGCAGTCTATTACAAGAAGACATTAATTTAGAATGTTTAAAGTTGATGATTGCGTATGTCCCGCTACCGGTAGCCGTTGTTCATTTAACCGTACGGGTAGCTCGGATGCCTCTACCTCATCGCATAATAATTACACTAGACTACCTGCAATTTGTTCAACTGTATCTTTCTTACGTATACTCACGTACGGTCATAAAATCAAAATTTGTTTTAATATTCGCAGTATGATACCGGATTAACTGTATCCTAAGGTTTATGTTAGACTTCCTACTATTAACTGCCACTGTTAATTTAATATGTGCTTGACTACTTATAGACAAATTACTTTTAATGATTAGGATCTGACTAGTATTTATTTGCTTTATAAATGTAGTTTTGAAATATGCCCACGATATTCATAACGTCCCTATATAATTTTAACATCATATAAACATCGGCTAAACGCAAGTATTAATTACGTTTACAATGTAAAAGCGTCGTTGGTGGTCAAAGTTACAAAAATAATTATATGTAATTTATTGATAGGCCATAATTTCGATTGGTCGTAATGTGTATCTTCATCTCTCGATCTGAAGCGTGACTAAATAAGAACAGGAATATCCGCAATACTATTAATTTGATTACTATTCAGTATCTATTTTATGGTCTTGTTATTTGTTTTGAATGTTTCAAATAACCGTATAACCATTAATTATATAAAGCCATAAAATATAATTACAGAAAAAATCTTTCAATGGGAAATTCATCTGAGGAATTATCTTGGATAATTTAAAGTGCGGAAAGGGCTCGAAGGGGAAAACAATATGTGGCTTATCGGTTATTGTATCGTGGAAGCAGGAAGCGATAGGGCAAGCCGCTCCCACACCGCGCGGCACTCTGCCCGCCACGTCCGGGGAATATTTGCCAAATGTCGTGACTGTCGACGATCGCGATGCGCGCCGCCCGGGGTGCGCCTGCGCAGCCTGCTTGCCTCAATGGAGATACGACGATTTGTATCCAACGGTACACGTGTCGAACCGAGCTACACTACGTAAAATCCAGCATTTAATTCTCCAATCGCTGTTTAACCCCAACCCTAGTTAAGAATTCAGAGATGATGGCGTGAAATCGTGGAATTTATTGCTCTGAGCTTTTGTGTTACGTTGACATTGCAAGCTAAAGAAATATTTCTTTCTAAAGCAGTCGAGCTCTATGGATAGAATATTCATTATATAAACTATTCTTCAAGCGCTTTCATTCGAATATAAAGTAATGTCGAGCACTAGGTCACAGATTTAGGTAAATTGGCGAAGTTTTTATTGCACTTTCAGCTAACGGTCGATTCAGAAATAGGTGCAGATAACCAAACGGTGTTAAGTGGCAATACTACGAATTACTGAGATGATACTCGGAAAATGAATTAACGGATATAAAGCGAGCTTTCTAGTCTGAGAGAAGAAATTCGTTTCGATTTATAATACTGTTGGCCTACACTCGTGGACGCACGTAGTGCACGCGTTCAGAAGCAAATTAGCGCTACAATCCGCAATCGTTACTGAGCAGCGCAAGCTTGACCTGAACACGCCAACGGAAATACGTGTATCGAATGTGAGCGTCTGACGCAGTACACTATTTATGTTAATGATATCAAAAACCGTACAAGGAAATAAACACAATAGGACAGTCGTGTCTTGCTACATTAGACGCCTGAGACGTAGGCCGTTCAATTGGCCTCCCTGCTTTGTATATAATGCTCGTTTGTAGAATTCAGAAACGGAACGGCTACCAGGAAGAGGCTGTGACTTATCCACTGAACTGAGCCGCAAAGATGTACCGCGCAGCCCGCCATCTATGGCAACTTGGTGAAGGCTGATTGACTTCGTTATCGGGCTTATCTATAAATTAGTTTAAACTCGCATGGATACCTAATGAGCCGACTTTGATGATAAATATTTGTATATTAACTCTCGACTAGTAATTTTGTTGTGTCGCTTATCCATTCACTGGATAAAGGATGTATTTACATACATAACTGTCTTCGTTAGGCACAATGTTGAATCAGTCAATGTATGATAGCATCTGATTGAAGGGAGTACAGTCATGACCTCCTCAGTTTATTTTCACGTCTTGTTAGTTCGATTGTAATGGACAATATCAACGTCAAAGGTACATAAACCTACGTCTCAAATAAATAATTCTGTAAGTTTATCAAGTGTATTAAATCACACGGTGGAGGCATTCAAGACTATTTTAATTGTAACAAACTTCGATAGCAATTAACGTACTTCCAATTTCTACAAATCCCTTGAGTAATTTTAATTGCATCAACATCAACGGCATGATGCCATCGGATCGTTAATTAACTCTTAGATTGCGCTTTGCTATCCTATGCATTGAAGTATTTTCTTTCTATGTGAGGCAGTTTTGTTAAGAGTAACGAACAATGAAATAATAAAAAACTATTAACGTCTACAACTCGTGTATGTGGAGTTATTCAGTAAAATGCATCTGTTGCTTGGATACTTTCTTCGAACGCGATAATTACTATCTGCATTGTACATGTACAAATCCCGGAATTTATTATTTGTACGTAGATTGTTTGCACTAATAATATAGCAAGTGTCTGTACAATCGCGCACAGGTCGTGTCGAGGGCAAGAAGAGCTCGCGGGTCATTCATGTTTCACTCCGCCCATACACCGCTCTACTTTGTAGTTTTCTTTAAAATGTTTAATGAACTTAATAATACCAAGTGAAATTAAAGTAATCTCTAATCTATCTTAATCTTAATATGCATGGGAAATGTTAGATATATTTTATTCAATATCCTACCAAGTGCGTGTCTTTTACACCTAGAAGTAGCATCAAACTTGTTTCGATTTTCTGTTATATCCTGCTGATAAACTACCGCCATTTAAAAGTCA
The DNA here is from genome assembly GCF_023101765.2 of Spodoptera frugiperda. Lineage (NCBI taxonomy): Eukaryota > Metazoa > Arthropoda > Insecta > Lepidoptera > Noctuidae > Spodoptera > Spodoptera frugiperda. The sequence goes on along the minus strand of NC_064241.1, from coordinate 7,492,561 downwards.
TGAAGGCAGTCTCGATTTACGAGTTATGTTAGAAACATTAAGTTAAAACACCTTAATACATCTCCATTTAATTTCAAATATCGATTGATTACTAGGAATGATGCGCAGTTTTCTGTGTTACCGTTTGTACGTATAAAAACAAATATGGAGGAATGATAGCATTTTTTAGTGGCGATGCATTTTAATTGTCGGATAAATTACTTTAAAAAAACTGCTTCAAATTAATTTTATTAAGGGACTACGTGGGATTCAAAAGCTAGATCAATCTTTGTTAAGCCCTTATTAGAGATAATTATCCTCTTATTGCATTCCTATCAGGAACGAATACGTTTAACGAAACATGACTCGTCCATTTCTATAAACTGTGTGTAACAGGATTGTCTATCGTTCTGCAGGATGAATGTGATTTCAATAAATTCACCGCATCCTTTCTATTGTGGTTTTGAAACGCAACATAAATTCCATGTCCAAGTTCGCGACAAAAATATGAATGTTTTATTATAATAATCGTGTGAATATTTACCTGCCTGCTGCACCGGACAGGTGACTTTATTTGAATATGAAAGAGTTTTATATTCATCGAAGTTTAAAAAAAAACTTGGGAAAACAGCGACAAACTCGTTAAGATTAAGAACGTCCTATGACATTTACAGTGCTTCAGAAACATATTGGTGAAACAATATGCCTAGAGAAATTGTCTAATACTTAGTCTGGAGTCAAGTTCAAATGTAGTTCTTTGAGTATTTTGTCTGGTATTTAACTAACCTGCAAACAAACTCGTTTTCACCGAGACAGAGGTCAAGGCACATCTGCCTTGAGCCGACTGTGTGTGTCCTCTTGCCTCGCCCTTTGAGGTGGTAACCTCGCACACGGTCGAAGCACCAAGCCCTTTCACAAGGACGCACGCCAAGACACGACTTTTGTGCGTAAATCGTGAATACCGGGAATTGTGACTTCGTTAATGCACCTGTAAAAAATAAACAAAATTAATAACTGAATTTAAATTACTTTTATTATTTCAAACAAATTTTGAAAGTTATTCCTATATGTCGTTTTCTTTGAACATATTTAAAATTAAAGTGGTTAAGTTTAAATCCTGAGGTTCTATTTGTATCGGTTGAAATAAAAAGAAACATCTAACTCCTATGCAAGAAATATGAGAAAAGAGGCGCTCGTGTCATCATTAAATTCTTCATGCTCACGCACGTGTTCTGGACGAAGAGGCGTTCAACCTTAGCGAATTTGAAAATCCGCACACCGAGTCGACCGGAGCGATTTGTGCTTCCATAATTGGATCTCATCGCTTAGTTCCTTGAACTGACGGCTTGGCGGCAATTTCAGTACGGCTTAATTCAATATGACCCTTAATCGGCATCTCCTTTTCACTGCTATTATCGTGCCTATCTACCGATGTTATGAACATACACGTTCGAGATAAACCCGGCCTATTGTACTGAACATGAAGCACATAAACAACCTCTACATTTGCTTAAACATGGCAAGAATGCATTTGTTACAAGTTCGTTAGCATTTTTGTTAGTCATGGTTTTCTTTATTATAATATTAAAATCGCGGTAACTTCATTTTTTGCATATCTGTCGTGCCTTTGTGGTTAAAAAATACGCGGCACGCTGTTTTCTAGTCTGCCTTTTTAAGTTGCCTTTGACACTTTATAGTCCCTTTGCAAGCATAATCATTTTCAATGCGGTCACAATGCATGAATGATGTGCTAAATTTTACTGCAAAAACGCCATGTTAGTCATCATCATCATCATCATCATCAGCCGAGAGACGTCCACTGCTGAACAACCTCACCCTTGGTCCTCCACGTAGAACGACAAGCCGCCACCTGCATCCACTGGCTCCCCGCCACTCTGACGATGTCGTCGGTCCACCTAGTGGGAGGTCTGCCCACGCTGCGTCTTCCGGTCCGCGGTCGCCACTCAGTCACCTTCCTGGCCCAGCGGCCATCAGTCCTCCGAGCGACGTGGCCTGCCCATTGCCACTTCAGCCTGCATATTTTGAGAGCTATGTCTGTAACTCTTGTTCTTTGGCGAATTTCCATATTTCGGATTTTGTCGCGCAAAGATACTCCGAGCATAGCTCTCTCCATCGCGCGCTGGGCGACTCTGAGCCTTTCTAAAAGGCCAGCAGTTAGGGACCATGTCTCGGTACCGTACGTCATCACTGGCAACACACACTGGTTGTACATCCTGGTCTTCAGACACTGCGGGATTTTTGACGAGAAGACTTCATGCAACTTCCCAAATGCTGCCCATCCGAGTTGGATTCTTCGGGCGACCTCTTTCTCGAAGTTGGACCTACCTAGCTGGATGATCTGACCCAGGTATGTGTAGTGGTCTACAACTTCGAGTATATCGTTCCCAACGACAACCGATATAGGTGCAACATGGACATTTGACATGATTTTCGTCTTGTCCATGTTCATTTTAAGGCCCACCTGTTGGGAAACGGTATTGAGGTCGCTGAGCATGGTATTCAGCTCTTCCAGCGACTCTGCCATTACGACTATGTCATCGGCGAAACGGAGATGAGTGATGTATTCGCCATTTATGTTGATGCCGCGTCCGCTCCAGTCCAAGAGCTTAAAAACGTCCTCCAGTGCGTTCGTGAACAGTTTCGGAGATATAACGTCTCCCTGTCTCACGCCCTTCCGCAACTGGATTGGCCTCGTAGTCTCTTCCTGGAGTCGGATGCGCATGGTGGCGTTGTTATACAAACACTTCAAAACCTCGATGTATCTATAGTCGATGTGGCACCGCTGGAGAGACTGCAGCACCGCCCAGTTTCGATTGAATCGAAGGCTTTCTCATAGTCCACAAACGCCAAGCATAGTGGCAAGTTATACTCCTCGGTCTTCTGTATAACCTGCCGCAGCGTATGAATGTGGTCTATGGTACTGAAACCTTTTCGGAATCCGGCTTGTTCGGGAGGCTGGAAGTCATCAAGCCTGCGTTCGAGACGGTTCGTGATGACCCTCGAAAACAGCTTATACACATGGCTCAGAAGTGAGATAGGTCTGTAGTTCTTTAGCAGACAGTTGTCGCCTTTTTTAAGAACAGAACCACCACACTCCGTTGCCATGCTGCCGGCGTGGTTCCCTCGAGTATGACGGAATTGAATAGCTTCTGGAGGACTAAAAGTATCGGTTTTCCACCCGCTCGCAGAAGTTCCGACGTGATTCCGTCATCGCCCGGCGCCTTGTTGTTTTTAAGCTGTTTGAGAGCCATCCTAATCTCGTACAGGCTGATGTCTGGGATATCCTCAGTGTAGTGCCGCGTCAGTTTAGCTCTTGGGTCCCGAGCTGTACCGACGATGGGTTGCCGTGTTGAGGTGTATAACTGTCCGTAAAACCTCTCGAGCTCTCCGAGGATCTCGGACTTCGACGAGATGACGCTGCCATCCTCGGTCTTCAGCCTCGTCATTTGGCTTTGCCCAACAGACGAATTCTTTGCGAAGACTTTTGAGCCCTTGTTTCGCTCAATTAAGTCTCTGACTCTTGCGGCGTTATAGGCCCGCAGGTCACGTCGCATGTATTTCGAGATTCGTCTATTGAGCTTGCCGTATTCAGACATATCGTCTGAAGACTGCAGCCTCATCTCGCTACGATCCTTAAGAAGTTTTAAGGTTCCGTCGGAGAGCTTTTGGGGCCTGTTTCGGCGGGGGTCTTGAAGAAGATGTTAGTCATATTCATATTGAAATAAAAATAAACATGTACCACTAACTTTAATAAAAATAGTTTTTTGTTATAAGCAAAAATCGTGTATAATAAGGACGTCTATTCATGGTTATGAGGTCAAAGCGTTTCACTAACTCTTATTTAAATACACTCGGTCATGTTTTCATTTTCGCGGTGAGAGTATTTTTTCCCAATATGGCATGATGAGTGAGCATGGTCATGCCGTTATTGGCATTCAAATGATGTGTTCAAGCAAAAAATCGGAACGCTTCGCTTGTTTGTGAGCTCACACCTCTATGTCGGACAAACGAGAGTACACCGTGGCGCCATTACACAGCCACCTGCTATGTGTCCCGATTATACCATACGCTAGCACGCATCTATTTGTGCCGTTATTGTTACTCATATTTTTCATACACTTGGGCGCTTATTAACACATTCATGATCTTAGTAGAGGTGTTTGAATGAGGTTTATTAAAACTGTTTTTGATTTATGTTTTCGTGTTGTAGATATGTTTCTTAACTATCTCGTCAACATTTGTTAGATATAAACGATAGGCTTTGTGTTCTGTTATTAATCGTTTGAAATAGCGGTATTTAAGATTTATGGCGTAAACGATATCATGTCTTTGTAACTCGGCCATTGAAGAGGAAAGTTTATGGCAATGGAAATGTCAGACTATAGATATTTATGTGACATTTTCTTTTCATAGCATCTAGATTATAATATTCCGAGTGTTGGTCGATACACGTAATGACTTCGTATTGTCCACTAGTTTGGTACTCACCAGGTAATTGGTCGGCATCGGAACCGAAGAGAACGCAGAGACCAGTCTCGTAGTTGACAGCGCGGCAGGTATCGTTGGCCTGGCACTGCTCAAGGCAGTCGGTCAACATAAGTGTGCCGGGGATGTCGTCTAGGATGTGAGACGGCGCCGAGAACACGTATCTGTACAATGATAGTTTGATACTTTAATAACCACATGATTTATGCACACGAGTATTAAAATTAGAATAGTTAATTCATGCAGTTAATTTAATCCGGTTTGCGCAATGTTACTTGTGAAACACTTTCCTAAGACAGCTTATGAGTGAAGTTGAATCTTGATAACTTCACTTGTCGGCTAGTTACATCGACTTGATAATCTTAATTACGTATAATTATCGGTCACTCCTCCGCCTCTGCCGGGAACTTATGTTATAATAGCGCAATTAATTGACATAACAGTATTCTCTTACCCTGTGACAAGCTCAAATCCAATCATTTCGGGATCACATTCCTCCAAGGAATTGGCAGGAGCAGATGGAGCTGATGCCCCGCTAGGCGCTGAAGGTGGAACACCTCCCGAGGCAGTCTCGGGCACGGCGGCGGCGGCAGACGGTTCTTCAGCTGGCTCTTCGGAAACTGGGTCTTCGGGAGGCGGAGCGCCTGGATTCTGATAACTTTCTGGAGCAGCGACTACTGCCGGCTCCGGTGAGCCGGACTCTATGGCAAGATTATCTTGAGGTGGCGCGTCAACTGCTGACCTTAAAGTCCCTTCGAATTTCTTTGCAGCTTCGGCTGCGTACGCCACTAACACTATACTGAGTAACAACCGCATTGTGCTCTTTGTGTGGGGCCGTGGCAACATTCGTTATCTGTAACAAAAGAAAAGTGTTGGTTAAAAAACTTTTATAGCAATTTAAAGTACGTAATTGCATGGGAAGCTCTAGAATTATAGTATATAAAGTCGTTCAGCTTATGCACGCAACCATTCTTCCTAGATAGGGTAAATCGTTCAATATCTTACGGCCATATCGAGCATCGTTTGCCGTAACCATCGATGAGATGTGTTCTATTGATACGTACTTGTATACAATTTGTGGACTTAGTGCGACAACTGAACCCATGCCTCCGACCATATTGGAAACGATATGAAATATAGCCTTAACCGATAGATACATTCGATACTATCAATAAATTCCATTCAATAATACCTGTTATTTATGTCAGATAAAATAAGTTATTGTAGTTACTGTATTGTGGAACATTCGGTCGTACTTGAAGTGAGTTAGTAATTAAAGGATGTCTGTTAAAGATAATTTAATAGTGGCTATCTCGTATTAAATGTAAATGAGTTCGGCCTGAAGTGATACGCACGAGAAAATAAAAGACGAAACAATTATGTTCGCAGTCTAAGGGCATTAGCTTAATGATTGCCGTCTCATTGTAATTAACGTACAACAGCGGCGTATGTAACATAAGACACGTAGCTTCATCATAGAGTGAACCGCGTTAGACGTATCATTACACAATCATAAAGTGTAGTCATATTTTTTTGAAAAATGCATGCTTCGTATGAGTCATGGGAAAAATTTTGATGCGCTTTCACATGGCGCTGTGAAAAAAATGCTCACGGTTCAGTTTTCGATGTCACACATACTTTCAACTATTTTTACATTAGTTCCGATTTTCATGGGGAAATAAACTTTTCCTATATTTTCCCAAGAAAGCGGAATTCCCAGCAAAACGTTTTACCACGTTCCTCTATAAGTAGGCAGTTCCTTTCTTCTTACCAGGTGTTCGTGTTCATGAAATTATCTAAGTCGGTACATTATTTGCAACATCATGTAGGTAAAGAAAATGGTAGTTGTAAGTTGTGAGTACATCCATGGTGCACGCGCAATATTTGTAACGGTTATCATCTACATTCACTCAACAGACTCAACGGTATCGCCACTTATATATTTTTATTCTATTTGTGACAGCAAAATTGGAAGACACCTGCCGTCTAATAACACATTAAAAGCTCTTAGTCTTTGTCTTGCGCTACTGTATAAAACATTATACTGGCAGTTTCGAGTGTCGTAACTGCCCATGAATCCCTAGTTAAGTTATTTTCAAGGAATTATAAATCGTATTAAACAAAATTACAGACTTCTTCTAAGTGTACACAGACAAGCTGAAACTTTATGTCTTAAGTACCATAGACCACTTAAAGTAATAGAATTCTTTTAACTTTATGCTGTAAAGCGTATTCTAAATGAAATGTATATAATACCTTTGAAATAATAACGACCGCATTTATTCTGTTAGAGGTCTTTAACACGGATATCAAAGCAATTTTATACTAATAAAGCGTCTACGTGAGTATTGTGGGAACAGATACGAAACGAGTTCTTGAAATTCGTTATAAACTTATGGCAATGTACTATTTATTGTTTAAATGTATTATTATATGCTTATTTTATGATTTACTCTTAATTGGATCCACATGTTATTGAATGCAGTGATAATTTCATTTATACAGCAGTGGTGGCGCTGGTGCGAATCTGCTCATACGCGCGGTCGGATGATACCGCCTAAGGAAACCTAATTCATTTCATGCGTCGTGTCTCGTGTCGCTCACGGCCTGATAGTAATTTGATCTGCCCGTCCATTACGAAAATTAAATTACTCGCCTATAAACCGCACACTGTGTCATACTCCTATATCTATATATTTACTTTTTTGTCTAAATCTTCATACATTTAAATATGTATAAATTCGGAAATAAGCGTGAAGTTTAGAGACGAGACGTGACTTTAGAATAAATATAGTATCAGATATGACACTGTTAAAAATGATTTCGTGCTCAGTATCTAACAATTTCCTAGAATAAACATTACAACGGGGCACAAACTAGTCAAGGGTTATTTGTCATGGTCTTCACAGGCAAAGTTCAAACAGCAAAGTATTAATAAATAGGGACGGGCGTCGGCGTCAATAGCGTGAAATAACAGGAGGGCCGATCATGGTGAGCTGTGGCTGTAGGTATTTCTCAACCGCTCGGCTCCACGACTTAATCGTCAACTGGCGAGCGCGAATCTCGCGAGCGCGCGCGAGTTGGCACTTTTCGATTTTACCTACTTTTTTTGTCGTCAACTCGCGCGTCTATGTAAAATACAGTCAAATAAAAAGAGATTGAAAACAAAAACTATTAATAATTATTTATTAACGAGACGACGACGAATTATTTATGAGATTTATCGAAAATCTCCTCACATATAATTTTGTATACGAGTATGTGAGGGGAGTGTTTTCGTTGTTTCTATTTTATTTACTTAGTTTTTTACAATTTATGATTTACATACTAGATAATAAGATAATAAGCCAAATTCTCAAATCAATGTGATATTGTTGATAATTAGTAAGGGAAATACTACTAATAATTTATATTTTGTCCTGTTGATTTATAATAAACTGATTTCAAAACGATGTATATTTTGTTTTATTTTAAAAATCAAATTTCATAAAGTTTCTTATACATTTATAGTAGGTAAGTACCTAACTAAATTAAATTTGTTATAACGTTTTTGTAGCTGACTATACATTAAAACATCAAATTACATAGACGCGCGAGTTGACGACAAAAAAAGTAGGCAAAATCGAAAAGTGCCAACTCGCGCGCGCTCGCGAGATTCGCGCTCGCCAGTTGACGATTAAGTCGGCTCCACCGCTTGATCGATCCCGATTTACACAAAAGCCTTTCACAGTTCACACGTCAAATTGTATAATTCACATCTAACAATGAGGACAAGTTGATATATTAGGAAGAAATATCAAGATTTAACCAACTTTAAAGCATGCGTGCAAGATACGAACAATTTATTTATAGCATCAAGCATCCAGGTTTGCAAGATAAATGCGAAATGTCGCAGAGTTCCATTCTTCGAATGTGGGATAATAATTAATTGTAATTATTCACCAACGGGTCTTAACAACTTTGCGGACGAATAAATTTAACAAAATAGTTTCTTCTGTCATATTCATTAAGATTTGAATGTTTCATGAATGTGTTTCCACGCCCTTCCTGCCCTCACTCACCTAGAAAGTTGGCATTGCTCGCTAATAGCACAAAGCATGCGACATCATATCCTCGATCAACCAAGTAGAATGCCACTTTAAAAGATTTCAGTAAATGTTGGTCGTACATAATAAAAAGTCATTGTTGATTTTGCAACTAGATGTATGTTAAGATAAAAAATGGTATGTTTAAAGTCTAAATTACTAATTCATCATAACTTATTCCTGAAATAAATATTTGCCAATAGGTACTTACATAATATTGTTCTAAATTCTTTGGCAGAATAGTATGCAAATATGTGTCTTTTATAGCAAAACGGAGGTTCCTTACAACAACGCGTTGACCTGTATACCTCCGGAGGTCGTGAGCCAGAAGCATAGCGTAGAGCGCGACTTTCGCCAAGTAGGTCGCACCTCTTACTATGGAAAACTCGCAAACACTATTCACTCTAAATTAACGTCACGTTACTACTGCTATAAAATTCCTGATTCATCTTCAATAGATGTAGTCTTTGATTCCATTTGGTAACTTATTTCATAATTTCAGTTTTGATAAGGAAAAAGTCTAGTCAAAAACAGGTGCTCAAAAATCTTCGTCGAAAAAGTAAATCGTGACTATTTTTAAACGGATGCGTTTTAAAAATTAACGCTTATTTATAGAGAACATTTTTATATAACTTTATTTTTAACAAAAACCACAATCGGAATTATATTTTTCCGAATCAAATCACGACAATTACTGCTGTGTTAAATCTTCGACGGCTTTTTGTTAACGTTTTGTCGGAAATGTTGAAAAATGCGTTAAAACCGAATTATATGTAATTCTAGTCGGATGATTTAATGCTCTAGAAAAAGCATGTTAGGTTTTATTTTGTAATGTTATGTACTGTCGATAAATAGTGGTGGACATTGGCAGTGCGAATGTGCGGCCACGCTCAGTTCGCTTGCAGCACCGATCAGATGGGGTCAGCGTATTCAATGAGCCGGATGCCTTCAACCTGCTATTTACGTTTCACCATACCAGTACTGGTTGGCACACTATGGGTAGCGTCTTCGTTTTCTTGTACGCTTTACAAGTGATACGCCTATATAAGTAATCTGTCGCACCGATCTTTGCTATACCACGTACCAGTAACTTCTACATAAAAGGAAACTACTATTGTACTTTTTTTCATTTGTTTGCTTATAATTTAATTAATGAACCAAGTAATTGTCTGAATCTCCAGTTAATTAACACGTAGGCAGATATAATTGAAGGTTTCTCAGTATCTTGTTAATTACTTAGTATGTCTATTCATAAATACTTGTCATCTTATTTCATTTCAATCATTAATATGAACTAGAAACTTATTAAAAACTCATTTGCATATAAAGCAACGTTACTTATTATGAAAAAAACTTTTAACTTACTTGTTGTAGGTAATATGTTTATTTAACCTGAATAATTGTACCTGCAATTTGTGTGATTCATAATAAATTCTCCAATCTCATCTACATAAACACCGGGCGTTGATTCAAAGCTACTGGGTATTTAATCTGTAGAATTATATCTCAGTAGTCAATCTTATCTGCAGTCGAATGCCGCTTTAAATAGGTTTATTAGCAGATACGACGCTTTGGTCAATTGCAAGTTAATTAATTTTTATGCACACAGATAAAGCAAACTATCAGACAAATATGTACATACAAGGAGAGTGAATGTGGTCACTACTATGTTGCAAATGTATTTCGAGAGCTATGTAGTTAAAGTATGTAGAAGCATTCAGCAAATATCTCACACGAACTTGCTACATGCTTGTAAATATTGCGTTTATTACTTAAATTCGAATTTAAACTAGCATTTTACGACTATTTAATGAAACGTTATCTTTAATGTTACCATATTCGAAGCAACTTAGTCGATAATATGTTTCGCATCATTCGCGTAGCTTATCTATGTAGCGGTAATAAAAGCGGACTCCCGTTAAAGCTAATTACAGAAGCTATTTGTATATATCTTCAACGCCAGTCGCGATATAGACTGACATACTCGTCAGAATACAATGGGGAAGCTGAACGGCTTAATCCGCTTGTCTGTAAACTATTAGGCGTGTCTAAGTTCAGCCATTAGCATCGCTAAGAGAACGTTCCGCGGATTTACATTGAATGAAATTGTAATTTGTTGGGGCTCTCTCTAATGGGGTGGAGGTTTCCTTATGTGCCGCGACTGACGGTCGGGATGGTGACAAGCCGCCCTTAGAAGGCGCCAGTCTTCAGCCGGGCGTCAATGTCGCTCATTGTTCAATGCCTATATTTGAAACGAAACACGTCTGCGACACATAAATGCCCATACATGGACGCAGTTTTAACCAAACACCTAATTTTATTACACGTTATAAATGTTGAGTAGTGCTTGAATAAAAACAATGTTTTCTGGTTACCAACATAATACTACTAGGAAACTACATATTTCCAAGCTTACACGTAACGTTTCATTATAAAATTCTAACAATATAGACACCGACAATATAAACCTGTCTATGAGTATTTGTAACTATGAATTAGTTTCTCTGGTATAATATGCGTGAAATGAATTACCCTCTAGTGGCAGCAGAGAAGGAGCAGAGAGCATTCTATTCTATTTATAAAAAATAATGAAGTCCCTCCATTTGTAATAATGTTAACGACAAACTAGCTATCATTTACAATGAACTTTTACTCCTTTAGGCACTGTATAGGCTCTAATGATTACACGTGCTTGACAGGCAAATGAATAACTAGCAGATAATCAGACTCACGGTTGCAAAATTTATTAACTCGCCGAAGACAGCAATGAACATTTTTTATTGTACTTCTACTGTATATTTATGAACACAATGCTGAAATAAACTGTCTGGCGCCATTTATTTGTTCATTCGATCGTTTTGCCTTCCGAACAGCTTGGTACAAATAGTACAGTCACATCCAATATTAGACCGATGTTAAAAGGTGTATAATATTTCTCAGAAATTAAATATATAGTCTTGCGGTGTTAGTGTCATTATAAAATCAGGTTATTCAACGTCATGTCATCATTTGAATAACGTTACCGCTGAAGATCCGCGTAACTTGGCATGGCTGACGGCGCAACACACATAATTGGCCTATTACTTACTGAGGAACGTCCGAGTGGGCTGAACAATTCTCATTATAATAATTAAACATTAGAAACCATTACCACGCAAGGTAAACGTGTTTATGAGCGAGCAAGGGTTCTGCAGTGCAAATATGTGTGAGATGTCCTAGCTGAAGAGGTTAGTGGGTTGATGGTCCGCGCCGGCTGCGGGTTGCTGCGGCGCGATTTACATTAATGAGGGAATCTCGATTTCTCTGATCCCGATCAGTACCTCGTACAACACAACCTGCTACCGCCGCATACGTGACTGCTGTTATCTTACAATAATGTTTATTCTAAAATTGTTCAATTAAGTCACTAGAAACCAACAAGCGTGTTTCTAATTCGTCTTACTGTCGCAAATCGAAAGCTTGTTGTGGTTTTCAAGACTCGAAAGCTCGTTTGCATATCTTTAATCAACTTGTAAAATGTTTGTCTTTACGTTTGTCTATTTACTTTACATTTAAAATTATAATTAAATTGCCACGTTAGGTTGAGTTGAGTGCATTTTTAACATACATATTATGTTAGTAATTAAACTAATCATAGTAAACCACTAGTGTATTTAAGGTATTCGACCGAAGAACACTCGTTGAAAGTATTTGAAATATTGGACCACTTTCCATGATGTAGCTCAGGGCTTCACATTCCAGTGGGCAGGTGGAAATTGCATCGTTTTATTATTCGTTACAACTCGTGGTCTTACAACGATTGTATGGGCTATTTAAATAAATAGATACAATTACTCGTAATAAATTTTCATCGAAAATAATCCCTTTACAAGCTGTGGTGCCAGCATCAGCAGTCGTCGATATTTTTGTGGTTGTAATACTATTATCAGTAATGAGTAATTCCCTGATAATGATACGTCATAAGAGCTATCCAATTTCTGACAGCATAAACGCTTTAGTGGTAAAATTATAAATAACAAAAACCTGTACTCGCTTTTACACTGCACCGAGAGTTCAATAGTAGCTTTACACAATGGCAAGAACGTGCAATCTGTAGGGCAATATATCAAGCTCACGCGAATCAAAAGTATAATACGTGTAATTTAAACACATCATGCGCTTACCTTCATGATTTTCTAACAAATTTTTGTTTGAAAAAATCATTGAATCGTGTTCGGAATGACTACTAATGATCAGTACTGTGTAAAACGTGCGATCTTAAATTACAAACGTATAATCCTGCCTAGTTTTCTCCGCGATTAATCATGCTAACCCAATGAGGGACTAGAATCTAAATCCTATAATTTTGTAGCATTGTTCACGGCAGCATGGACTCGAAGCAATCGGAAGTAGGTTTACAGTACACTCGTTACATCCGTGTCTTCTTTGCCTGCCTTCGTACTTAGTAATGTAAACAGTGGGAATAATATAATTAACATACATATTGTAGTATATTTCAAGTTGCGTGTTGTGGCCTGATGACCTTGCGCACGATGCTATTAGATGAGAGTGTACTGCGGTCACCTGTTGCATTATCGGCTGCGACATCGCAATTTGTTTCTATTTCTGCTCACATCATCCTTTGTGGTATCGCGTGCAATTACATCTTCCCTTTGATTACTTTCGAGGTGGTTTCACTCTTTTTTCTTGTAATTTATTTTTATAACTTAATGGCACAATTTTGCTTACGACGTCACATGCCAAAGCGTATCCTCGACCAGGTTTTACTGTGAAATGTTTCGCGGTTTCTTTAATTCTGTTTAATTGTACATGTGAATAGTAAAATTAATAGGAACGTATCATACTGTCTATGAATCAATTGTACAGAAAATGATTACTATCGTACATTTATCATAAGTAAACAATAAATTGTACGGAGTAACTTAATCCTATTGATATAGAGCTAGTTCAGACCATAGCGAAAGTAAAGTTGTTGCTTGCTTGTGAGAACAATTTAACTGTATTGACTCTTGATTTCCCCTATAAAGTTTATTCCGGATATTGTCACAAATGTACTGTTACAAATAAAGTAAGTCGCCCATTCAACGTTCAACTCCTGGTCGACTTCGGTTCAACTCGAACGCTCTCGATTTCTCACACAGAATTTGTATTACAAAATTAACACATTTACTACGCTTCATGTATGGGAAATACAAAATTATCTAAGCACTGACATCGGGAAACCAAAAAACGAAAGAGAAACATTTTACTTATTAAATCGGAATATTGGATATTATCGAGGAGATTACGAGTAGCAATAAACGCGATGACAACTTGAATGAAGCGGTGTGGGTTCGTAGCGGGAGCATTGAGTGGGCGGTATCCTTCAGTTTACATGAACTGCTGCACCATGCATTCAATTTATTTAAACTCGGTATACGACGATTCATCTGTATGATAGCATCGATTTGAGCCATTAAAACTAACTTTATAGTCTGTGTAGCCAGGAGGTGGTCAGTAAATTTTGTCTAATACAGGTTTCTGCCCTGTCACATCCATGTAGGGCTGCGGCCGTATTCGCACCTGTTCCTGAGCACCCACTCGACCGGTTTGATCCTTTCCTCTACATTTAACATTTCAACTTACTGCCATATTCTTTCTATGATTGTACAGCTGTCTTCATCCCACATCTATGACATTAAGCCATTTTTTCTCAATATTATACCGTTTAATCAAGACCAGTGAAAGTACCAACTTCTAAAAATACTACATAATCTCTCGAATAAGTTGCGCTCTATTTCTCTTAGGTTGAGATCGTTTTATTGAATTACTATAGGTTCGCAAAAAATGATTTTCTTTATTTATTTATTTTATAAACATTGAAGAAATGAATTTTGGTTGATATCTTTCTCCACTGTTAGTTTTTGCTAGTGTTTTCAATACTGACGGTGATTCAAATTGTGCTTGAGATGAAATAAAGCAATAAATGTTCGTAATAGAAGAGAGTTGCAGGGCGCGGTGCGGCGCCGCGGGCTGCTTGGCGGCGAAGTTCTCTAGCGCACACATTGCGCCTGCGCATATCGTCGGCCCCTTTTATTTTCATCTGATATGCATTTGTAAATACATTTCACACAAATCTTTCAAGAAATGAATCATTAATCCCGTTGTCCATAACATACGTCTCGTTGATTTAATAATGTGCAACATTAAAGCTCGGGCTGGCACGTCAATAGTGACCTGTTTCCAGAACTCGTATGTGACGTACAAGTGCGGACTAAACGATAAGTATTTCAAGCGGCGTTGTAAAGCATCACACTCGTGAGCCGATCGAGCATTTATTGCCTCTAATGGTTTTATATGGCCTATCTCGTAAAATCACAGAACAGATGTCATTCTGCATCTTATTACCTTGTACCGAAAGGATTGATTGCCACACCACGGCTGAGAAATAACTATTTGTAGCATTGTATTGCAATAAATTTATTACTCTTGAACCAACATAAAGTATGATTTTATCAAGTGTTTTGTTTACAACACTATGTTTAGGCGTAAAATATCATTTAATTAATTAGTGTCATAGAGAGATTACACAAATTTTAACAGATATTATATTTGTCGAATTCCTATTACGCAAATGATACGGTCCGCTCGGCGGGCGTCATTGCGGCTTCGGTCGTGCGGTAACGGCATCATCAATCATCTGTAATTTGATTTCTATGCTCAATTATTGCATTCGCGGAGGTCGAGGCGGCCGCATACTCCTCTTCCACGTACCCGTGCACTTCGTTCCCGAGATAGGTACTGCGGAATTACACCAATATCAGTAGCAAAGCTCCGTAAACATAAAATCTATTCAGGACGTAATGAAGTAAAAACGACAGTAACAATATCAAATAATTCCAATACCATAGAGGTATCAATCATGGCGACTGATGAGAAATGAGATTGCATTCATAAATCTGATAGAAAAATTTAGTTCGTCCATTGTCGTCGAATAACAATTCACTTTTTGTACATACAATCTCCTTTTTTATTAATTAACCTTATTTTGCGGCTGAACTACTTGAGTTTTGAAGTCGCAACAAGCAAAAAGCTACTGTCGTGTCTCGAGTACAACACAATGGAGTGCCGTGACGCAGGCGCTAGACATGATAATCACAAGTAGCGCATGACAAGAGTGGCGCACGCGCGTCGGTCACGACGTCTCCACTGCGTCTCCGCCCCGGGTGACACTACGCCTGTACGCGAGTCTGCCGAGACTTACCGATACACACGCGGCGACCTTTCAGATAAACATCTTTATATCCACTCGCCAAACTAGGTAATATCACTTGTTTATGCCGCCATCTATCATGACGCCGTGACAGACGATGACGGGTGCACTGCTTACAACCGGCATCGAGTACACGTCCTCTTACTTAACAACATAGTAGGACAGCGCTAACGACATACTCATTGGCTCTGTTAAGTGGAACAATCATGCTTATTGCTGTTTTATAGGAGGGCGTTGGAGTGAATGGGAGACACATTACTCAGTGAACCTAATGTACTTGGTCTGTTTATTTATACTGAGGTGATATTTTATTTTCAGTTTTCCTGTTATGATGTTTGTATCCGTACAATACGCGTTTGAAGTTAACTGTCCAGAAAAGTGGTGCAATGTAACGGTAGGCAGTGCTCTGGGTTGCGCACGAGCACACGCCGTGTCCGCGCCTGCGCCTGCGTCGACCCTTTCACTCCTCATTATTCTCAGAATTCGTCAATACGCAGAAAATCTAATTCGTCACTATAAGCAAAAAACATAATGCCATTTGTACAAAACGAATCTTTCAAATGCCAGTCTAGGAGAGTACATTTTCATCGTTTAAGTGCAAGAGAATATAAAAATGTTATAACAGCTTTAAGGTTTTCCACATTTCAATGTAAATTACTTGGTAAATGCTAATTAGTAAACGGATATTGCTAAGTTTTAAAGAGCGTTACAAGACAATGGAATATAAACCACATACCTAAGTGTAGGCACCGTTGTTTCGTTTAGTTAACAAAGTTTTTTTCCATAAAAGTCAAGAAAATCTCTACACATTTATCAACTCAAATAGTAGTAAATTTCAAAACACTGGTTCATTAATTTCTAGACGGATCATGATGTACAGTTGCGTTCTCCGTCAGAGCCGACTGTTACCAGTAATGAGAATTCATAGAGTATGCGTAAGACCGACCGAGACTGTACCATATTGTGTGCATATTAGGACTGCAATAATGATGGAAAGATCGATTTCATATTATCCGCATACGGCAGCTTGCGACCCGGTCTCGTAAATACAATCTAGTATCGCGTCAGTGATACATCCTTCGATACCAGATGAAATATGAATCCGTAAACCCTCAAGAGTTATGATGTATGATAATGAGGTATAGAAACGAATTGGATGCAAATTGGTATCCAAGTAATAGCCAAGGTGCAGTTAATCTTTGTATAGTAAGTACTGGTACTATTGCTTCGGATATGCATATTAGCCTAACTTATCAATCTTACTTAACATGTTATTGACCGGAGTATTTTATTGATGATCCCTGTCTCAGTAATGCATTAATGTTATTAGACATTGGTGATGTTGTCTTTTCGACTATTGCGGGTTGACCACAAGGAAATCACACAGCGGACTGTAATGACAGCAACACGTACGTGATAGATTCGATTTACAGGTTCACTTCAATCTGCACGGCAGTAGGTGCGCGCGGAAAATTGCTTTGTGGCTTTACGGGTGTCCGCAGGATCGAATTTGCGATATTGATTGCATACATATAAAACATCAAATAGTGGCAACAAATCTCGTTTTCACTTATTGGACTCGTTTGTAAGATAATGATTGTTAACTCTACAATACATCCAGAGCGATTGAATGGTATTAGGCGGGTGCTCACAATTTCTACGATAGATAGACTATTGTGTTTGTGGTATGCAATTTGTCATAAAACTTCTAAGATTCATGACGCTGTAGATTATAGATTTTTGCTTAAGTTTTATGTCACTTGTGACGTTTACCATCTTGGCAACTTCTGCTATTCCATCAGGAAGCAAACAACGATTAGGTCCCATTGTGAAATTCATAATAGATAAATAATGTATCTTTTGATCTATAAGTAGAAGCAGAAACAGTTAGGAATCAGCAATAGTTACATTACAAATAAGCAACTTAGTGATTAATGATAGTCGCCATAAGATTATGCATTGAATTCTCTTTCGGTTGTTTTCAATTCTCTCTGATCATTACACAATAATGTTTCAGTTCGATTAAGGTGCATTTATCACTTATATTTCGCTGTCGTATTCAATTTAAACGCTATGGAGATGACCGTTAGTCGGGTGTCCGCGACTGGAATTAGGAAGTAGACATAATATATGTAGATGAAATCTGTGCATTCCCTTCCCTCTGCTTGCGTCGAGGAACGCAGTGACGAAATTATGTAAGACATCGGTAGTTACTAATTGGTAAGTGGATGCCACCTGTACTCTGTCCGTACCGGTCCAAGACTAACGGGCCTTTATAAAACTCGTTACCGAACAAAATCATAGAGCTGGCAATAACGTTTTAAAAACGTAATTATCGAATGAGCATCATAAATCAGTAGCCTGTCGTAAATAAATGAGTACGTTGTATACAAAGTGATTTAAATTAAGGCGATGATAACTCCATTACGGAATTTCTCAAAGTTGTTTTGTGCTTCTAAAACTAATGAGCCATCATAATAGAATTCTGCCTGCTATTAAAATATTACGAAGGCGGCGTCTACATACCATTCCTAATAAGCGATGTATTATTGATGTTCTTAAACCTGTCTTACATGCCTGTGCCTAATAGGTCTATTTTAAAGGTCATTTCACGGGATTTCTCCGAAAACTAAGTGAACTATAAGGTGTTGTATGTACAATACCAACAATCGAGTTATTTAATATATTGAGATGGGCTGAAAAAGCGCTATTACGTTAATAAAAATATGTCAACAAGTACTAGGTAGACGCGAATAATGAGTTTCGTTAGAAGCAGCTAATAAATTGTCTCGTCGTAAGTTATAAGTATTATATATTTTATTTTGTAACTGGTGCGTTTAAAATCTGTTTACATGCGCTCGGTAATGAATGCGAACTTTTTGCCGCACGTAAGGAGGTACGGGTAGGTATTGAGTTCGTGTTTGTGGTGGCATATTTATTACTAGCCTTGCGCGTTTTATGCTTTCTTAGCTCCATGCGTCTATCTCTTCTATTTTTCTTTTCATTCCTTTTATTTAATTTAAATTTTATTGGCTGCTACATCTACTTTGCTTGGCTTGTTTATGTTCCTGGTTGTAAAGCCTGCCTGCTTAAATAAGGATACTATTTTGTTGTAGTACACACCCTCTTTCATCTCAATTGAATAATTTACTATCGTAGAACGGGTAATGAAGTTTGTAATTGTAGTAAAGTTTGGGCACGTTGAGCAGGCGGGTCGGCATTTGTTACGAGGCGCTATTCTGAGCCGGGCGGGTGTGCCAGCGCCGGCGGCGACCACGACGTTGCCTCCGCCTACCGCGCACGTTGCCATTGTTACTCCTTGCGGCTCCATCGCACCCGCACACGATACACCATGCACCACCAATTAAAACTTACTTTACGAGCCCACTCTAACTCTTCTAATGAAATTATTTTATACCACATAAATCCCATTGCAGTACAGTACACGACCGTGCTTTATGATAGTAAGAACATTGTTCCGACTTGCATTCGTAATACAATTACATCCAGGAAATCACGATATTAACTGCACGTTATTTTCAACTGTTTGCATTGATTTTCTTAACAGTATCCATGGTTTCATAACATTAGTTTCTATTGTGGTACTGCCCTAAGATGTTCGTACAAGAAGCATCACATTGTGATTGTCTCCGGCGAGCGCCCGTTATGGCTGGGCGCCGTCAACGGTCATACGTTTTGCACGCACCATGCAAATGTCCAGCCGCGAACTGCGCGCTATCTACGTCACATTAAGCTAATATGTAATTGATTGGTTCCCGGTGCACGGGAGCGGCGACACACTCCTGTCCCACTGATGGCGGATGCAAAAACACTAATGTTATAACGGTGAACCGTCTCTTCCGGCAAGCAATATGCACCTAGGTGCTTATCTACTATTTTAACTCTTTACAAATTGAACGACTGCTTTCAATCGGAGAGACGGCCGGTCATGTGGCCTAAATTCATTCACTGCAATGTCGATACTCAACGCACACAACTGCTATGTGCACGATATTAATCAACTTAAGATTTGTGACCTCCATTAAAGATAAAAACATCGGAATGAGAACATTCAGACGAGTTAAAAGTGTTAAAAGTGAACATTTAAAGTAGGACGAGATCAACAGATAATTATCGTATGCACTCGAGAAAAAAGCCGTTATATCGTCGCTGATCATACAAGTGGAAACATTAACATTCAAATTAAAAGCCTATCAATTATGTTTATATGCGTTGTTTATATTATAGACTGTCAATCACTTCACTCGAGTGTTTAATTAATATGCCACCTACTAATAGCGGTCACGCCTCTGACAAAAACGAATTTGTGCCGCCTAAAAACAATTAACTGACCACCTAAATTTTAAAATACTTTTTGTTTTAGTTGAATGATTAATGTAACTAATACATAGCAATCAACGACGGCTTGTATAGCTAAACACATGATTCATCTGATTAGGAGTAACGGTACGCATTGTGTTATAATGGTCTTTTACTTGGTTTTGTTTGCGCCCATTATTTTTGATGCTCTACAATTTAAACGGCGGAAGAGTTCCGTTGCACGTGGGAGACTCTCATTGAGGATAACCATTGTTTCAAAATTCTTTATCACAGGAAATTATCTTTTGGTAAACAACCTGTCTATTTTGATATTTGACTAAAGTTTGTTATAGAACAAATACTGTAATAGCGGGATCATAACACAGACTGATAAATCTTCACATCATTCATTATTATCATTTATATTATTAAAATGTCAAAAGGGTCAATTCACTTATTGGCGTCTCATCGTAGTTATTTTGCCTACCGTTATCAGCAATCGATCGAACGTTTACAAGCTTCTCTTAAGCACATAATTCCGTCATCCATCGTGATGTCCATTATGGTACCCAATGAAGTAGGTAAATGATTTCTGTCGACAATATTGAATTCACCGCTTGCAGCACCGATCAGATGGGGTCAGCGTATTCAATGAGCCGGATGCCTTCAACCTGCTATTTACGTTTCACCATACCAGTACTGGTTGGCACACTATGGGTAGCGTCTTCGTTTTCTTGTACGCTTTACAAGTGATACGCCTATATAAGTAATCTGTCGCACCGATCTTTGCTATACCACGTACCAGTAACTTCTACATAAAAGGAAACTACTATTGTACTTTTTTTCATTTGTTTGCTTATAATTTAATTAATGAACCAAGTAATTGTGTCTGAATCTCCAGTTAATTAACACGTAGGCAGATATAATTGAAGGTTTCTCAGTATCTTGTTAATTACTCAGTATGTCTATTCATAAATACTTGTCATCTTATTTCATTTCAATCATTAATATGAACAATACTAGAAACTTATTTAAACTCATTTACATATAAAGCAAGGTAACTTATTATGAAAAACCTTTTAACATATATTTACTTGTTCTAGGTAATATGTTTATTTAACCTGAATAATTGTAGCTGCAATTTGTGTGATTCATAAATTCTCCAATCTCATCTACATAAACACCGGGCGTTGATTCAAAGCTACTGGGTATTTAATCTGTAGAATTATATCTCAGTAGTCAATCTTATCTGCAGTCGAATGCCGCTTTAAATAGGTTTATTAGCAGATACGACGCTTTGGTCAATTGCAAGTTAATTAATTTTTATGCACACAGATAAAGCAAACTATCAGACAAATATGTACATACAAGGAGAGTGAATGTGGTCACTACTATGTTTTATTCAGCAAATATCTCACACGAACTTGCTACATGCTTGTAAATATTACTTTTATTACTTAAATTCGAATTTAAACTAGCCTTTTACGACTATTTAATGAAACGTTATCTTTAATGTTACCATATTCGAAGCAACTTAGTCGATAATATGTTTCGCATCATTCGCGTAGCTTATCTATGTAGCGGTAATAAAAGCGGACTCCCGTTAAAGCTAATTACAGAAGCTATTTGTATATATCTTCAACGCCAGTCGCAATATAGACTGACATACTCGTCAGAATACAATGGGGAAGCTGAACGGCTTAATCCGCTTGTCTGTAAACTATTAGGCGTGTCTAAGTTCAGCCATTAGCATCGCTAAGAGAACGTTCCGCGGATTTACATTGAATGAAATTGTAATTTGTTGGGGCTCTCTCTAATGGGGTGGAGGTTTCCTTATGTGCCGCGACTGACGGTCGGGATGGTGACAAGCCGCCCTTAGAAGGCGCCAGTCTTCAGCCGGGCGTCAATGTCGCTCATTGTTCAATGCCTATATTTGAAACGAAACACGTCTGCGACACATAAATGCCCATACATGGACGCAGTTTTAACCAAACACCTAATTTTATTACACGTTATAAATGTTGAGTAGTGCTTGAATAAAACCAATGTTTTCTGGTTACCAACATAATATAACTAAGAAACTACATATTTCACAAGCTTACACGTAACGTTTCATTTTAAAATTCTAACAATATAGACGCCGACAATATAAAAATGTCTATGAGCATTTGTAACTATGAATTAGTTTCTCTGGTATAATATGCGTGAAATGAATTACCTTCTAGTTGCGGCAGAGAAGGAGCAGAGAGCATTCTATTCTATTTATAAAAAATAATGAAGTCCCTCCATTTGTAATAATGTTAACGACAAACTAGGTATCATTTACAATGAACTTTTACTCCTTTAGGCACTGCATAGGCTCTAATGATTACACGTGCTTGACAGGCAAATGAATAACTAGCAGATAATCAGACTCACGGTTGCAAAATTTATTAACTCGCCGAAGACAGCAATGAACATTTTTTATTGTACTTCTACTGTATATTTATGAACACAATGCTGAAATAAACTGTCTGGCGCCATTTATTTGTTCATTCGATCGTTTTGCCTTCCGAACAGCTTGGTACAAATAGTACAGTCACAGCCAATATTAGACCGATGTTAAAAGGTGTATAATATTTCTCAGAACTGAAATATATAGTGTTGCGGTGTTAGTGTCATTATAAAATCAGGTTATTCAACGTCATGTCATCATTTGAATAACGTTACCGCTGAAGATCCGCGTAACTTGGCATGGCTGACGGCGCAACACACATAATTGGCCTATTACTTACTGAGGAACGTCCGAGTGGGCTGAACAATTCTCATTATAATAATTAAACATTAGAAACCATTACCACGCAAGGTAAACGTGTTTATGAGCGAGCAAGGGTTCTGCAGTGCAAATATGTGTGAGATGTCCTAGCTGAAGAGGTTAGTGGGTTGATGGTCCGCGCCGGCTGCGGGTTGCTGCGGCGCGATTTACATTAATGAGGGAATCTCGATTTCTCTGATCCCGATCAGTACCTCGTACAACACAACCTGCTACCGCCGCATACGTGACTGCTGTTATCTTACAATAATGTTTATTCTAAAATTGTTCAATTAAGTCACTAGAAACCAACAAGCGTGTTTCTAATTCGTCTTACTGTCGCAAATCGAAAGCTTGTTGTGGTTTTCAAGACTCGAAAGCTCGTTTGCATATCTCTAATCAACTTGTAAAATGTTTGTCTTTACGTTTGTTTATTTACTTTACATTTAAAATTATAATTCAATTGCCACGTTAGGTTGAGTTTAGTGCATTTTTAACATACGTATTAGCGCTATTATTAGGTTAGTAATTAAACTAATCATAGTAAACCACTAGTGAATTTAAGGTATTCGACCGAAGCACACTCGTTGAAAGTATTTGAAATATTGGACCACTTTCCATGATGTAGCTCAGGGCTTCACATTCCAGTGGGCAGGTGGAAATTGCATCGTTTTATTATTCGTTACAACTCGTGGTCTTACAACGATTGTATGGGCTATTTAAATAAATAGATACAATTACTCGTAATAAATTTTCATCGAAAATAATCCCTTTACAAGCTGTGGTGCCAGCATCAACAGTCGTCGATATTTTTGTGGTTGTAATACTATTATCAGTAATGAGTAATTCCCTGATAATGATACGTCATAAGAGCTATCCAATTTCTGACAGCATAAACGCTTTAGTGGTAAAATTATAAATAACAAAAACCTGTACTCGCTTTTACACTGCACCGAGAGTTCAATAGTAGCTTTACACAATGGCAAGAACGTGCAATCTGTAGGGCAATATATCAAGCTCACGCGAATCAAAAGTATAATACGTGTAATTTAAACACATCATGCGCTTACCTTCATGATTTTCTAACAAATTTTTGTTTGAAAAAATCATTGAATCGTGTTCGGAATGACTACTAATGATCAGTACTGTGTAAAACGTGCGATCTTAAATTACAAACGTATAATCCTGCCTAGTTTTCTCCGCGATTAATCATGCTAACCCAATGAGGGACTAGAATCTAAATCCTATAATTTTGTAGCATTGTTCACGGCAGCATGGACTCGAAGCAATCGGAAGTAGGTTTACAGTACACTCGTTACATCCGTGTCTTCTTTGCCAGCCTTCGTACTTAGTAATGTAAACAGTGAGAATAATATAATTAACATACATATTGTAGTATATTTCAAGCTGCGTGTTGTGGCCTGATGACCTTGCGCACGATGCTATTAGATGAGAGTGTACTGCGGTCACCTGTTGCATTATCGGCTGCGACATCGCAATTTGTTTCTATTTCTGCTCACATCATCCTTTGTGGTATCGCGTGCAATTACATCTTCCCTTTGATTACTTTCGAGGTGGTTTCACTCTTTTTTCTTGTAATTTATTTTTATAACTTAATGGCACAATTTTGCTTACGACGTCACATGCCAAAGCGTATCCTCGACCAGGTTTTACTGTGAAATGTTTCGCGGTTTCTTTAATTCTGTTTAATTGTACATGTGAATAGTAAAATTAATAGGAACGTATCATACTGTCTATGAATCAATTGTACAGAAAATGATTACTATCGTACATTTATCATAAGTAAACAATAAATTGTACGGAGTAACTTAATCCTATTGATATAGAGCTAGTTCAGACCATAGCGAAAGTAAAGTTGTTGCTTGCTTGTGAGAACAATTTAACTGTATTGACTCTTGATTTCCCCTATAAAGTTTATTCCGGATATTGTCACAAATGTACTGTTACAAATAAAGTAAGTCGCCCATTCAACGTTCAACTCCTGGTCGACTTCGGTTCAACTCGAACGCTCTCGATTTCTCACACAGAATTTGTATTACAAAATTAACACATTTACTACGCTTCATGTATGGGAAATACAAAATTATCTAAGCACTGACATCGGGAAACCAAAAAACGAAAGAGAAACATTTTACTTATTAAATCGGAATATTGGATATTATCGAGGAGATTACGAGTAGCAATAAACGCGATGACAACTTGAATGAAGCGGTGTGGGTTCGTAGCGGGAGCATTGAGTGGGCGGTATCCTTCAGTTTACATGAACTGCTGCACCATGCATTCAATTTATTTAAACTCGGTATACGACGATTCATCTGTATGATAGCATCGATTTGAGCCATTAAAACTAACTTTATAGTCTGTGTAGCCAGGAGGTGGTCAGTAAATTTTGTCTAATACAGGTTTCTGCCCTGTCACATCCATGTAGGGCTGCGGCCGTATTCGCACCTGTTCCTTAGCACCCACTCGACCGGTTTGATCCCTTCCTCTACATTTAACATTTCAACTTACTGCCATATTCTTTCTATGATTGTACAACTGTCTTCATCCCACATCTATGACATTAAGCCATTTTTTCTCGATATTATACCGTTTAATCAAGACCAGTGAAAGTACCAACTTCTAAAAATACTACATAATCTCTCGAATAAGTTGCGCTCTATTTCTCTTAGGTTGAGATCGTTTTATTGAATTACTATAGGTTCGCAAAAAATGATTTTCTTTATTTATTTATTTTATAAACATTGAAGAAATGAATTTTGGTTGATATCTTTCTCCACTGTTAGTTTTTGCTAGTGTTTTCAATACTGACGGTGATTCAAATTGTGCTTGAGATGAAATAAAGCAATAAATGTTCGTAATAGAAGAGAGTTGCAGGGCGCGGTGCGGCGCCGCGGGCTGCTTGGCGGCGAAGTTCTCTAGCGCACACATTGCGCCTGCGCATATCGTCGGCCCCTTTTATTTTCATCTGATATGCATTTGTAAATACATTTCACACAAATCTTTCAAGAAATGAATCATTAATCCCGTTGTCCATAACATACGTCTCGTTGATTTAATAATGTGCAACATTAAAGCACGGGCTGGCACGTCAATAGTGACCTGTTTCCAGAACTCGTATGTGACGTACAAGTGCGGACTAAACGATAAGTATTTCAAGCGGCGTTGTAAAGCATCACACTCGTGAGCCGATCGAGCATTTATTGCCTCTAATGGTTTTATATGGCCTATCTCGTAAAATCACAGAACAGATGTCATTCTGCATCTTATTACCTTGTACCGAAAGGATTGATTGCCACACCACGGCTGAGAAATAACTATTTGTAGCATTGTATTGCAATAAATTTATTACTTTTGAACCAACATAAAGTATGATTTTATCAAGTGTTTTGTTTATAACACTATGTTTTAGGTGTAAAATATGATTTAATTAATTAGTGTCATACGACAGATTACACAAATTTTAACAGATATTATATTTGTCGAATTCCTATTACGCAAATGATACGGTCCGCTCGGCGGGCGTCATTGCGGCTTCGGTCGTGCGGTAACGGCATCATCAATCATCTGTAATTTGATTTCTATGCTCAATTATTGCGTTCGCGGAGGTCGAGGCGGCCGCACACTCCTCTTCCACGTACCCGTGCACTTCGTTCCCGAGATAGGTACCGCGGAATTACACCAATATCAGTAGCAAAGCTCCGTAAACATAAAATCTATTCAGGACGTAATGAAGTAAAAACGACAGTAACAATATCAAATAATTCCAATACCATAGAGGTATCAATCATGGCGACTGATGAGAAATGAGATTGCATTCATAAATCTGATAGAAAAATTTAGTTCGTCCATTGTCGTCGAATAACAATTCACTTTTTGTACATACAATCTCCTTTTTTATTAATTAACCTTATTTTGCGGCTGAACTACTTGAGTTTTGAAGTCGCAACAAGCAAAAAGCTACTGTCGTGTCTCGAGTACAACACAATGGAGTGCCGTGACGCAGGCGCTAGACATGATAATCACAAGTAGCGCATGACAAGAGTGGCGCACGCGCGTCGGTCACGACGTCTCCACTGCGTCTCCGCCCCGGGTGACACTACGCCTGTACGCGAGTCTGCCGAGACTTACCGATACGCTCACACGCGGCGACCTTTCAGATAAACATCTTTATATCCACTCGCCAAACTAGGTAATATCACTTGTTTATGCCGCCATCTATCATGACGCCGTGACAGACGATGACGGGTGCACTGCTTACAACCGGCATCGAGTACACGTCCTCTTACTTAACAACATAGTAGGACAGCGCTAACGACATACTCATTGGCTCTGTTAAGTGGAACAATCATGCTTATTGCTGTTTTATAGGAGGGCGTTGGAGTGAATGGGAGACACATTACTCAGTGAACCTAATGTACTTGGTCTGTTTATTTATACTGAGGTGATATTTTATTTTCAGTTTTCCTGTTATGATGTTTGTATCCGTACAATACGCGTTTGAAGTTAACTGTCCAGAAAAGTGGTGCAATGTAACGGTAGGCAGTGCTCTGGGTTGCGCACGAGCACACGCCGTGTCCGCGCCTGCGCCTGCGTCGACCCTTTCACTCCTCATTATTCTCAGAATTCGTCAATACGCAGAAAATCTAATTCGTCACTATAAGCAAAAAACATAATGCCATTTGTACAAAACGAATCTTTCAAATGCCAGTCTAGGAGTGTACATTTTCATCGTTTAAGTGCAAAATATAAAAATGTTATAACTGCTTAAAGGTTTTCCACATTTCTATGTAAATTACTTGGTAAATGCTAATTAGTAAACGGATATTGCTAAGTTTTAAAGAGCGTTACAAGACAATGGAATATAAATCACATACCTAAGTGTAGGCACCGTTGTTTCGTTTAGTTAACAAAGTTTTTTTCCATAAAAGTCAAGAAAATCTCTCAACATTTATCAACTCAAATAGTAGTAAATTTCAAAACACTGGTTCATTAATTTCTAGACGGATCATGACATACAGTTGCGTTCTCCGTCAGAGCCGACTGTTACCAGTAATGAGAATTCATAGAGTATGCGTAAGACCGACCGAGACTGTACCATATTGTGTGCATATTAGGACTGCAATAATGATGGAAAGATCGATTTCATATTATCCGCATACGGCAGCTTGCGACCCGGTCTCGTAAATACAATCTAGTATCGCGTCAGTGATACATCCTTCGATACCAGATGAAATATGAATCCGTAAACCCTCAAGAGTTATGATGTATGATAATGAGGTATAGAAACGAATTGGATGCAAATTGGTATCCAAGTAATAGCCAAGGTGCAGTTAATCTTTGTATAGTAAGTACTGGTACTATTGCTTCGGATATGCATATTAGCCTAACTTATCAATCTTACTTAACATGTTATTGACCGGAGTATTTTATTGATGATCCCTGTCTCAGTAATGCATTAATGTTATTAGACATTGGTGATGTTGTCTTTTCGACTATTGCGGGTTGACCACAAGGAAATCACACAGCGGACTGTAATGACAGCAACACGTACGTGATAGATTCGATTTACAGGTTCACTTCAATCTGCACGGCAGTAGGTGCGCGCGGAAAATTGCTTTGTGGCTTTACGGGTGTCCGCAGGATCGAATTTGCGATATTGATTGCATACATATAAAACATCAAATAGTGGCAACAAATCTCGTTTTCACTTATTGGACTCGTTTGTAAGATAATGATTGTTAACTCTACAATACATCCAGAGCGATTGAATGGTATTAGACGGGTGCTCACAATTTCTACGATAGATAGACTATTGTGTTTGTGGTATACAATTTGTCATAAAACTCCTAAGATTCATGACGCTGTAGATTATATATTTTTGGTTTAATTTTATGTCACTTGTGACGTTTACCATCTTGGCAACTTCTGCTATTCCATCAGGAAGCAAGCAACGATTAGGTCCTATTGTGAAATACATAATAGATAAATAATGTATCTATTGATCTATAAGTAGAAGCAGAAACAGTTAGGAATCAGCAATAGTTACATTACAAATAAGCAACTTAGTGATTAATGATAGTCGCCATAAGATTATGCATTGAATTCTCTTTCGGTTGTTTTCAATTCTCTCTGATCATTACACAATAATGTTTCAGTTCGATTAAGGTGCATTTATCACTTATATTTCGCTGTCGTATTCAATTTAAACGCTATGGAGATGACCGTTAGTCGGGTGTCCGCGACTGGAATTAGGAAGTAGACATAATATATGTAGATGAAATCTGTGCATTCCCTTCCTCTGCTTGCGTCGAGGAACGCAGTGACGAAATTATGTAAGACATCGGTAGTTACTAATTGGTAAGTGGATGCCACCTGTACTCTGTCCGTACCGGTCCAAGACTAACGGGCCTTTATAAAACTCGTTACCGAACAAAATCATAGAGCTGGCAATAACGTTTTAAAAACATGTAATTATCGAATGGGCATCATAAATCAGTAGCCTGTCGTAAATAAATGAGTACGTTGTATACAAAGTGATTTAAATTAAGGCGATGATAACTCCATTACGGAATTTCTCAAAGTTGTTTTGTATGTACTTCTAAAACTAATGAGCCATCATAATAGAATTCTGCCTGCTATAAAAATATTACGAAGGCGGCGTCTACATACCATTCCTAATAAGCGATGTATTATTGATGTTCTTAAACCTGTCTTACATGCCAGTGCCTAATAGGATTCCGTATTTTTTTGATCTAAAGGTCATTTCACGGGATTTCTCCGAAAAGTAACTGAAATTTAAGGTGTTGTATTTGTTCAATACCACACAGTTACTTAATATATTGAGGTGCGCTGAAAAAGCGCTATTACGTTAATGACAATAATTATGTCAGCAAGTACTAGGTAGATGGCAGCATGCGCGAATAATGAGTTTCATTAGAAGCAGCTAATAAATTGTCTCGTCGTAAGTTATAAGTAATATATATTTTATTTTGTAACTGGTGCGTTTAAAATCTGTTTACATGCGCTCGGTAATGAATGCGAACTTTTTGCCGCACGTAAGGAGGCACGGGTAGGTATTGAGTTCGTGTTTGTGGTGGCATATTTATTACTAGCCTTGCGCGTTTTATGCTTTCTTAGCTCCATGCGTCTATCTCTTCTATTTTTCTTTTCATTCCTTTTATTTAATTTAAATTTTATTGGCTGCTACATCTACTTTGCTTGGCTTGTTTATGTTCCTGGTTGTAAAGTTTACCTACATAAATAGGGATACTATTTTGTTGTAGTACAAACCCTCTTTCATCTCAATTGAATAATTTACTATCGTAGAACGGGTAATGAAGTTTGTAATTGTAGTAAAGTTTGGGCACGTTGAGCAGGCGGGTCGGCATTTGTTACGAGGCGCTATTCTGAGCCGGGCGGGTGTGCCAGCGCCGGCGGCGACCACGACGTTGCCTCCGCCTACCGCGCACGTTGCCATTGTTACTCCTTGCGGCTCCATCGCACCCGCACACGATACACCATGCACCACCAATTAAAACTTACTTTACGAGCCCACTCTAACTCTTCTAATGAAATTATTTTATACCACATAAATCCCATTGCAGTACAGTACACGACCGTGCTTTATGATAGTAAGAACATTGTTCCGACTTGCATTCGTAATACAATTACATCCAGGAAATCACGATATTAACTGCACGTTATTTTCAACTGTTTGCATTGATTTTCTTAACAGTATCCATGGTTTAAATCATAACATTAGTTTCTATTGTGGTACTGCCCTAAGATGTTCGTACAAGAAGCATCACATTGTGATTGTCTCCGGCGAGCGCCCGTTATGGCTGGGCGCCGTCAACGGTCATACGTTTTGCACGCACCATGCAAATGTCCAGCCGCGAACTGCGCGCTATCTACGTCACATTAAGCTAATATGTAATTGATTGGTTCCCGGTGCACGGGAGCGGCGACACACTCCTGTCCCACTGATGGCGGATGCAAAAACACTAATGTTATAACGGTGAACCGTCTCTTCCGGCAAGCAATATGCACCTAGGTGCTTATCTACTATTTTAACTCTTTACAAATTGAACGACTGCTTTCAATCGGAGAGACGGCCGGTCATGTGGCCTAAATTCATTCACTGCAATGTCGATACTCAACGCACACAACTGCTATGTGCACGATATTAATCAACTTAAGATTTGTGACCTCCATTAAAGATAAAAACATCGGAATGAGAACATTCAGACGAGTTAAAAGTGTTAAAAGTGAACATTTAAAGTAGGACGAGATCAACAGATAATTATCGTATGCACTCGAGAAAAAAGCCGTTATATCGTCGCTGATCATACAAGTGGAAACATTAACATTCAAATTAAAAGCCTATCAATTATGTTTATATGCGTTGTTTATATTATAGACTGTCAATCACTTCACTCGAGTGTTTAATTAATATGCCACCTACTAATAGCGGTCACGCCTCTGACAAAAACGAATTTGTGCCGCCTAAAAACAATTAACTGACCACCTAAATTTTAAAATACTTTTTGTTTTAGTTAAATGATTAATGTAACTAATACATAGCAATCAACGACGGCTTGTATAGCTAAACACATGATTCATCTGATTAGGAGTAACGGTACGCATTGTGTTATAATGGTCTTTTACTTGGTTTTGTTTGCGCCCATTATTTTTGATGCTCTACAATTTAAACGGCGGAAGAGTTCCGTTGCACGTGGGAGACTCTCATTGAGGATAACCATTGTTTCAAAATTCTTTATCACAGGAAATTATCTTTTGGTAAACAACCTGTCTATTTTGATATTTGACTAAAGTTTGTTATAGAACAAATACTGTAATAGCGGGATCATAACACAGACTGATAAATCTTCACATCATTCATTATTTTCATTTATATTATTAAAATGTCAAAAGGGTCAATTCACTTATTGGCGTCTCATCGTAGTTATTTTGCCTACCGTTATCAGCAATCGATCGAACGTTTACAAGCTTCTCTTAAGCACATAATTCCGTCATCCATCGTGATGTCCATTATGGTACCCAATGAAGTAGGTAAATGATTTGTCGACAATATTGAATTCACCAGTCGTTGACCGACATACTTGGCACTAATCTCTAAATGTTACGCGTCTAGATTGTGAAGTCTAACAACCTGGTCGAATGTCCATACAAGTGTAATAGTGTTCTACAAGCACTTTACTCGGAACATTCCTATCGAGAAGCTGGTCAGGTGCAAAAGTAAGAACGTTTTTATAGTGTAGGTATCGCAATAGTTTACCGGAACAAGCTCGCACGTAATTTAAGTGGAGCGATGTATTGCGGCCGCACGATGAGACGCGAAACGATGTCGGCGCGCGAATCCCGTTGGGGCGGACGCCATTACCGCCCACCGCATCGCGCACGCGTAGAAAAACCGACCTCAGTATAAAGATGTCGCGCGCAGATAACATTGGATGGACACTTGACAACACCGCCTTCTTGCCGACCTCGACATGTTTATCTTTGAAATCGTGGCCTTACCGCGAATACCCAATTATGTTCACACAGATCCCGCCTAGTGATCATATTATAGTGCGGTGTATCCCGACATCTTTGCATGCAAGGCGCCTAACACTGCGACGCGACGATATCATAGGACTCCATACAACGGTCATAAAACGGCGGCTGCTTTTACACAAACCAGAAAAATATGTTATGTACATTTTAATGCGACATTATACGTACCGTTAACTAGGGCGTTAAGACCAGTTTGATAATATCTGGATACAAACACCTGATGTGAATCCCGGTTCAGTAAAAACT
Source organism: Spodoptera frugiperda (assembly GCF_023101765.2). Classification (NCBI taxonomy): domain Eukaryota; kingdom Metazoa; phylum Arthropoda; class Insecta; order Lepidoptera; family Noctuidae; genus Spodoptera; species Spodoptera frugiperda. The sequence goes on along the minus strand of NC_064241.1, from coordinate 7,459,782 downwards.
TTCAAAGAATCGACATTATTTTAGTTGATCGTGTTGCAATACGTTCTCGTCGGCTGCATATAAATTGTTTAAACTTGACTTGAAAGAATTTACTTTTTTATAACGAACTGATTTTGTACTTAAACTCAGAGATTTCTTTTATAAAACAAAACGTTGATTAATACTAAAGTCGAACTAATATATTAAGTTAAATCTCCGCTGTAACTTGGACTTAAAGAGTAATTTATTGTTTAACACATGGCATAAACAATTAGCGAAACAGTTAAAGTAATTGTTGAGTTAATGACTGAACTAACTCCTCGTCAGTGGGTGGTCCGGACTATATACCTACAAATTAATGTTAGTCTCGAGTGCGCCTTCGCTAATGTCACTTCAGCTTTTCTCCCAGTATTATATTTCTTAGAGATTGGCAATCAGCATAACGATTACAAGCGCTGTAACTCTTCTGTCAACTTTGTCTTCCGTGTGTGTAATGACTTTACAATAACTGCCCCTTGCCTTATAGAGCTGTTTGCTTTAACGGAGCATGTAACTTAGAAGGTAACGCACGATTTGTAGATATCACAAGATACGAGCAATAATGCATTAGTGTTGTGTATGTTAATTGACGTACGCAGGAGCCATAACTGAGCGCAGAACACTGCTATCACATACCGTAAGAGAGCTAAAGGTAAAACGCTATCTTGTGGCATATCTATACAGGTCGGTCGCTATCTATTGTCAATTAAAAGCCTCTGGCGGAGATCTCGACCGCCTTTTGCTTGTTCTATAGGATGTGCACGATTGCTTCCCGATGCATACCCTACGCCTCAGGGTGGATATTGCTCGGACATTTCCTGTATTACTACTTGTGTGCCTGCACTGAACTAATCTCTATTCTGATTGTTCTATAAATTAACATAAAATCTATTTTAGTTTAGATTTGAATCGTCTCTTGATTCTTGTTCAATCAGGAAACAATATAAATACGGCTGGTTTAGAATACCTTCGCTTTGTATTTTGCTTGGTTTAGTTCGAAGCTCCACCTCTTTGATATAGTGGCTTAGCAATGACTTGTTATTGTGAAATTACTGCTATTCCCCTGAGTTATTGCTTTACTGCTTTTACAATTGAATAAGTTTGTTAGTACTACGCGCACGTAGTTGCAGGGTAGATCATATCTTCAATCAACTTGTGAGATTTCCGCGTTTTAATTATTCTGCCATGGGCATTAACGATCTGTGCAATAATAAAAATTAAACTATCGGAAGTGAATTTATACATAATAATGAAGTCTATACTCCATTACAATAACGCACAGGAATTACAAAAATCGTTTACATTTTTGCTACCCAGATAAAAGACTTGTTAAGTGTCCCTATGAAGACGTTTATGATCATTAAATTGCAATTCAATTCATAAGCTTCTGCAGATAAAATAGCAAACGAAGATTACCTATTAAGATAAGCGATTGCGGTGCGCAAACGCAAGTCTAACAGTGTTGGTAACGAGACTATCGTAATTGAATTAACACCGAAACGTCACGTGTAGTCTCGCGCTAGGCGACCGCCGACCGAGCCGCGAAAGTGATTCCCTGATAATAAATCTGATAACCGACAACGGAGATAATTAAATTAGCAGTAGCTTGACAATCATTGTCAAATAATGATTAAGATTTATTGTACTTTTCTTTTAATATGACTGCACTGTCCATACACTGGTTAATTAAGTCTAGACAAGCTTTAAAGTTTTGTGTTAACAAAATATTTGTAAACAAATGTTTCGAGAGATTTTTGAAAAAACGTTGCTATTTCTCTTTTTGTAACGAAAATGCGGAAATCGTGAATGGAATTTATTTTCTTTTTGTGTAAAATTACTGCAAATGAGTAGTAATTTTGTGCAAAAGGAACGAAATTGGCATGCCTTCAACCTACATGCATGCATATGTGCACGCTATGTGGGACAGTGGTTTCAATGGAAGGTAAGTACGAGGTATTTTCACTGCTGTAAAACGGTAAAAAGTAACAGGATAACATTATACACAAACCGGTTATTATACAATTCGAAAACCGTAATACAGACGCTTTTGAGTTTTTTAGGAATCCCCATCGATGATTCCTCCTTGGAACACGCACACCATGTTCTGAGAATGCCGCATTTACTTTTTACAAGTCATTATCGTTTCAATTCCAAAGTTATTTCATCAACTTTCATTAAAACGTTCATTGCGTTATAGCCCTTAATCGCATGTCTTCTTTTAAATAATCGTCATTGATTTGTACAACGTGACAGCCAATTTTATTCTCACTAATAAAGTTATTCACTAAATTTTATTTCATATCTGTGAACGGTGTATTAATTCGAGGTAATCAATCATTAGGGCAGATTTTTTTATTTGTAAACAACGGTAAATCGTCGGCTCACCACGATGAATCGTTTCGTAACATCCGTACATCAATTCTGGTAATGGGCGCTGCATTAATAACGATACACGCGTACCTACCGGACTATATCGGCGAGTCATTTAGTAAGTAACACCAGAAAATGTAACTGTACATCTGTTTGCACTTCGGTGCTTCTGTTATTTCTTTTTGATTTGTTTCTGGATAGTTTGACAGTATTATTAACAGTTACTATGCAGTAATGCCTTATTCATATACCGTTACAACCCGACTAAAACTCCTAATCACTTTTAATAATTTCAAATTGTATATTAGGTGTTATTCATTAAATATAAGGCTACACTAATTTTTATAATGGGTGCAATAATGGATAGTAGAACAATCTCTCGAGACCGAAAGGTGTTATTTTCCTTACATTTGCTCTAAGTGCTTCCTCTACAGCTAATAAGACATAATGACGTGTTATTTCTAAAGATTCACGAATTCCGATCGTAGAAGAGTATAGTACGCGGGGTTACTAACCTTGCAGCTTCGCAACCGCTACCCGCAGTCCGCCACCGCCGCCGTGCTGCGATCAAAAGAAAAACGCCATTGTTAATTACACAGTTTACACATGAACGTATCTCAATTATGACATGGTGAATTATAGACAGGTGACTGTAATGACACACCAGCGAAGCGTTGTTGTATGTATAAAGATGTACGGTCGTGATTCCTTCAGGGACTGAGCTAGGCAACTTCTTCGTATCGACTTGTAATTACGAACGTTCGCGCTTAAGAATTTCCCGGAAAGCTCGCTGCAACTATAATTCTGTTGTCTATTTACATAAGTAAAGCCATTAGTTTTGAACTAGACCTTGCGCCGCGCCAAGGATGCAGCTGTTTACGACATGTCTGGTGATTGTAATGGCAGATAACCGCGCCGTATTATGTAACACGTTTCGTAACAGATATTCGCCTGAATGCAAAGTACACATTACTTACTGCTTATGTTACCTTAATGTGCTAAAACTATGTTTATTTAATGTTTTCTCTAGCACCTAGAATGTTGTTGATTAAATTATTCAGTCAATGTGTGAGTACGACTACCCCTTCGTTATCCAGGAGGTGGTAATGACCACTGAACTTTACATACATTATGCAAATGAAATAGTTATCTACTTACACTTTAAATATTATGTTCGAAAGTACTGTTAACAACGTTAATTATGTAAACGTTTTAGATACTAACCTAAATTTAAAATACATAGTCGGCGTCGTTAAATATCTTTGTGTACTCAATGAATTATGTAGAGTGCCGCTAACTAGATTCAAAGTTGCTGGAAATTATTTAAATTCAACATAGTTTGCCTGAGAAACTATTCTGCTTGTTTGTTGGAACTCTTCACTTTTGTATTCTGTGGCGATATGAGAGAGAATCGCCCGATTTAAATATTAACTGTATCTTACTTGACCTGCACTTGTACGATGTTTGAATTAAGTGGTTCTACGAAAATTTCGAAAATTTGCCTTTTGCCAGGATGAGGTAGAGTTATGACAACAATAACTTAAGCAAGACAAATTAGGTAGGAACACATCATCCGTATTCCGAGAACTTAATAATGCTACAATGTAATCCAATTTGGTAACGACCATATTCGGTGTCAAGACAATAATCTTGATTTATCGCTTAATAATAACTTCGAGTCATACTTGAGTGTCTGACAGACACGCTGGTGTTTCGTTTCTTACTGCAAAAAATAATATAGATGTGAACATAATTATGACAAGGATAAAATAAACAGTGTAACCGTTTCCGCTTCAACTCTAATTAAAGTACAGTAACCGATAGAAAAAACTGATTTATACACGTCACTTTGCATCTACCGCACGTTTTTTAAATGGAACACATGCCACTTATCTTGTGCCAACTCAATTTTCTCAATCTGTTCCATTAATCAAATCACAGCACCTCTACATACGTTACGTCACTGGGCAGGCTCTCATCGCGATCCCACGCTTGAGCAAGCCGGACGAATCGTATCGCTAGAAAAAGTTACCGATCAGTCAGAAATACTCTTGACTGATCCTAGTGATCATTGAACCTTAAACGGCACTCGGGCTCCCATAGATTGTTTTATCGCTAAGTAAACACGCTCGACTGGCTTACAATCGCAATTTCACAGTCAAATAACAGAAATAGCCACACAAAACCAACCTACACGAAGAAACCGAGAGTACTTGCTAGTTTTTTCAAGTCGTCAAAAAACATTCCCAGTTGTCTTGGAACAAATACAATTATATTTACAGTTACAACAAAAAGTCACGGTTTTTATTTCGATGTAAACGATACTCTTTCTACTAACTGGGTTTACATATTCGATAACCCGTTGATTTATCGTGAACATACATATGCATTGCCATAACGGTTATACGAGTCTTTTTGATTGCTTTTATTAATCTAATGTCAATGTATATGAACAACTTTCAATTAGTTGTTTCCTAGTGTTTTTAACTCATACTGAATGCTTCTTGAATATTCATGTCAAGTTATAAATTTTTAGCTTTGAAATAAGAAACTTGATATCGCGAGTCCACAGTTATTACTCGTTATTTTTATGAAAATATTTAACGAGAAGATCGTCGAATTAAGACATCTCAAAATATAAAACTAATTGTGAGGTGCAATCATATTTAACGAAACGTTTTTGCGTCCAATCTTTTGAACTTTTTTATGTCTCTTTTTTTAATCACATTTCAACTTCGGTAGCCAATACTGACACTAGTTAAGTATATGTTTTTTGTCGGACACTGTGGTTATTTGTTTAGACAGACAAACTGATACGTATCAGCAATACTTTTTATCGTGCTAAAATATTTATGCATCGTAACAGACGTTATTTTTAATTTAGCCTCATTATCTAGATCAAGCGATGAATAATACGATAGTGTGATAGTAAAATGTTTATGTCATGATTGATCTCATGAGAATTAAAGCTAACATTTCATTTTAGTTGCGAGCGTTGTGTTATTCTCGGTTTGTAATTAAACTATCAGTATTGTACAGACAGACGTGACCGTTATGTTTGTGTAAGTTCAAGGTTCGCAAATCTATAATGTGGCGTTTAGCTTTGATTAGTCTGGCGCATGTTTGTGGTATTGCTGGTCGGGCTGTGGTGTACGTGGAGTGAGCGGCGATACGGTTGGCGCGTCAGGGCGCCCAGCACGCTAGCCGCACACCATTTGTCAATGTCGCACCAACACTTTTCTCACGTGACCAACACCAGGAAGTATTTTTACTTCCATTACGTAAAGATCACTACTGAAGATGCCTTTGGTCGGGCATTGTAATCTAACGTAGTAAATTCACATTAGATAACGGAGATCGGACTAAGAACAAGGATTGTTGCTCATGGATTCGTGCCCTTCTTATATCAGGCCTTAATCAGATGCATCCAATTCACGATTCCGCGTTGCTACTAGCACAACATATCCACATTACCGCGTGCTTAAAATCTTCACACCTGCTAGTTAATGTTATATATAACTAGTGGAACGATTTAGTGCTGCCCGTTTTGATACTTATACTAATATCTTCTAACTATTTGAGGAAAGGAAGTCAGGTCGATAACCTGTAAATGTTGACTCATCTCGAAAAGGCACGCGCCTAAACATACAAGACTACCTGTGCCATATGTTCCTTCTAAACAAATGGTCATACTTGCATGATGCATTTAGTTTACGTTGTTTTTACGGCTATTGCAGATGGAAGAATGTTTGAATGTGCGTAACATTACGGTCAGAAACATTGCCAATATCACGAACTGTTTTCGGTCGTGCTCTGATTTGCGGAACGGTAATTGTCTAAATTGAAGGCAAACGGAATAAAGTTTGTTTTCATAACGGCGAGCAAATCACAAAAACAAACACCGAACGAAAACTGCCCAGAAAATTGTTTGTTGTCATAAAACTGGTTATGCGTGTGACCATTAGCAAAATAAATTTAGAAATAGTAAACATAGAATCCCATCAAAAACATCCTGTAAAAAACCCAAGTCTCGCAGCTCAGTCTTTCTACCGTCAAAAGTTGTGAGATCCATGTAATACCAAGTCGGTTAATCTATTTAGTGTCTACTTTAAGGACCTTCTGTCTTAAGTTATTACATAAGTTATTATCATGCCAATATTAAAAATATTTAACGTTTTAAACAAATAGATCGACTTGGACATCGCTTGATTTGATTATTAGTATGTATCACACTACACAGCACGACGGGCCAGCGACCAACAGGAACGAGAGTTTCAATCGCGTGAGGCGCGAGAGACTAAAGAATCTAATATAATATTGTAATATTCATTTTGTTTTCATGCGATGTCCAAGTCGATCTATTTGTTTAAAACGTTAAATATTTTTAATATTGGCATGATAATAACTTATGTAATAACTTAAGACAGAAGGTCCTTAAAGTAGACACTAAATAGATTAACCGACTTGGTATTACATGGATCTCACAACTTTTGACGGTAGAAAGACTGAGCTGCGAGACTTGGGTTTTTTACAGGATGTTTTTGATGGGATCTCACTTCTTTTTGTAGAGCCTTTCTTTTTGATACCATCTACTTCTAACGAATTTTGTTAAAGGTCTTATGATATTTTCTTATTTTTATATAAATAGAGGCCAGTCTGTCTGTAAGGAGGCTAGTCGCGCTAACAATTTATATATAACAGATTTAAATTATAATATATTGTTTTATTAGATTTTCGTACTTCAAGACATGTCCAATCATGTGTTTTTCATTACGTCGACCATTTTACAAGTAATAATGTTGTTCAGTTTCATGGGCTAAACACACCCTTACCCACCCTATACCCCCTCCCTTGCCACATATGGTAGGTACCTATCTACACCTATTAAATTTATAACCACCACCAACCACCAACTGCATAAATAACTTTGTAATCCCATATATTTATATGGGATTACAAAGTTATTGATGCAGTTGGTGTATTTGGAAAACTGGACCGAAATTACAAAATATTTAAGTTTTCCCATGATTAAGACACTAAACTCTATATGTATTCCAAATATGAAGCTTCTAAGTCTGCTAGAAGTGCCTTGGACTTTTGATGATCGGTGAGTCAGTGAGTGACAAAATTTAGAAACTTTAACAAGTTGTCATTCTTAAACTACTGGTTCAAATTGACTGAAATTTTAAATATTCCGTGTTTATACAATGCCGGATTAGTTACTGAAGATTCAGGTTTCTTGCTTTATCCACAACCGAATTATAGGGGGTCGAAAAAGGCCCGAATTGCTTCGAGAAAAGGATGGTACGGCCGTGCCGCTTTTTTTGCTCGACTTGGCGGGCACTGCCGTGCCCCCAGATAATTTAAATTCAAAATAGGAAAGGAGTTGCTTTAAAAAACCTGTTCCGTAGGCGTAACAATGATCTCTCATCGTTGAAAGTATCAGATAACTGGTGGTAGTTCTAGCAGTAGTTCACACCTGTAAATCGATAGATGGTAATATCGTGATATCCACCTTCTCGAGGGACCTCCGTACGTTACCGGCGGCGCACCCCCACGCAATGCAACCGTGTCGCTGACTCGCGCATAAATATTGCTCGCGATGCTTGTCGCTGAAAACTCGATAACTTGAAAGCGACTAAACGGTCCTCAGTCCACAAAACACTAGATGGTGTTGTTCATACAAAGCACGTTTCAAACAATAGAGAAATAAACTATCTTCTATTCTATACCTCTGCCAAAGTCGATCTAAAACAGTTTTCACGTCATCTAAGGACTGTTCTCTTATCTATCTCGTGAGCTGTCTGTATATTGGTCTGTATTGTTAAAAATGTGACTACAGCTCGAACTACATTGAGGTGAATGGACGTAAAAAGATTCTGTTGAATCGAAATATTTGTTTGGCAATGAGTTTTGTATAATTCGATTAAATTTCGTAAGTCGGCCGTCGACCTGCGCGGGCGCAGGCACGACGTTATTTTGAAGTTACGTCTACGTGATGCCACGCATCTCTTACAGCCTCCGTTCCAGTGGACTGCATTGCTATTGGTAGATTTCACACTGATGGAAAACGTGATTGTGTCTCGAGCCATTCTGACTTAAAATTTCATGGAACGGTTTTGGCTCGGTGTTAATAATAGACAACTTCAAAATGTCTTTAGTACGCTCCTACTGCCTCAATTTATTTGATGCAATCATGTTCTTCACTCAAACCGTTATCTAATAAGTTAATTTTATTTTGACTTTGTCTAAAATTAAGTTTTCAATTAACCACTGCAAAATGTCGCACTTTTCAAAAGTTCATTAAGATAGCAAAAATAAAAATCTGCACAAAATAAACGAATTAAGAATACTGCTATAACCATTTTTAATACAGACCGTGAAATTTGCTACGATGTTATTGAATTAACAACAAAAAATACGACGACCTAAATGCTATTTAACACTTTTGTTAATCATTTCGACCTTGTAGTTTAACATTGTATTCATCGAAAGATCGTAACTTAGTAGACTTGATGGCGGAAACGTAATGTAACTCATTGTTAGGGAGCGACGGCAATTGTAATCGTTAGGGCTGGACGATCAGCGATGTGAACAAGGTTATGGGGTTCTAATTGACAGATCACAACGACGGCAGCGGACACCGTAACCGCCTTTATCCAGGTTAACTGTACCACTACCGTACGACACGGACCGCCTGCCGCTTGGTCGCTCTTACCCACCACCGCAACGGGAAATGCCGGGCGTCACCGTCCTCGACCACGGCAACCTTCTCTTTGTCGCCACACTCATTTCCTCCAGGAACCGCACTTAATAAAACCACAATAAACAAAAACTTTCGACTAATAAAAACTGGAGCTCGGCTCTGTCCGTGATTCTCACAGATAAGCTCACCGAACCAGACGCAGTGTATTACCGTCAACTTGGTCTGTGATATTGTCATCTTGCGACTCATAGCTACCCTATTAAAAATTCCACCAGCAAACTCTTTCTGTGTCATCTCTATTGGAGATATTCGCCGTGTCGGTTGCTAAGTGAAACTGTCGCGAGAATCTTTTATTCTTCTTAATGCGAGCCGTTTCGGCTCTTGTTCGGGATCCTTCTGTGACAGCCATTATAATTCCGAGTGAATGTGGAAGTATACAAAGACGGCTTTGTACCCGCCATAAATATTTATGAGTAAGTGCCTATTTTCTACACACGTGGGTCGGCGGATACGCACGATACCACCGGCCTAATTGGATGTCTGTAGGCGCGAATTTGTTTCACTTGGGGAACTCCTTATTTGCGTCAGAAAGTAATTTATAATGGCAAAATTTTACTTCCTTACCGATACGCCTTCGCGTTCATAACATACTCGTTAATTTATCGTATTGTTAAAAGGACATATTAATTAATTAACGTCTCAGTTACGGTTATATAACGATAAGTACATTGAAGATACTAATCCTACTTTCTCTTAACTAGTTTCTTGAGGCCACTACAAGAAAGTAAAACCCCGCTATGTTAGCGCTCGCCCCGTGTCCTGTTGACACACAAATTGTTATGATAAAATATTCTGGAATACTGATTTCGATGACACTCTAAGTATGTTAGAGAATCTTAACACATTCCAACTGATTCGCAAATTATAGAACAATACAAATAGCATGTCAATAAATGGATTTATTTCTGAAATTACATGAATTTTTCTTTTGTGGAAAATCGATACTAGAGCTACAACGACAGAAACTAAAATATTTGTTTAAATCAAATGTACAGGTAATAGTCTGTTGTGACACCACGAATGACCTCAATCCTGTGTATCTAAGTATGTTCTCGCATGCTCGTATATCTGGAACGCGGGAACGGTAGTGCGACTGTGGACGGTATGGCATCTTGCCCCGTCCTGCCCTGACACTTGGCCTTTGACAACTATACACTGGATATTATACAGCGCTTTCCATATATCTTGCTAACACGAATTAATGGCTTTGCTTTTCAAATATTATGTGATTTGTATTTAATATTTACTTTTATGATTCATTCTATCTAAGTGTTCATTATTCGTTATTTATGAAATCCCGAGTGAAGTAAAAACTCGCAGTTTTTGTAAAACAGTCTTATTTTTGGAAACTTTTAGATACGGTTCAGAGATTTAGCATTAATCTGATATAAAATTTGTTCGCCCGAATCCACAGGTGGCAACTGGAAAATTTACTTGGTATATATGAAGTTTTTAGTAAATACATTGACGTTCCACTGTGTTTACACGCATCGATGAGAAAGAAAAATGGCTACAAGTTAAACAGTACGGGATCCAACAAGGGATCACGTTGTCTCTTCGGCTGGGTACATGTTTGGCACACTTTCAGGAGGTCTCGGTTACAGCGGCGACGTCACGTTTCCCATGTTGAGAATAGTTTATTGAAGTCATGATGTGACCTTAACATTGTGTTTTACGATTGTCTCGTCACCGGTCCGCGCACTGACATTTCAATAGAGAAGGTGAGCGCGGGTCGCGGCGTGACGCGCAGCACGACGCCCAGCATAGCCAACCACCTCCTACACACCGCTTCCACTGTCAACTCCATGCTTATTTCGCATCATTGCCGTTATTTATAAACACTGTCCCCAACTACCGCCCAGCACCTACGAAAGCCTGATGAACAAAGAATCCGCCTTTTCGAACTTGTGAGCTTATTGTGTACATGTAGTAAAACGGTATTAATTTTAAGTTTATACTTAAATTTCTCGAATTACCGGCACGTGCTTATCGGCGTCGGTGTTGACTTAAATTTGCATCTAGGTAGTATTTTCTCGTCGCCAGTTCGATAGTGTGTGCTCACGATTTAACGCTGGTATTAATGCATTATTCAGCGGGGTTTTCATTAGACTGTCGCTATCGGCGCGGGCGATCGCGCTCTCGTTAAAATGTACGGATGGCATGACGGGTGCTCGTATTGGACGGGCACGCGAGTCAACCCTATCGCGCCTCAAATTCAAATCACTGAAAAACTTATTTGCAGTTTTGCATTTTCTGTCGCCTTGCTTCGTGACATACGTCAATCTGAATTACAATCCACTATCAAGTTAAAGTGTACAAAACATTAACTGAATAGACTACCGTTGTTTCATTTTAAGAGCTGCATTTCAATTAGAGCCTATAAATTATTATGAAACTCATGCTGCAGTTGGTATACATACTTTAATTGCACTCTATTAGGCAAGGCAGAGGCCGTCTTGATTAAATCTTGTGAGTGTATTTAAATCCTCAATGATTACAGAGTTATCTGGCGATAAAACAGCATACACAATGACTCAGTCGATGTGTGCATACAACTCGTAGTTAATTTATAAATGCATCTCTTTGCCGTTTATCTAAACTCGCACATGTGGTTATCGCATCGAAATTCTTTGAACGCATTGAAGAAATGCAATTAGCAAGGCGAAGAGGACTATTAAGTGTGTAGCTCAACCAGTTTGAAAGAAACTGGTGCGTAAGGACAGGTTTAACAACCCCACACATGACACAAACTCGCGGATATGGTATACTTTCGATATTAATGAGAACACATCCCGCATGCGCCGCCCTAAATAAATTGCCACCTACTGCAGCACACGTGCAAAATGAACAAATTAATTTTATGGGACTTATATATCAAGACAGGCGACATTTTTCCATTACTTTAAAAATATATGGTTGCCCGGCCGCCTATTCAAAATAAATACTAGAAGTACGTGCATGCTGGACATTTAAATAGAACTTTTTGATTACATTTTTTTGTCTGTTTTGTATGGGAATTTTAATTGATACTGGCGTCAGCTATTACTAATCGTCACAGACGAGCAAGCTCACTTGTATATGCACTATGTTTTAATTACCTTGTCGACGCTTTGAGTTTGAGCGATGTCAGTGATCTGGTACACCTGCAACAATCAGACATATATTAATTAGTATTCAAGGATAACGGATGTACATAAGAACATTAGATTCACATACATTTTATTTCATATTTCATAATATTGCATAACACTAACTAATCTACGTCTAGTAATTATTTGTGTAAATAACTTTGGAATAGCTAACCAAAACATAAAAGCAAAAAAGAAGAAGGAGCGGGTCTATGTATAGTTCTGACTTGACACAACATTTGAACTGAAATAGAGTCACTTCACGAGGGTACAGCATTAAATTTACTGATGTAGTTACTTTATTGACATAATAGTTTAAATACGCCATAAGGCAACTGGATTATAGACCTCGAGCACGCATGTCCTTATCTAGATTTCCAGATGAAGTCGGCATTGGATAGTGAGCAAGTTCACGCTAGAGGCGAACGTTTTGATCTATTAAACGTACATATTTGCATTTTACGATCGAGACGGTTGCCATTATTTTTGTAGGCCACATCCGCACAAATCGTACATGGTATGTTAAAGAACATTTTAGTTGCAAATTAATCTAGAAATCTCAGGAGACAATAGGTCGTTTGTTGGCAAGCACTAAGAGTATGAAGTGTGAACGTCCGCCGTGTGATGTCGGACGTCGCGACACTCGTGTAAACAAAGCGCTACACTGACCGGGTTAACCTTGAATGGTAAATGTGTGCGGAGTTTCGCCGGGGAAAAATATGCCATTGATGCAGGCGGCGTGCGTGCGGGTAACGGTCACCACGAGCCGAATAAGTGGTTTAGCATCGTACGTGGAATGATAATGTTCAGAGCGAGACTTGTCACGCGATTGCATTGCCCTGTCACTGCCGCACGCATTCAGAGACCCACTTTCTAACCTTGTGTCCTTGAACCATAAGTATGTTTACATCGAACGCTTTCAATCGTTCGTTGCTCTTACGAGACATCTAATCTGATACTTTGTTTACTTTGTAATGACTTCCAGTGAAATAGGTTTGCAATGTGTGGACAAATTAAGTAAATTTATTGCAGTCAATGGTCAGACAGTAAGAGAGATAATGCTATATTTCGTGTAGCCAATTACAGTAGGGTGAATGTCGATGTCGGTGTCTGAGAGCGAACAATGTGCCGCTAACGAGATACAGCGGACTGCAGCTCCGCACCGGTCCGTCAGGCAGCGCCGTCGCTTGCCCAACACCTCAATTCGTTCTTTGTTTACGTTGGCATCGTACTCGCCCGCGGACCCCGATCTCATCCCGAACGCAATAAAGCTCGGAGCAAACTCACGACTCTGCAATGTCTACTCTTTATCGCCTCCACCGAATGCTGTACGATCTTAAACGTATTTTAATAACTTCCACCCGCCAGTCGCCGTAATGGGATCACCATGCAAATGCCTGTGCCCATGCTGTACCGTTACATACCGATACCGCCGGTAACGAACCGCCCCGTGAAATAAAGAAAGGCAATAATCGCAAACGGGAAATCCGATCACGCCGAGGGCGTCCAGCGGCTGCGGCGGACAGGTTCCACGAGGAACATCCAGTCTAACGTTGCAACCATGTACACTCAAATGCGTGCATGACACTTAACATAATACAAGTATCCCTAAGCAAAGTATCCCGCAGTTCAACGTCAAAAAACTTGAATGAGTCGAAGAAAGTGCCCCTACAAGTTCCTGTATTCGATCCTATCTTAGATCGAATGAGGTAAGTTGTTAGTGAACCTGATGTACCGAGTGTGGATTTGAAGTTCCCTTTCGTGATATGGCAAAGCGCTTTCCCTGTCGCAACTCTGCGCTCTGACACTTGCACTCTTCCTTTCTACATTACACTCACTAGTGGAACGATAATACCATTGCTATTAACTGTTATTACATTTAAGCTAACATACATTAAGTCGATACTATTCCCATTGCATTGTTTAGAACAGATTCCGATATTTATTAAACTGCATTAAATACTGAATTGGTACTTGGCCGATAAGTTAAGTAAATATTAGACTCAGATATTTTACATTGTTACGGGATGATTAAATGCTTTGTGCTGTCGAACGATGTCATCTTTATGAATAAGTTTTCAATTCAAAAGCCGCTTCATCATCTTCCCTTGCAAACTACTATTACAAAATAAGATTAACAATTTTCTCACGTCCGCATCGAGATCGAGTTAGGCGACGACAACCTCTGCAAAAAGTAAGTTGGAAATCTAATAGAGTTTGTGGCAAGCCGGTTATTTGTGTTATTTTTTAGTTTCGCTGACGCTCAGGAGAAATGCTATGTAACGCTCGCGAACGAAGACGAAGCAACCTGACATTACAGTAATAACGCCGAACCGCCCTTCTGTCATTATTCTGTACACTTTCCTCGGGTAACTAAACATGAAATGCTTCTTATTTTTCAAGGGCATGTTCATTACAATTGCATTATAGTCTATGTTCATCTTTTGCTATAGGCAACCGACTTCTAAATATAGCGGCACGGTTTCATTAGGCAGGAATCATTTCTTGTCAGCCGGGATACATAATTGCATACAAATGTTATTTTAATTAGCAACCGGATAGACAGCGTTAGCACCTGATTAAGTGACACGGATAATATTGGATTAGAACTTCCTTTGATTAAGATTTGTTATGAGCGCGTCGACAGTGGCAGCGGTGCGTGACAGAACTGGTCTAACAGTAGAAGATGAGGGCTTAGCGTGGTCACCGCGCGTCATGCAACTAACCCTACGATTAGTTACATCTTTGATTACAACCTAGGACGCCACTACCGCCTCATTATGCTCATATAATTGCACTAAAATCAGATATTATATTAAAATGACATATTAACACATTTAGGTACCTTTTCCGCATTATTATAACATTCCAAAGGCTTGACAACAAACGAGTTTCGTAGATAATGATAATACACAGGGCAGACCTAATTGATCCTAGAAATGTTTAGAAAATAATTTAATATTGAATCTTTGAGAACTATATACAAGTTACTTTAATCAATAGAAAGTATTTACATCTTAATATATCATGTTTTAATCACAAATAATTGTAAAGGAGAATAATGTAGTCGGATATTTCATAAATAGTCTTAATATTAGAAAATCTATTACGTTTTTATGAATGTTAGATTTGAACAATCTATAACGGTCTATGCTTCTTTTTATTAATTCCGCGCTGCGTCTGCTGAAGGTGTTACGTAATTGCAAGAATGCGGCGGCATGTGGCTCGTGGACGTGTCGGCCGTCGGACGGTTCTGTTCGCATGTGAACCGTATTTATTGTAATTACGTCTCTCGGACGCTGACTCCTATCGATCGATGCGACGGCACATCCGTATGTCCGTTTCAAACGATAACATCACCTCCAAGCGTACAACGTTAGGTGCATCAAGCAATTAATTCAAGTGTTTTGTTGAATGTTACTATTAAAAATAAACATTAGACAAAGTATAAAGCTTGTCTCATTATCGTGGATTAGTCGAGTAAGGATGTTTGTGATTGAATGTTAGTCAATAAAGAAGTTGCCTTCATCTACATATTTATCAAGAAACATTAATTGGAGTGGCATTGGTAATAGTTTCCCGATTAATGCACGCGATCGTCCCTAGGTGGGTCCGTTTGCGTTATTTCGCGGTATCGCGCGCGCAATCGTAACCTCTTCCCACATAATTGGCGTGTGGGCGCGGCGGTGGTGGCGCGTTATCCCGATCGCCGCCCACCAGCGACGAGGCGACGCCCGATTAGATAGCTCGGCCCCCGACACCCCGACCCGGGCAACACCTCCCGGCTGCCGGGGCCGCTAAGTACCGACGCACTCCACTAACTGGGATCATCTCTTGACGCGATCGCGAAACTCATAAAGCAGTCTCGTTAGTTACACGCGTTTCCCGAACTCGCGCGAGCCAATTGTCAATAAACAGCTAATTTATGGTATACTGTTGTTCGCACTTGATTCACTACGTATAAAACAATAAATCAATCTGCAAGGGAAATGTATGTTCAGCCTAGCTGCCTTTTATTTTACATTTAACCATTATCCTTAATAAGGCCGCGTATCTCACTAGTGTTAAGTATGCGACAATAAGCCTCGCAGCTAAACCTTATTAGCGATAAGAAGTGGCACCGGCTCGCTTGTTACGCAAAACGAGATGGTCAGCAAGCAGACTGTTCATTAATTGCGTATTGTCGAAGCTCTTGCGGCTGACGATCACATCTACTAAATCGTCCAAGTGATCTCACGACGGTCTTATTTCCGCCCGCTATGTGACCGGTACGGCAATGTAAGTTACTTGTATAGCCGTGTCTAATAAAATCTAATGTATGTACGGCGTAAATTAATCAGAAGCATCGATGATAGGCGTGCACGTTTAAGCCGCCAGGATAAACACAGATAAGCACGAACACCGTTAAGTTGATTTAGCACGTCGGTTCCGCCCCTCTTCGGCTTCACAAACAATTATTAGGTGAAGATGTTTTATGTCGTGTCAACTTATCGGTTGTATTTGAGAGTTCTTGAGTTTACTTACTATTATTTCTAATCAACCAAAACTTTTGAAAGTAATAAAAACAAAATTTCAAAAGAAAGGAACAGAAATATTGCCTGGAACCTAGAAAAGGTGACATCCTGACAAGTTCTACTAGAATTCCATTCATAAGAAATGATAATGATTAGCGTCCTGTTCTTGAATTGCGCACGCGGTTCTTTCTAAGAAGCTCCCTATAATTTAAACCCGGCTCGGTACTCAAACCACTCCAGACAAATTATGATTATACCTAATTCACTTTCTAGTTAACGTAACAAATAGAACAGCATTTTTAAAGTATATTAGACTTTTTAAGTATGTTTTTGTTTAAATAGATAATAGGTGTTCTTATATCATTTGTTAGGTATAATGTGATGGCTTAGCTACCATAACCAAAGTGTCAATCGCTATGCTAATGAATTTCAACGCAACATCGCACGCACGTATCGTGCACAATATGGTTGACGTTAATTGATGAAATGCGAAGTGGTAGTGTTTGAGACGGCTGATTTATACGTGCGCAAATCGCTACTCAATTTGCATTGGATCTATGTAAAGCGCCCACTCGAGTACTCGTTACCGCGATCGTAACCGTCTTCGACATACTAGCCACAGACCAATCGTCACGACTAAAACGAGGAATGTGTTATCTCTTATTTTTTAATGTGCTCACTTCACCAAGTTTGTTACTGCAGTAAAGATTTATCGGCCGCCAACATTTACATATTCCTAGTTTGAGAAATCAACACTCCGTTCTTAGAAATTTTATCAAAGGCTCCAAACAACCTGACCTACTTCACAACGAATCTGAACATGCAATAATAAATGACGGAGATACAACGTAAACGTATTGGAATCACTACATTTGTCATGACCACATTGGTTAAACACAAACACAATTCTGCAAACTGTAATTTAATGCTGTGATAGGAACCACTGTTCAGTGGCGGTTAACATGTTCTGTAAAGCCTAGTACGGATGTAGGAAAATACGACTGAAGATAAAATCGCGTACATTGTGTACGCATGCACATTTACAGTTAGTAGCTCAAAACGCAAATAAAATTAACGAAAGACAGCAGTAAACGACCGCACAGACACATATCCATTGCGGTGTAAAATAGCGGCGCGCGCAGCAAATGACATTCCACATTCATACCACGCCAAATAAGTGCGGAACGTGGGGCGGATTTAGGTCACACACTGATTCTCCGTAATAGAAGTGCGGAGTGTAAAGCTGCGGAGTTTCACCGCAAGTAATCTGACAGACGTATAAGAGTTCCTTGCTAATTTACGGACCGTGCGTTTCGGCCTGTGGTCACGGAATTACCGACCGCAGCCGAATTCCGCTACTGGTACTTGTTGTACTACCACTTCGACGGAGACGAATGCCATCAATACCTCGAATTATTACAACAACCACCACTTCATGTGTCTAAGAGATTACATCCATTTCTGCTGTAACTAACAATTCATTCTTGTTCGATTCAGAGTTTGTTTTTATGGTTAAGATGTTCAGATTTCATTAAACAATTAAGATTCAACTTACTATTACATCGCAATTACATATGTATCTTTCCATTTTGTTGTTATATTCACACAGCATGTTCACAATGCAACACTCAACTAAACGATCTGTTGCGCATTCCGAGTTCTAATGAATGTGAGAATTGACTCTAATAGGGATATGACGGTATTATGTATAATTTTATGTAAATCAATACAATCATAAATGAATCTTATGTTTTATGATTACGATGCTAATTGCTACTTACTAATCTGAGAAAGTAACAAGGCGCAAATGTTTCTTTGTTAATATTTTGTTACTGTCTTATGCTAAAATCCACGACAGAAAATCTTTGTAAGCCAACATCGAGAATAAATCAAGTTTCAAATGTAGTTGTAACAATGTCGCAACTACCCATTATTGGCGCTAAGATCCCATAACCCTTTCATTGCAAGCACCATTAATTTCACCGGTATGTAATTTTTCAGTTATTAACAACGCATTGTAATTACAAATTAATGCCGTCAATACATCTCAGTTATAATTAGATCACATTTTTAATGGCACGTTCCGCTCTGTGCTCGTGCAAATTAATAACGTCTACATGTTTCTACGGGGATGCGTGTATGACATAATGAACTAGACGTTCAAAGGTAATAGGGTACCTACTAGTATTCATGCTTATGTTCCTATCAATATATAATTAACCACACGTACTGTCCATAAAGGTTAAATTAATTAGTTTTATAATTCTTTAGGTGCATGAAATCGATATTAATAGGAAAATAATTAAATGACGCAACTATAAAAAAGCAACAAAGGTCGAAACATCGGTGTTTCCTACAACGGAACATATCGTAACTGTAGCGCCAAGCCCGGATAAAGCTGAGAAGAACAAATAAAACATAAGCTACGAGGTAGTCAATCAAGAGACACGCGAATGTCGCTTAGCATTGCATCTAGTTTCACTTACGGTGCACGCAGTTTTTCGTCGGGAACGCGATCGCGACCGCGATCAATAGCTGACATTGTGCTCGTCGACGCGACGCCCGCGCAGCTTGCATAATGTGTCAGTCGTGGGAGCGACTACAGAGCCGCGCCGTTATGCGACGCACGCCACTGGTACCGTTCCATTAGTGATTTTATTAGACGATTCGCGTGTATCGCCCGTAATCAATTTGAGCACATTGCAGGCGTTGTAAGTCGCCCCACTTGCAACGTATTA
Source organism: Spodoptera frugiperda (assembly GCF_023101765.2). Classification (NCBI taxonomy): domain Eukaryota; kingdom Metazoa; phylum Arthropoda; class Insecta; order Lepidoptera; family Noctuidae; genus Spodoptera; species Spodoptera frugiperda. Next base: position 7,440,248 of record NC_064241.1, on the reverse strand, counting down.
TAGAGCATAAAACGCTTTACAGCCACGTTCTCCATTTAAGCTCACACGGTGTTTCATTCCGGGCTAATGTAAAGCTTGCTGTGTATAATTTTGTTTTGTCCGCGTTATCTGGGACGCAACAGTATATCACGAATTTTGCAGATAAATTGATGCATTGCTATGGGAAACGTTTGTATCTATGTTTTCATTACTGTTTCTGATGACTTAATGTTCCATTTATTACCCATAATCAGTTTCGGCTTCGGCTACATCGTAATCTAAGTATTTCTCATTCAAAACAAGTAATTGTTATTATTTATCTGAAACCAACTTCTTTTTCCAACAAAAAGTAATAGGTCAATGATAAAATTACTTTGAATTGAGAGTTCAACTCTGTCACGCGATCTTTGCAATGTTTTCACCCGAAATCTTAGCTAAGAAAGTCGGTATAACTTCTTTTAGATTTTTTATTTTTCGGCTTTTCTTTGAGACATCTTCTTGTTAAAATTGACCGCGAACGTTGAACAACGGTACTGACAAAATTTCAGTATACTTTATTTGGTCACTTTTCTATTCAGCAACTGAAAGCAATGCTCCCATTTTTTATCGCAAATAAAGTGGACTAAAGCCATAATGTTACCATTTATAGTAGTACTACCACGGAAACTGGTTTTGAAGTTTGCTTAATTTATGATAGTATCAATATTTGGGTACGCCGCGGTATCTGTGTCGACGATGAGTCAGCGGTGACCGCTAACACCCACGAGTATTGTTAGTCGCAGGCGCAGGTTCCAACATTTGCATACCCATCTCACCATAAACAAACATTAACAATATTATTTTGCATCAAATTGGAATTTTACAGCATTACTAATATTTTAGTTTCAATAAACAGTTATGCATCTCATTTATCTTGTAAATTATACCCAAAATATTTATAAATGTAGAAATTTTAAACTTAAACGTGAATTTATTGATTAAGTTCAGTTATAACTCCCAACCTCCTTAGTTATGGATTCCAATGCTTTTTATAAGAAATTCCGAACTTGTACAGTTTTTGTGTGTGTTCAAAAGAAATATAATGCCGAATCGATATAATTTAGAGCAAAAAAGAATCCACAGCTCCAATCGAATAGAAAAGCGGAATCAATAACAGCCTCGATTCTGGCAGATAAAAATAAATTAAGTTACGGGACACCTGTTAAAGCGGCCGTCAAAAGTGCACGCACCCGCACCGCGACACGAGGTCGTTCACCTCGACACGACGTAATTAAAATCCTTCATGGAAAGCACGCCTGATGGAATCCATCCTGACCCCGCGCACGACCGCCTAGTACCGCCCTTTAAACGTTACTTTATAAATAGGAGCAACCCAGCTTCGTGTCCCCTACCACTGCTATGCGATACGGGAGCTACTAAAAAAATAACCTTAATTATTCCGTCGTTTCAATTTTAACTTTCGTTTTATTCAATTCTCCTGCATGTTTATAGAAATCTGACAACTTTGGAACGCCCGCTATTTCTGTGAATAATAATTGAGTAAATAAAAAAACTTTGCGATAAAAAAGGCTTTTTGTAGTACATGTTGATAGAAGTACTTGTAACTATGGTTCTCGAAACTTGAAACGCTATTTTCGTTAGTCATGGCCAATGTTGTATACCGATTTATTAACCAATCAATTTAGCTGATAGGTACATCTCCAAAATTGATCACTAAATTAATAGTTCGTACTGGAGGTCTGTAGATTAAATTTCAAATCGTTTTCAATAAAACACTTTAATTGTAACCACTTCAATTACAAAAAAGTAATTGAGTGGCCAATATAATTGATATTCGATAAATTGTTCTCATCTATAAACCCTCGTTTTAAGCGAGCTATTAAGTTTATAGGTTTTCAATATTCTTGAAACTAATTTTCTTCATATTCTCTAAAGACGTTGTACGTGTTAACCTCTCGTCTATTTTCTAAAGTGTCACGTGTTATCGCGCAGATCACTGTTTCGTGTGATATCTCCCGTAGGTCTCCCCATAAACTTCAATATGATATCAAAATAATCAGGAAATCGGCACGCGGTATCGCCTTGTGCCCAATAATCGATGGTGATGGCGTGTCGCCGAGTATGCGCGCGCGCAGTCACGAACTACACGGTGGATCGCTGTTCTCACGTGACCCTCTTAATTATAATCTCAGACTCTACAATCAGGTCAACCATTTCTATATTATAACTTTACAATTTATGATATTTTTGACATAAAATTATATTTTATAATATATTATTGAATAATAGGTACCGTTAAAGAGTTTATTTACTATCATTAGAAATTAAAATTAATACCGGTTGCAGTGACAAGTATCGCTACTTTGATCATAATTAATGGCATTACGACCGCACGTACAATGAAAACACGCAAATGCACTACGGAATATTCCTAAATAAAATTACTATAAAAAAGACTTCCATTCAATAACGACTTTAACATAAAATTGCAATTCGTTTCGTTATGCAAAATCACGGATTTTTATCAAACGGATCATAAAAATCGCGATATTTTATGTTATTTCGTTGCAGTATTTGTTTGCTTGTTAAACGATTTATTTGGATTAATAAATGTCGTGTTTTACGATTTAGCCAACAACGTATATTTATCGAAGTACCTTATTTTAGTTCAATAATTTGGGCCCACAAAAATTTGTAAACGCGTCGTAGGTTGTCCCATATGGGATAGCCTAGGACCAGTTAACAAATTAAAGTTCGTGAGCTCAAAGAGTTCCGCCAAACTTTAGTATCATGGGCAGTAGTACGTTAGGTCGTAAGTTGTAGGTTCGTGATCCAATTCCACACAGTTGGTACTCGGTACCAACATGACCTGAACCCCGGTCGTGCTCTCCAGATCGTTTGTTATACTTTTGCGGTTCGCCAACGCTACCAGTTGTTCCGTGTACAATTGCGGACCTAGATACCGTAGGTAGCTAGGACCTTAATAATGTCTAAGTTCGTGGGAAAACCTTGCATTACATTAGAGATGCTTTTAACTAGAACTTTTTTTGCATAAGAATGCATTTTTTATTTTTTGTAAGTTGAACATTATTGTATTACATGATTGTGTTGATATATTGCCAATTCTAATCGCTATAATGACCAGTATCTTGCTGAATATTATCCGTACTTACATTGCCGTGTTCAAACAATATCGTTTGTTAACTTGTAGCAATTATTCAGTCGCTAATAAAATACATTACTAACATAACATTAACTCATAGTTATTACTCTCTATTCGTTAAATTGAAAGCCTATTACAAAGCCTTCGAAACATTATTGAAATATATATTCGAATATGAAATAATGCCTAATATAAACATTTAGATTTAATATTTCATACGGATAATTGTCGCGTGCAGATACGACGGTACATGTTAATTTATATTCAACAGTTATTGTGAAGCAAATATTTGAATTCTGTTTTTGACCCTTTATAGTAATACTTTGTAGTATCTTAAATATGAACTAATTATGCGAGATAATTCTAATTAATATTTTTTGTGTAAAGTAGCGATTATTAGCTTTATTTTCGAGACTTGTATCGATTACAATTTGTTTTGTTGAATAAAAATTGTACCCGTTTACTATGCGTTGATGTCTTTTGTTAGCGTGATTTCTGAACTAGTAACTTAACGTGTCAGCGATTTTCTTTTTAATTTGGTTTTCTCTTTTGCATTAATTTCGAGTTTTATCCATTACAGTGCAGTGTAATATAAGAAATTACATTATTTATAATATTAGTTTTTTTAGTAATTTTCCACGAGTAAATGCTAATTTCAAGTAATTTGCAAAGTTTATGGATAGAATTTTAAAACGATGGGTTAAATGATAAATCTACTCGCCAAGGGAACCAAACGAAGCGACTCTAAATATAGCGCAGTGCCATTATTGCTATATGCGCATCGGAGCTTATCGCTCTATACACGATTGAAGACAAGCTCGCGCGCATGAGCGCAAAAACCTTCCTATACATACCCTAACGGTACGCAATACACACTTCTCATTTTTCTACGTTATCAACATTATTTTTTTACTCACTACTGCAATCTTCTTGAGAACTTTTAATTTGTAGGCTTTGGAACTTCCGGCAATAATTTGCAGGAAAAATTAGAAAAGTAAACAAATGCTTGTAACTGGGGTCATTTAACTTTACTTTGCTTTTTTAGTGTTTTGCTGTATATTAGGGATTATAATAATTTTAGTCTAAACTTTCGCAATAATTACACTTTCTTCAATAAACTATTTCTAGAAATACACATTGGTCTCAGTATATTTTTAGAGTTACATAAAATGTTGCACTCTGTGGGTCCAGCGTACAACCACTATAAAATAATAAATAAACCAGTTTATTGAACAGGATCACCTGACTCCACTCAGATGTCCAGGACTCCGACTGGGAAAATATTTTCTACAACATTTTTAAAATATCTCAAAAACCTTGTTTGTGAAGAAAATATTCTTATTATATTTAGAACATACCTTATTAGGGCTATGGGAAGGATAGTTGATATGTTAGCGTCACGTGATATTATAGTTCAAACAAATTTCAACACGCAGTTCATGAACTTTTCACTGTTCGTATATCACAGGCGGTCGCACAGTCCTCGGGATGAGCGCGCACGATGGTCGCGAGTAGTGTCGCGGCCACTCTCGACGAGACACTGAACTTGCCAGAGTGCGCCCCAACGGTTATAACATAACACGTCTGACGTAACCTTAACCTTGCAAGAAGAAGAGGAACGAGCCGCCGAAGGACGGAGAGAGAGAGCGATAGTTTCGAGAGAAAGGGAGAGATGGCCGGACGCGCGGACACCGCGGACCGGGCGTCGCGCGCCGCCGGCCGCTCGCCGTCAGACCCCATCCCGCTTCCCATACACTACGCTGATAATATTTATCTTTCACACTACTGTTTGATTATTATGTATTTTAACAAATTGGGAAATTTATGACACCTCACCAAAGCTATCTTAAAAGCTTTGTATTTGATTTTAATGGAAAACGTCAATGGAGCTTAAAATAAACAGGCGCACCCAAATTATACAAGGAAATGAGACTCTGAACGTGAACGACTTGATGCATGTGAATTCAAACAACATCAAATTATGGGAAAAAACTGTAATGAAGACATCCTATCGTCCGATGATTGCCGCTTATTATCAAGGTCCTCTTAGCAATTTACATAAACAATACAAGTCGTGCGTCAATTAGCAACTGCACGGTTTGTGGATCGCTCATTATACTAACAATTTCTGGTTACAACAACCTCAAATATACGCTTTGTCGTATAATAAAGTTGTAATATAACCAGGCAAATTAATATTGATGGCCCTTATACCTTCATACATTAACATTGAATCTAAAGCTCACATTAAAACTGAAGATATATAACTGTAACTTAACCTTATAGGACCCCAAGACAAAAAAGAACTTAAGATTGAATACATTCTTGAAACAATAATAAAACAATCCGTTAATACGCTTGGCGATACCAGTTTACCACGATCTATTATTCATAGTTGTCAATAACCAAGCAAGGATCACTCGGTCACATCGATCTTGCAAAGGTCCCCGAATCGTAACGGTAATCTGAATCGCATGTAGATACATACTTAGTTAAGTAGTTGTGTTTTTCTCTGGGTGGAAGACACTGGTAGGTAGGTATCTGACACTAACTGCCGCTATAAAATGTTCATCATCATCAATCATATTTTGAGGTGATTTTAACAATTTATTTCAAAGTATCTATCATAATTTGACTTTTCTGCCACCTTGCTTGTACTTGTAGTCCACTGAAGACCATTCAGGATGCTCCATAGAAATTGAAAAATTTGTGGTTTAGGTTAAAGACTACGAAAGAAAATCTGAAAATGGGTGATATGGAGAGTAAATGATACTTATTACATAGTGACATACATTAAAGTTAACCATATTAAAATTCTTTATCGATACTGATATATTTGGCAAATACCCAGGAGAAAGAAGATACTACCAAAAAATTCACTTTCGACAACCTAAAAAACGTCAAAAAGTAAGAGGCATTTAAAGAATCTTTAATTGAAATCTAGATTCCGTATCTTCCTTTCTACTGTTTAGAATACTATTTATGTCGAAGTTGTCAGTTACAGACAGGATTATTGCACTACTTAGTAATAGTTATGGGCCTGACCCAAGGTTAGAAGACTAGTTTACATTTCTACGAATACGACTCATGTGAAAACTTAAAGCGTGCGTGTATAATTATAAACGTGCGTGCTATGAAGTGATCTGTTTGCTAAAGCCGAAATATAACCTACTTTTAGTAACCGACTTATTTAATTGACTAGTTGGCTCTAATTACTAATAATAACACTACAAATAATATGCTAGATCTCATCTCGTTATACTTTGAATTTACGATAATGCGAATGATGATACCTGGTCCCGATCTGCATAAAATTCTAGTCTTGTTAGTCTAAGGGAAAATTTACTCTGTAGTAAAATCTTAGAGTGTTTTCTAAAGAAGTTTAAGGATAATAAATTTTCTCCAATAAAAATAAGTATTTTGCAAATCCATAAACCTTTTGAAATCGGAAATCGAGACATTTTTTTTTTGTTTTGGGTCCCTCAAACTTACACTTACTTACCTTAACCTAAATCAATGACAATTATTTCAATAACCATTATTCTATTGCTAACCAGAAAATCGAATTAAAATTCTTTCATCCAATATCTGGTTTGGTAACCGCAATAGCAATAAAGCCAATGAAAACGTCAAACATAAAGTATGCGTAAACAGTGGCACTGAACCCATTTCTTATAGACCGCACATGATCCCATTTCCGTCAGGTGATTACACGAGTGCTGGGCAACATAGTTGGTTAAAGGAAAGTCTATACTCTCCTAATGGATTAACCATTGCGATTGCAAAGTATCGACTTTCATTTAATCCTAAAGGCCTGCACAGATGGTCGACTATAAAGATTATCGGAATTTACATTCATCTATAAATTTATCGTCTTTGATTATACTTTTATCCTTTTAAATTAATGGTTGAGTAAATATAAATTTTCTTTTAATGTGCCTATTATTATTTTTATTTTATTTTATTCTTGTCATTATGATATTATAGCAACCACTATAATTATTATCTAACAGACGATTATTGTCATTATACAATTCAATTATAAATCTGCTTATCTTCTCATCGAAGTTCACATCGCAGAAATAACGATGAGTTTGTGTAAAGTTAACAACGATATTTTCTTGTATAAAAGTTTAATTTTGTGTATAGCAATCAGTTTATTTTATCGTGTGAACAATAATGTTGAACCTATCATCATCGTTATTATTGGTTGAAGTTCATAACTTCTTTCATCTTGAACTTAACAAACGCAACATAAACTATAAATGCTATACCGTAAAGGTAATAAAATAAATTCTACGTTGCTACATTTTTCATTAGAACTACATTTTTTTAAACTGGGTTCATAATTTTGCCTCTAACGTTGTGATTTTCAAAAAACAGAAATGTAGAAAAACATTTAAGACGTTCGCGCCCACGCTCTGTAAGCAAACGTATATCATGAGTCATATTTTATTACACCGCGCTCTATAATACCGACAGGTGAACAAACTAAGTGATATGTATTGTCATATTTCACAGCACTTTACCTTCGGAGCTTACTGCCCACAATATGGCTTGTTGAATATAAATATAAAGAGTTCAATTGTTACTCAAATTGCTCGATCTTTTACTCTCATCTTCGTATTCGTGAATGAAAATGTAAAAGCATTTCGCTTTCAAACGGAACAATTGCAATGTTTTGCCTAATGACATATGGCAAAGAAAAGATTATGTCGACGACCTCCACTTTCTAAGATGTCTGAACTTGAAAATTTATTTATTTAAATTTTTATTTACTTTTCAGTTTCATTGATTTCTTTTTTTTTCGAATAATACTTTCACATGACTTGCTTCAGAGAAATTGGAACCATTAAATTTAAAATAACTCGGTAAGTGTGTGTTGTTTACTAAAACAACGACAGTACAAACGTGTTTTTTGTATTTTATGGAATGTAATGCTAGTCACTGTCTAGTGGTAAAATAAAACACATTCCTAAGTGGTTTCTTCTATTTATAAAAGTACGGGAGAGTTATGATTGACTGGCATAAAACGCCCAAGCTCAAGTCAAATAGTAATCATCCAAGAAACATGTTTGAAATAAATGCTCCTTTTATGACGAACCTAAGACTTCTGCCAAGCCTGAGTCCAATTGGGAATGGAAGTATAGGAGAGGAAATGTTCTGTAATCTAAGTTTATTATGATTAGGTTAATCTATCGGATATTGACTGAATTCAATTACGTATTACACCTAATTTTACATAATGGAAGCATGTCTATTATAATTAATTGTCACTATGGAAACGCCTTAACAGAGTTCCTATGGAGAACGCTTAAGGCCAGGTTATAGGTGGAAAGAGAAATATCGAACATTCAAAGCTATTAGCTATTAAGGTCGCTAAGGTATTCTGGAATCGATTCAAAAATACTAACATTAGTTAAATAAAACGGTTGCAAATAAGGGCGAGGAACAAAAGTGTGTCGACGCGGTTGTTATGGTAGCCAATACACACCCACGCACATGATTATACAAATAAATCTGCGAGCCTACTCTAGTCGAAACATCGTTTGGAAACACTATATTTAGATAAATGTCTCAGATAACTTAGAGATGACTAATCTAGATACCTACTTACAAAACGATTTAGAGCTGCTTGCAGTGATAACGTCAACTTCGAGTCACAGATCATTCGTCATTTGACGTCACGCGGTCTTCTACGCCACTGAGGTATTTAGCGTGCTGGGGTCATTGCGGTCTGTCTATCAATTGTCTATCCACATGATGTTTCTTTTTACCGTAATTACGAGCTCATAATCTTCATTAGTGTGGTCGATTCATCACGGTTTCACATCAGCTCACCAAGTTTCCTCTTTGTCAATTATTACATCATAAAAGAATGTTCCCAAGACTATCTGTAGTTTGTTATGCTTCACATCATATTTCCCGTCTGAGTGCCTATTACGCTCCGGGATATGATGCCACTCACTCAATTATTGGCCGATGATACGTATCTCATTGTTTATTACGTTATGCAATTTTACTTCTGATGAGATAATTTAAAATAATTAAGAACCGCTATAAATATACTTTTCTTATATACTTGCTATATAAATCTTATTTTTATTGGTAGCGGAAGTTTACGATCATTTTAATCGTAATAAAAACTGGAACAGATCCAGCTGGTCTGAAATGAAAACACCTACAATTAAGCGTACCATGAAATTTAATTAAAGAAAACTTGAAATCAAAAAGTCACAAGAATTCTATAATTGATTTGTGCCCACTTCTTCCGTCAGCAATTAAAACTCAGTATGTAATAAATCATACCAACAATTAAATAACAGTCCCTTCAATAGCACAGCAATAAAATATTCTAGTCCTATGATAGATCCGTAATTATGTTCTCATCACACTTAAATTATCAGCTCATAAATGTAACGGTACATTTTATGCCATGCTTATTACCTTAGCAAACATGAATGATTTTGTATAATTTATAACTAATCGTAACGTACAAATTAATTAAGGAAGAGTCGGTTTTTATCGTTGCGGTTCCTACCAGCAGTCGGCTGCTTTGTTCGAAGTTCAGTATTTCATGTTAGCCACGCCTGTAGAACCGATCTCGTGCTAATGTTTTACTATCCGCTTTTATTCCCTTAATATTTCTCGTGGCTGCGCTGAAAGCCTTTAAACCCACAGCATAATAAAGTGCTATATGCCTCTCCAGGCGGAATTGATTAAGATAGGTTATATTTTACGATACGCCTATATGTTTTCTAATCACAGTATATGTGTATGTTGGAAGTCATTGATTTGCAGAACGCATTAGATTGTAAACTATTTCTTTATCACAACGTACAATGATACACGTGTAGTATACTGTTAGGATTTTTGTCTAATTCGGCTTTGTGAACGAATAAATAATCATTTATTATAATTAATTAACCCGTTTGAATAATTTTATTTCCAATAAAATACTGATTCATGTCATAAATATAAGAATATGTGTCAACTTATACTGTCTTAATATAAATTCAAAGCTATCAACATTTCTTGCATATTAAAACTAGGTATTTTGAAATTCTCACCCATAGAGGTGTAAACATTATTTATTAAAATAGTCTGTCTATTTTAAGATATTACCTCCACTTATAAATATTACTCATCCATCGAGATTTCGCGTCAAATAAATTGCACACATTAAAAAGATATTGTTCAATAATGCGGAAACACCACATTTTACAGCTATTCCTTTTATAGAGATTTTTTATTCACGTCTAGAATATAGTCATCGAAAACGTGTCTTTTATTTTGCGATATAAATTATTACATTCCGATGATATTCCATAAAAAAAAACTTGTCGTGTAACTGACAATATGTTTAATGCCCATCCTTACAGTTATAAGCCTTCCCACTTACAGTTCTGTACACTATCTACGCCACACACCACTTAAAATATCATTAACGTATTTTAAAATTTGTACTAAGGTTATTAAACGAGCATCTATAAAGACCAAAGTATATGGAAGGCTACGGGATATATTTTAATGTGCATATAATATACACTGCACAGCGACCGGTTGGATTAACTGATTACAATGTAGACGTTAAGACTTTATAATCATAACTAACAACCTAGCAGTTTTGTGGAGTAAAATTAAGTGTCCCTATTGAGTAGAACGGTGTAGCGGCCTGTTACGCGAATTGTTACATCCTTGCAGCCTAAGCTTTATTATCTAGCTTAACAATGTTGCTACATATTTGTTCCCATTGTAGGCTCAGAAACTCCTTTGCATAACAGCCTCCAAGAATCATGAAAATGTGAAATTCCTTATGAATTATGCTGTTACAAAACGATTATATGTTGTGCAATATCAATTTGTAATAAATATACGGTCTGCTCTAAAACTTTATGGAATGTGGTTTTGTATTGCCTTTTTCTATAAAAGGAAGACGTGGCAAAAATATGTGAAGGACACTATTCACGTTACAAAAGCCGATTGGCAGTTATTTACCCGACACAATAGATTTTTATAGTTTCAAATGTTATAAAAAGATTTAAGACAGGATATATTCAACTTTTTAATAAATTAGTATTAATAATAGGGCTAGGACGAAATTGACTAAATTAACTTTTAAATGTTTCTTTATTTTCAACGTTTTTGACATCAGTATATCTATACGAAATTTAATTCCAAGTCCTATTGCACCGCACCGCCTCCACGCAACTTCAAGTACAGTAGAATGTAATGTATTTAAAATGTAAAATTCCTTAGTACAAAGTCGGACACATGCGCTCTTCGCAAACACTCATAACTATCAATCATGTCGAAAACTTTAAAAGCAATGTTCTGTCACTTGAATTTTTTTTTTATTTCCATGCTCATTTGTTGTTAATTCAGTATACTTAAAGCATATCGTTGCATTGCATCAAAGCCTTTATAAACTATTGTTAAGCACATTTTCAAAATTCGCACCTCCAACATCGACCAGGAACATATTCCCATAACTCTGCGACAATCTCACCAGTTCATCGGGTGTACGGCTGTGCTTTACATTTTCTGTTTGCTTAAAACATTTACAATCGTTCCACGCAGCTTGACAGTTAGAAATCTTTCCCCAGAAACACGTATTATTTATGAAACCCAATGCCAACACTCTCGTATCCTTCACAACTTTTTCTTGTTCTCATTTTCTTTTTAATTTATTCATACCTTTTCCTTGATGGTGTATCTTTTCACACGCTCTCCGAGATTACTCCGTCTGATCTTAATCAACAGATGCGGATTTTTTTATAACTGCTTTATGAACCAGGAAATATTCTAGGCTCTAAAGCATACGATGTAAAATGTAGAACGTACCTTTTTATCTCACAGTAATCATATACGTCTGTAGAACAGAATGGAATACATTTCTTTTGAAAGCTAATTAATAATAAGTATACCTTTGAAATATGACTGCTTTTAGAGGTCCATATTAAATCTTTTTTGTGTCTCAAGAGGTGTTTGAATATGAAATGTAGTGTTAATTCATGAACACATCAATCTTTCACTGTCGGAGCTGGACATAATTACTTGTTTATTTAAGATGAATTGATATTTAATAAAGCATTGCTTTAATACAGTCACGTAAAGGCGTATGAATACACACGGCAATCGATTTCTTTGTGGAACATTGACACGTGAATGCTAATTCTCGAAACAATAAAACATTATGATGTTCTAATTTAATTTATTCCAAGTCGTTTTTTATTACTGTGTTGGTGTTCGACGTTGACGATATTGAATATGGAAAGTTTTTAACTGATAATTTCGAGAAATAAGTAATATCCAACTTCCCATGTTAACTATGGGGCGATAATAATAAAAAATATTTAACTGACATTAATCGTTTGTTTTGTTTTAATTTGAATTAACCGCCCTTTTACTTGAGGGCGAGAAATCATCGATTGTTCCTGTTCCTGCACCTGCTCTTCGAGCTGGAGCCCCAGCAACCTCTTAAGTCTTCAGCGATTCCATATCCGTATCAAGCATTAGCCCTACTGGGCCTCTGTAGTAAACCGCCTTGTAATCGAAAAGGCTTATAGTCCTATTATGTAGACATGCGTCCCATAACGATTAGGTAGCATTATCCAAAAAAAGTAAAGCTTGTTAATGTACTATTTAGATAGAACTACATCTTCAAAATGAGTTTTCCATAAATATGAGCTTAAGTTGCTTAATTTAGTGATTCTGACGTAGCTATTAACCAAGGCAAAATAACCTTCACAATTTTTGTATTCTGTAAACCTACACAAAAATAAAACATTTTAACCGGACAATCAACCATAATTCTCTAAGACAAGCCGCTTTATGGCACCCATATTACGCTTAATTGCGATTGCCAATTAGCTATATTATCGGTTATAGTATCCTTACTCTTAAAACTTTTTTTACAACTGTACTTCTTACAATGGACTATGATAGGTAATGGTTCTATAATTATGCCAGGCAAACACTTAAACACACTCATATTTAAATTACCGTTAAGTTTCGTACAGTCTTCACACCTCTAGGAATATCATGGCGACCAACATTTTATAGCATGTAGTGGTCAGATAATTTTGAAAAAAGAAAACGAAATAAAATGGTGTGCATTAATAGAGTAATTTGAAAAACAAAATACCGATATCCGTGAAAGTACTGCGCTTGAGCTTACTCGAGAATTGCAGGTACGCAAAAAAATTGGCATAGAAAATTTGTGTGTAGTGAACTTTCGGTTTTAACCTAGATATGTAAATTTGTGTGTGGTTTCATTACATTAAAACATAAAATTCGTGCCTACGTTTCCTTGAAGACATAAAAATGAAAATCATTGTCATCATTTTCTGTTTTTATAGTGCCGACAATGCCGAAATATAACATCTATTACTTTAATTATATTTCCACTTTACAGACAATATTGAAATGACCATGTATAGATATTTCGAGCTTTATGTTTATGTTTTATGTCATAGCTGTATGACAGTTATAATAACTTATGAAAGTTATTGTTAAACTTGTCACACATGAATTTATCCCCACCTTTTTACTTGTCTCATTACAAGTGTAATGAATTACACTAATCCTGTGTAAAACTCATCAAAAGAAATTATCCGAATGGGCCACAGTTTATAGAAATTACCGCACACAAGCTTTGAAACACTCATATTACATTTAATATCTTACATAATTACTTCAGTTGTCTTTCGTAATAGCTTTTGCTCGGGGCCTTCTTCATGGGAGCATTGTGGCTACAAAAACCGGTGTCATGCACCCCTTCAATCATAATTATTGTTATTTGCTTCATTTTTCTCATAAACTCATCTCATGTTTTACACCCTGGAATTCTAGTACACATTTATCAACAATCAACCGAGATTAACAACCTATTATAGTAGCAGTATCATCGTGTATTAATCTACCACAACAAGTAAAGAGGTTACGTTTATTTTCTTAGTCCTACTATAATAACTTGTAGAAACTACCGCTCGATGATACACCTAAATCTCACACTCTATTTGTACAGTGACCATCTATAGATATTTACAGTTAACCGCTAATTAAACTTTGTTTGATTTCCTTCAATATGACTCAGCTAGAAAATTGCTTTTATACGATGATGATACGTTACCTATAAAGCCACATTTAATAGTGTACAATTCACAAGTTAGTTCTTATTGGCTTATTATTTTCCCAGATTGATTACTTTTTTGTGTTAGACATTAACTTGATGCCTAAGTTAAGTGGGTTTCAAAATCCAAAATACAGTTACCACATTCTATAAACATCGATACCACGATCGTGTTATATCGTAAACATATGAGATACAAGCGCAAATGAAAGAATTATGAAAACGCTTTAGAGATTGCCGGTGGCTTAGAACACGATGATATTTTATATTATTGCCGTGTTCTATACTTTAAAGAGGTAACTTCTACGAAAATATTTATCTTCATGCCTTATAGAGACATAAAAAGTTTATGTTTACCCACAAATATGGCTATGACTTACAGCCAATCGTCCTAGAATTAGATACCTATACAGATTTATAAGACGGATGACCCCGTTACGAGAAAACATATTAATGTGAAATTGGGACATTAAAATCTTTATCGTAATTTTATTATATTTGCCAACATTAATATATATCACGCCGCACGTAGCTCATGATAAATATTAATATATGAATGATCATATATTTTTTGTGTTCTTATATTAAACTCATTCAAGCAATACAGAGATAGAAATTAACACATATGAAAGCCAGTAAATTAGCGTGTAAAGTATGAAGACATGAATTCATTTTCAAAGCGCCGCCATGTCAGGATACGGGCGGCAAGCCTGTCCTGCACCAAGGTCGTAAATCGCCAGAGACAGAAGTAAACCATTAGTCTCATAATTAGCCAGCTAGCAATGGCTTTAGAACGCGCTTAACTTATAGCCGGGAGGATTAGTTCGTTTTAAAGTTAATGAGAGATGCAGTAACTGAAGCAGACTATTATATTTTCATCACTATAAATTTTACTCCTGCGCTAATACTTATTTATATTTACTGTAAAAGTACACACAGCATGTTAAAATTTTAAATAACTTCCCAATGTAATTTAGTAAGATGAAAGAGTGTACTTAGGATGTATTGCTCGAAAATATCGAAAACGATCACCGAACACACATTTTGAGTTTAAAAAGTGTGAAACTACGGAACTGTAAGATAGCCACGATGTCTGCTGAGAGAAAATGTTTGTAGGATGTGAGTCACATCGTAAAACGAAGTAAATTGACATTACACAGATATTTACATCAAGTTTCTGTTATCGTGAATATTCGCGTTGTGAGAACCAGGACATAATTTAAATTCAAATCAGTAGGTAATGTTGTTATAGCACCCATTCTTATTTTACGACTATTGTCAACTTGTCAACTATATTTGTCGATAGACATCGGCATTCTAGTTTATATTATGTAAATGTATTTCTGTTAATACAATACCCGTTTTTGAGTCGATTTTCACGGTATCTCTGACACCCTCATTGCATGTAGACAGTTGAATGAACATCATTCAAGGCGTATTGTTAGCATAATTGAAAATTCCCAAACTTGGAACAAACGCTTCACATTACCTCGTAACTGTACTGCGATGTATATTCTCATGTTTCTCTTAGTTCTAATTTCTTTATTTTTGATATGAATTTAAATGTGTCATACCGTTATTTTTGAAATCATGGTCAATTTTCGAACATTCAGACGTAGGAAGTTGTTACCGCTAACGTAGTATAATTGGAAGTATTTTTATAAATGTATGCGACATAAATATTTATTTTAGTTGCTGACTCAGAGAATCCTGTTGAAAGTCTTCTGACTTGATACGACAGTGGGAATACATATCAGTTTCACTTTTCCCTCATCTATAAATGGTGATATTCGTATCACGATTGAGGTCGCGCGTGCTAACTGTCTCGACATGTGTGCTAAACTGATTTTCCCCGCTAGCTACTGAAAAATAATATTCTCTTAGTGTTAGACTAAACTATGAAAATACGCGTCTAGACTATTTCTTCTTTTACATAAATCAAAATTCAATCAAGAGCAAGCAATTTCAATAAATCCATTTTACCTTTTGCTATTGGATGTGTAATATTCTAGAAATAAATACGAACGATGCTGTGAAATAATCGTTACGTTGATAATTATTTTAATGATATCGCCCCACGGTTCTTCTATTCACAATTTCTGCAGTGGTTATTCAAACAGTAGGAACTGAATGTGTAATAAACGACAGGAAGACGGGCTAAGCTTTACGAGCCAAGATCTATGTCCAATTGGCAGTTAAAGTATTTTAACGGCATATTGCTTTAGAATTGAAATTAAAGCGGCGGATATTAGCCGTGACTAATCAACTATGGGTATTAATAAGTGTGTTGTAGTATCATTTCTAATTAATTTCAACACGGCCGAATAGAGCCCTGCGCTGCATTTCCATGGTTTGTAAATGGAGGTATAAAGCTGATTACCATATGCAAACCATATATCACCTGGCCACTGTATGCGGGGCGTAAATTTCTCGCTCGAACCTCTTAGGATATTTATCCAATGAAAAATAAACCTTTACTTATATTACTAAGAAATAGAAAACAAATCATAAACCCAAGAATAGAAATAGTGGTCATATGTTAGACTTTACGCTGTGTTGTTCGCCAGTTAAAGTAGTCAAATAGAATCCTTATTAAATTTCCTTGAATAACTGATTTACTTTATATTTCCATAAAACTCTACAGGTATCACAACTACCTACTTAACACTTTTGAGTACTGCCTGTAAGAGAAATTCTGAACTTTATTGTGAAGTATTTTAGAGCTCATCATAAAGTAATCATTTCAAATACTGCTGCTTTAGAAACCTCCGCTCCATACATTTTAACTTAATCCCTCATCAGCCTTCGTAAATTTATCGTTTTATGGCTAATAATGCGCATCTTAAACGGTATAGCACTCATCAATATATCTTAACATACTTTTTTCTCCACAGGTAAGTTAAACGATCCTGAAGCAGTTTTAAAGCCTCGCTCGACTGGTACCGTATCCTGTCACAATGCAATTGTCGTAAGTCTGCCTACATTCTTTACTAAAATTGTATTCACGTTTATCGATTTTGATTATTCAAAAAACTCACATGACATGCTCACGCTCACATAAGATTACAAAGGATTAAAGTAACAGGATTACCTGCCTAGTAAACATTTTAAGCACAAAATACCGTATATTAACTGAGTCAACACAAGTCTAAGCTGCATTCTTCGTAATAACTCGTGTCTCTAGTTAAATAAGCTTATTATGAAATAAGTATTAACGTCTTACATTAAGTCACAGCGTGTCTGACATCACATGTACAAATTAATTACGCCATTTAAACGCTATAATAATAACGTCGGAACTCAACTGCGCGGTTAATAGTTTGTCACGATTATAACTAGAAAGATAGTATCCGTAGTGCGATATTAACGGGTGCTTGCAATTCTCACGCTGTGTGCATTACATTGGAGTGTATCATTTCCTACAGGTGTACGTAGGCTTTTATCTGAGTTACGCGCACCGTTATACTTCGGACACTAACACACTGAGCTAGACAAATTCACTCCACTTTCCATTTTTCACAGGTCATTTTCTTGTACACGCAGACGATGTGAGTGCAGGTGGTTCGCGGAACAAGATGTGGAGCGCCAAGGCTGCCTTCCACATCACCCACTTTTTACTCGTTATAAATCTTGTTGATATAAAATAAACCTTCACACGTCGGATAACACAACATTATACGAAACTCTCGACATACACTTGCCTACTTACGGAAATTACCGTTTGGAAACTGAAACAATCCGGACAGAGAGTTGTGACAACGTTCGTAAACTACACGGAAAATATACTTGCCTAGCTAAATACAAGTAGTAAAAGAATATTTATTGACAATATTAACGTCAGTCAGTTTATCGCCTCCTTGCCTGCTTTCGTCTGTACATCTGCCTTTTTATCGCTTTACGACTTGTCTCAAATCGCACATTTCCACTTCTCTTGCCTTACTTGGGGTAGAATCGCTGGGACGTCGCTTGTGTGATAATGGTGCCAATGTCCGAGTGTCGACACTAATCCGACTGCTCCTCGACATGGCACCGAAATAAAAGAAAGCTTGAGATGTCGCCCAACGGTCGCACTTTACGTTCACAAATAACTTTATGACTCATTCGAGATATCAAACGAATTGTTATTTAGCTGTTAACTAAGCTTAAAACAATCAGTTTAGTTATTGATTCGTAAATGGAATTTATTTTGAGTGGCAGCTATAATTAAATTTAAAATCTTCTTACATTTTATTAGCAAGACACAACAATTTAATCGATCGGGATGCCAATCTTAAAAGATATTTTATTAGCCTTTAAAAATACTCGACGAGAATTAAAAATAAAATGCAAGTAGCCACTCGTATAACCGTTAATAATTAAGTTTAAATTACGTCATCGGTATCACATTTTTCGATACGTGAAAGATGAAACAAGTTGGCTCGGTCTTAATACAGGGAAAAATTAGCGCCGGAGCTTTAAATGGAATCGACAAGGAATAAACTTTATGGAGGTGTTAATATTTTTTGTCTGTTTATTTAACATACCATCATCATTGAGGTGCTATTAACGCCCTTAAAACAAAACGATCAAGAGTGTAAATTGTGTTTACAGAATATCATCCATGCGACTAAAGAACTCTCACCCATTATACCAATAATGGGATAGACGATATCATTATTTGTATTTTTAAAACTAAACTGGGACAGACCGGTATGTGCGTATTTGTGCACAGTCTTAAACCGACTAATTTAATTGTTTACACAAATATAAAAGAATAAAAGTCACGTATAATTTACAACTTCAATTCTATCTGCAGTTTTAATTAGTACATCATAATAAACGCGTATTTACGCCTTCATTTTGCTTACTTTGTCTCTTGAAAGTTTTGAATTTATGAGCAACTTTTAATGTCCTCTCGTTTACTTAGATAAAAGTTTTAAAAAGGATCGTCATAAATATTATGTAAATTAATACTCATATACGTAGCCATAATAATAAAGAAGCGGTTGTTTTGAACCATGAATTGAGTATAAACAGTTATTTGCTAAAATTCTAATTTAAAAATGCTATTAAGGAATAGTTGATATGTTTTTCCGATACGTTTTATGCTAATGTTGAAATTAAATCGTTCAAACGAGTGTATCAGTGGCTTATCATATGACCAAAGTTGAAAGGCTCAATTAAGGAAGTGGGCTGTGTTTCTAAACTAGTCTTGCATCCTCGCACTCCCGGTGCATATTAAATTATAAGTGTTCACGAAGCAGATTTGTTTTGTTTTTCACAGAGCAGGCGATCGACATGATTTTGCAAATATTATTTACGGTCTGAGAATGACCCGTTTATTTTTAGACGCAGTAAATTCTTGAGTAAGATGATAATTGTATATTGTTGAGAAATACCAATCTTAGTGTAAACTCATTTCACGTACCACACCCCGTGACATGTTCTAGTTCGCTATTTAAACGCTAAATATAGACTGACGTGCAGCGTTGGAATCTCCAGTAATTTATTATTCAATTACATTTGCTAACTAAATACCGTTACAGTTGAAATATGACAAGTAAGGCGCCATCAATTTAGAACGGTATCCCGATTGCCTTCTGAAGTGTACAGTGATAATGATAGACCAAAAGTACAATAATCACAAATTACAATCACGTAAATTGGATGCCGGTTTAATTGACATGGAGTACTTCTGTGTACATTTGCCGGCTCTAAAGTTGTACAGCTAACTTCGTAGTGGCTAGTCCAAATAAAACAAAAGGCACCGAAATGTAATGCTATCGTTACTTGTATTTGAATTACTGTAAAAATATATCAAAAGTAATATTTTAAATGACGTTTTTAAGAATGTATAATATGTGTATTTTTATTCAATAAAACTAAATTATTGTATTTAGTATATTATTGAAAATACACAATTTTGTGCCTGACGCATAAAATATGCTATCCTATTAGTGTCCGTATGTTAATATGTAACGGTTAAAAAACCTACCTTGTTTTTATAACTTAGGATTACTTATCATCCAAAAATAAGGTCACGAGGAGTAAAAGCTCTTAGCGAATATTGAAAATCACACAAAATGTTTTACTATCAAATGCTTTTATCATTAACAAAATGGGTTTTATCTATCAATTTGCATTTTTTATTATAATCACACACATTTTACCAAGAGCTACCATTCCGACATTCAGACAGAAGAAAGTGTTCAAATATTTTAATGTATAAAATTTCTGCAAATGCCAATTACTCCATTTCGATAGTGTTCATAGTTCAATGGCAGGTAATAATAGAAATCAATCTAGCATAAGGAGAGCAATGGGCAAAAAAACCGCTAACCGAACTTAGTGGTAGAACGTCGACTCATTCATTACTGGGAAGCCGTGCGGTTTAGTTATTTAATGAAACGTTACTTCGACACTGACAGACCACATCAGGAACGGCATGCAGCAACCGCATTGTGTTTTGGGAATGGAAGCCGAGCCATTCGATCACATTAAGGAAATGAAAATATTTGCTTGTAACGAAAGTAAATTACTGAACACTTTCCTGTATAAAAAATCCGTATAAAGTAATTTTCTTAAATGTATGTAAGAAAATTTTACGCATAAACATCAAGGTAACAAGTGTCAGCCACCGCGTCTCGGGGCGGCGGACGACGAGCGACGAACTGCGTCCACTGTCCACCGCTGACGAATGTCAATGGCACGCCGGCACCGTTACTCGATCTCGCGTCCGCCGAATTAATTCGCCAATGGAAATCCGTACAACGATTGATTCCTACATAGAATAACTTAATAAGTAACTTGTTGCTGAAGCGCCCGACGCCGTTATCGGACATCTTCCCCCGAGCCCTCTACATCCTACTCCCATCTCACCACTAAATCAAATAAGCCGGTCATTATTCATCGCACAAAAAATGTTATTAGTCTTATTGTCTAACTGTAGAGATCATCACGGTCAAAGACACGAAAACAAACGGGCGCAAACAAAGCAGTGCGCCTCGTGCTAATACAGAAGTGATGTACATAACAACTCATTGATACCGAGCACTGGAGCTGAAAGCCGCCAGTAATGAGACCGCTCTACATTTCAATAATATACGAACTTCTTTTGAATTTTTATCGGAGGACGGTCGTTAATCTACTGACTGTCGGAGACCTCATGCTGCTTTGCGTTAAATACCATTTGCATGGCTCGTTGGGGCGCAAAAAGCACAAAAAATGCCATTTTTCCCAGTCAGCACTCATCGTTACAAATAAAAATATTAGACGGCTGTCGATCGCCGATCAGGCGCCACACTTTTACTTACATCGATCGCGATGCCTTGTCTTCATTCTGATTTATATCTCACATCTCACACACTTAGCTCGGTTAGTCTTAGTTATTTTATGTACTGCACACCTTTCTGTATATTTACTTACCTATCGCTGTTTTTATTTCAATCCTTAATTTAAGAGAAATTCTTTATTTAATGTTTTACAATGTAAGTGTTTACGGGATGTTTTTCAATTTATAATTTTCTCTCAATTTACTACCAATCACTTACTAAAATGAGTACATAAATCATTAATAATGAACTAATATTAGTCCCACAAGCGATCTAGATTTAATCGCTACCTTCTGGGGATTTGTCGTAGCGCCATCATACATATCAATTAAGCCAGCGTTTAATTTGATCATCGATCATCTGTCATCCACCTCCTCTGAGGTCAATATCTTTATGAAACTTGATTACATATGTACGTGCATACCGAATTTTATCAAACTGGTTCCGTGGATAATTTCGCACGTATATTATGTATGTGGATGTTGCTGTATTACTGGTGGTCGTTCTATTTTTCACTCATACTTTTTTTGTTTATGCAAATACTCACTACTGAATAATTCATATATTCGGCTAAAGATAGCGATACGTTGCACTCCAATTACCTATTTCAACAGTAGATCCCTTTTCAAGTGAGTATCTTGAAATACACACGAAGTAATTGTAAGATCCACGCTTTAATAAAGAAATCAACATTATCACTATTCCGCCTACTAGAAAACTGTATTTGTATAATCATACGCACTTAAATAATTATGTAGGAATATTGTTTGCGAAAACATCCGAGTATTAAACTGATGCATATTGTTATTCTAGTCTGGTCCCTTATTAACAGATGAGATGATGATAAAACAACAACAAAGTATCGCTGATAGCTTGTCTTCGACTATAATACGCGTCTGCGCAAGAGTCAATTATTACTAAACGACATGAATTTATAAATAATGGATGACAAAATAAGCAACTTGTCACATGCGACAGCTCTGAGTCATCAGGCTATCATACATTGACAGCATATAATAGTCAGCCGATATAAAATACTAGTGGAAACGGACAACCGCATCGCATTTTAATACATTCATGAGCAAAAAGAATATTAGTCATCCAAGGATTCTGTAGCTTCCAGATAAGTTATTTCTCAAACATTTTCCTCCTAAATACGAGTTAACCTTTTCTGATTTGTTTGAACTGGACGCGTCTAAGTAAAAATAACACTGAACGTGAAGTGAAAATTACGTCACGTAACGTACTTTTTTAGTGAATTGAAAAAAAAATTAAATACACTGTGATTTGACGCTTTCGGAGTGCTATTCGAAATTCGAAATAAAAACAGGACAATTAGTAACTGTCGTATACGTTTAATATACCTATTGAAAATTCCATCGTCCGTATTCTAAGCGTCTCCTCGCAAAAAGCTTACAGAGCCAATAAAAAACCCTACAAGCCCACGAGGAGCGTGCTTGTATAAAATTTCGTCGGTGCATCGCAAAAAAGTAAACATTTTTTTCTTACTTTTGATCCAGTTAACGGTAGCATTATTTAACTTTGTTTTTAATTTACTTTTTGTTTTGTTTGTAGTATTTACAAGTCAGTTGTAGTATTCAATTCAAATTGATTGAATTAAGTACGTTTGCAGTGATATCGTGATTGCAATCATTTTACTCTGCTATTTATATGTGCATGTGATTTTCATAATTCAAGAAATTTATTACGAAGCTCACCTTACCTTACCTAGGCATTGAGCATAAAAGAGAGAAATTACAAATACATTATTTTCTTTGAAGCTGATCGAAATTACTTTTGGTAAAAAGTTCTTCCAACGTCAACACTCAGCACTTACTGAGCCTGAGAATTAATTTCAAATACATAAAAGTATGTAAATTTTCCAAACAACGAAAATTTCAGCTCTGATTTCAAAAGATAAGATAACCTAACAAGTCCACAAGAAACCAAACATGGCGACTGTGTTTTAGTTTGTATACTAAAATGGAGTGTTGGGAGCGACCAGCCAGTACGCAAGTAAACTTGTCGCTATATAATCGAACCAATTTATATCAGGCGCCAAGAGCCACAGTAGCTTAGAGTTATGGAACCTGTGCTCAAGACTTTATTTAAACACTGACACCCGCGCTCACCTCGCCAGCAAGTGCACTCCGATTGCAGGCCATGCACCCTCCCATAGCCTTTTGTTTTATTGTTAACGGCACATTTACTACATGCCGACGAAATACTAAATGGAAATGATTTATTACCGGCTAGACGCACCCTCATATTGATGAAACCGTTTAACTATAAGTTCGTGACAACGCAATCGAATTTTCCATTAAAACCAGACACGGTCTTTGCTTATATTTTCATTCGTTTCATTACAAACGCAAATAATAATAATAACCACAATACCTATTAAATACGTGAGAAAATTGTGATTTCACGCTTCACTTTAGAACTTGCAAATTTGATAAAATACAAAATTGATTTACACAAAAAACTTTTATGTCTTCAAAATAATAATCGTAGCGAATATGCTTAAACTTTAATTGAGGTCTACCGCACCACTTAAATAACTTGATCGGAATAATATCTTGTTTTTAGACAATCTCAATTAAAACTACCAAACGTTAATCATGCTGGTTCTTTTGACGCCATTAGAAGCCATAAAGTTATAATATGAAACTACATAACCAGTTATGCTGCTAAACGTAATATTTTATTATTATATAATTTACTGTGTTCGGAACACGCGCTTGAAATGACGTCTTCAGGTTTGCATTACCGGTAAATCCGGAAAAGATACGGACAAAACTCATGGCGCAATGTAACCGACAGGCTAACGACACCTTAGCGTCCTTGCGCGGCGTCCTTGCCGCCGAGCGTAAAACCTTCGCGACCCCGACTCTGCACTCTTTAACTTCATTTCTGCACTAATCTACCCGTCTCGCTCCAAACCACTGACATCCACAAAGCCCCACGCTCGATCTGCCAAGTGATAAATCGTTCCAAACGACAGCCCCTGCGTCCAAGTTTTACGGGGCGAGTTTGCCTCCACTCGTACCATTTTTATTTATAACTGAATGGAAGCGCCTCACGTATAAACTTTAATCACTGAATCTTTTTTTAGAGTATATTTTCATATCTTGCAAACGGTCCTGGATTCCATACTATTTTTATAATGCTCTCGTATAGGTACAGTTAGATGTCCAAGGCCGACGAGATCGAACTACATTGTCACAGGACATACACAATAAATTTTAACGGCGTTCAATATTTAAATGTACCATAAAAGCGATTCTTTACAATTTGCTAGCTGATGAATATTTAGTAGGGCGGGCGTGTAGGGCGCTGGGCTACGATGCGCCGACCACAACCGTGTAACCGCCTAATGAGGAAGACCCTTATGGGGCCCGACCGTGTTAGAAAATCCCTAATTGTACGTAACTATGTCGTTGATATTCAAAACGC
The DNA here is from genome assembly GCF_023101765.2 of Spodoptera frugiperda. Classification (NCBI taxonomy): domain Eukaryota; kingdom Metazoa; phylum Arthropoda; class Insecta; order Lepidoptera; family Noctuidae; genus Spodoptera; species Spodoptera frugiperda. The sequence continues at coordinate 7,415,206 of NC_064241.1, read as the reverse complement.
GTACTTCTACGTCCAATTAAACAAGCTTCGCACCTGTACATACTTAGTCGCTTATTATTGCTTTAAGGACCTATCTGAAGTTGGTGGTTTTGTTGTAAGTCGATAATTATATATACCTATTTAAGTTACTATATGTGTGTAGATAGATATATAGGCAACCGATTAATGAGTGCCTTATATGGAGACATTTTTTGTAAAGTCATGTAAAATTTTACTGTCTTTTACACTGCGTACATTTTTAAATATCTTTTTTCACTTTACACTAACGACTTCGTTGGAGAAACGTCTATTCAGGGACATTAGCATACCATTATCTTTTAAAGCCATGTAAAGCTGTACGCAAAAGAATGTGGAGTAATCTAGTATGATAAAATGTAAAATAAATCGTCTTCGCACTTTTTAAAGTTATTTACATAAATAGGTTACGGACTTTACATTGATTGAATCGCAAGTTGAAACAGTTGCCTACATAAATAAATGTAACACTAAACGGGTGTCGTGTTGGCATTGAATAAAAAAATCTAAATTGTAATTTTACTGTAGAAACCTCATGAATATAATTTTGCGTTGTATCATACTTATTGTGAGCACTGGTTAATAGTTTTGCATTATAAAAATTGAATTATATGGCCGTAGATTGCAAAAGGATGATAGAAAATCTACATTTTTATATGAATATTTACAGATATCCCGAGGGTTTGTAGGTTAGTTGGTGAGTGCATGGGCGAGCGCTGGCTGGCGGCCAGCGGGCAGCCTCTCGTTAATGCTCCTATTTACGGCGAGCGAGCTGCATGCCTCGAGAGCTGATTATTGGCGCCTCACTGAATAAATGAATCGACGATCTAGGCTAATCGAGACATGACTTTTACTCAACTTTTGTTCCTTTACCAACTCTTTTTATAACGACCATAAAACAATTTCTTGAATAGTTTAAAAATAGAGTAGCATTCCCGTGCTATAAACATATCACCGACAACATCACCAGTTCAATTTATTCATAAAAGTTGGCTATCTCTAAATTGCAGTATCTTTGAATATATCTTCATTTAGATAAATTCTGTCTGATAGAAATCTCCAAGGCAGTACAATAAAATTTAAATTCGAAATAAAACTGGCTGAAGTTCCTTTCAATCGTTTTGCCAGCGGATATATGTCGATAGTGGAGGGTATCGCGTCCGATTGTCGGTAGAGTTAACCGGGGATGCTCATCAAAATGCGTTGCCAGACTCTTTAATGCGATGCCGAAGCCCCTTTTACGATCACGCGTCTCGATGCAAACCATTTAAGGCTACTGCGCGTGTTGCCCTGATATATAGCCGCTAGTCACGAGCGGAGCGATTCCAATACCAAACTGCAATATGAACATACAAAAGGTAAAGTTTCAATGTACATAATTATTGCTACTTAATATTTTACAAATAAAAACATAACAATATTTATTGGGACGTTAATTTACTGTATAGAAATTATAGCCATACCTGGCAATAAATATTTAACTCTTACCAATTTATTATTCATTCTTTAATACAAAGTTATTACTGTTCTTTCTTAATTAAGCAAATCATTAATGGTTAAGAGACGCAAAAGGAGATTCAAGGAGATGAGGCAGTTGATAGCATGCTTCTATAGCTCTTGAGCAAGCGAGCTTGTAGTGAACGCACCTTTATTTACTCGCGTCACGCGGTACGACGCGCAGGCGCCTTTTGATTTACTACAACGCCAAATTGTTACGTCCCATGACATGTCAGCCAACTATTTTGGATGACATAAATGGTACTTACGGTACTTATACACAATCTCATTTCTACACGTATTAACAAAAATGACGAGCATTATCACGTCTGCGTTTATTACCGCGACCGCGGTACGGACTAACTACAAGCCGCACACTAGTACAAATTATAGCACTGTTGCCTAGAAAACATGTTAAGTATAGCATGATATATAAAAATACTTAGAAAAGCTGCATATTTTTAATATCTTTTTATGAGTTAGCCTTAGCTTTAAGTACAGTTATCAATGAAATGTTTTACTGTATAATACAAGTTTATGACACCGCACACAGAACACATGCTTAGAAAGACAATTGCAGTCCTAGGTTCGCATGTTCTTAGTAGGTTGTTACGGCTGTAAAAGGAAATTTATATCTCCATCAACTTGCTTAATAAGCAGTCATAAATTATCATATGAATAGTGCGTTTTCATTATTTTTACTGACGAAAGTTTCATACATTGGTCACGTTCGTATCCCAAAATGTTGGTACTAAAATATAACTGTGACTTATTCTACAAACTATATACGTCTTGTAGTAGTGTGATTGTTGATGCAAACAATGGAATTATTTTTAAAATTAACAAGTGAAAAGCCGTAATTAATGTAGGTATTTTTGGTACAAGAAAAGTTATTTTCCTATTTCAATGCTCTGGCAGACGCTCAGTGGATTTATAAACGTGTCAGACGTATTTTGCAGACATACAAATATACTAAAGTTAGTAACAGCTATCTATTTAAACACAAAAACATTGTTTGCACTAATAACTGCCATAGTAAAGAAGCCATTCTCAGAAGACAGAACACTTTCTCCAATATTTATTTAATGTATGTTGGCAAAACAGTTAAATCCTCAATCAAATAGAACAATTGGAAAACGTCAGCGATAAAATAAATTCCTCGTCATATGTTTATTGTTAGACTTTCTGAGAATTTATCGATAGGTAATTTAATGGCAGCCCGTCAGTGCGGCTATAATTTGTGAGCGATGTGACATTACTTCCACTAATTGTGTAATGACCACTGTGATTGAGTGTGACAGCCTAGAATCTACCCGTCGAACAGGCCACACTTCGGCTCTCCGGCCGACGTCCAGACGTTGATGCGTTCACCACTTTTCTTTTTGTTGCTCCACATTCTGCCCAGCTCGTCCCCTTATTTTTGTTGCACCGACCATTTAATAGTTTTTATTGTAGAGTACACCGAGCATAAGCAGCAATCTAGCAACTAAAGTGTTGAACTAAAATCGCACTTATTATTTTACTTTAATATACGGCTAGCTGTCGAGCAGCTTGTTCGAAAATTACAGACATTTAACCACCATCGAATTGGATAATTACAAGTAGTGTAATGATACGCCCGTAGACATCGCGCAGTTTGAAGACTATTTTTTTAGTTGATTTTTAAGTGTCTAGTAAATAATCCGGTCTTAATCGTAGAAAAATTGTGATAAAATTCGAATATCCAGCTGGAATTAATTAACTGCAGCGGTATTTACATAATTCAATTTTGTTGAGAAAAAATAAAAGTTGGAGGATTACTCGCAGCAGGCTAGTATTACCTTATGTCTCGCGTAAACTTAATCCGTCTAGGCTGGCCATATAAATAAGAAATTTCACGTAATCACCACGTTCGTGTTGTGTTGACAGGATATTATTCCGCACAGTTTTATGCCGTGCACAACTATGCCAATTTAGCGTGCAGACACGTAAATAACTAATTACGTTTTAAAGTTGTTTTATTTTTAACATCAAGCAGCAAACTCGAAGTCACATCGAGGTTCGCTTTTAATCATTTCAAGGAGTAGAACAAATTCATATTGTGTGGCATCTGTAGTTCTTAGAAAGCTATAAAATTATAGGTGTTTGTCTATGTTTAGTACCCGGGAATACGATACGTTCAGCGTTTTATATTTAGAAGCAGCTTGATAGCAAAATATGCGGTGTTGTACTGCGTGTAATGTGAGTTAACGGCTAACTACATAAATAGCAATTAGCTACTGAACTTGCCATAAAATAGTAATTTATTTGTAATGAGAAAAGTGTGTACCTACTGAGTAGTACTTACTTACTGTTAGACTTTGTTCAGCTAGATATTTTACGATCGACGATATACCTACAAAGTTTTAATCTTACTCATTGTATTGAATTCAAGATTTGAAACTCTCGCCAGAACTTCTTAGAGGTCCATAAAACATCCAAAACTGCATAAATAAAACATAATTATTCATAATATTTTTCAACACCTTTGACTCCCTAGTTAAACAATGTGATAAATTAATGACCATAGTTTTAGATTTTTTTATTTATTAATTTATGTTATATATAGTTGTCGCTTAATTTATTGATCAAAAAATAATGACAGATCCTGGTAAATTATTATTCAATTTAATTCGGAATTTATAATTTATTACAGTCATTATTACATCTCAATTTCCTATCCACTTAATATGTTTTCTTTACCGCTATAAAACATGGATACATAACATTAGAATTTTAAATGAAGCTATCTAATTCAAATTAGTTCACACCTTAACGATGTCGTTGGTGGTATTATTCAGTTCAGATACGAAGAGTCGTGACTGAGAAGAGAGTGACGCGCACCCTAATGTGTGCTGCGGTGTCTGTACTCCGGGGTGGCTCGCCGCGCGCTCATTACTTCGTACTTCGGACTCATATGTGCCAGGCTGGGAGGGCCCCAGTCTGTCATTAAGCCACCCAGTCCATGATCGGTCAGATATAAATCATGGTAATGGTAGATTATTCTAGATACATCGACGGAACACCCGGGAAATGCGCTCGAAGCACCGATTATATAGAGCCCACTGACGTAATTGCACCGCTCATTGATACCTCACGAAATGTAATTAGGCTTTGTTCCAGCTAAGTGCGGCTCGAGAGTTTGCCCTCTTTTTGTAAATATATTGCAGCATTAACTAAATAATGAGTATTGAACTGTACATAGGCCAATACGTTACGAATTTTCAGTGGGTGCTTTTTCCGGAAAATCCCAAACAATTTCCGTCACACGACTAGGCGTGTAGTAATTTGCTACGATGGCTATGTTTCGTGTGTGAGTATCTCACTAGGGACAGATTTTTTTAAATAATCCAACGTCATATCTAATGAGGAATTATGTTTCAAAACAATCACAACTTACTGGAAAAATTTATGATAGAGGAAAATACCATTTTCCTCTATAAATAGGTACGGTGACGTGTAAAAATGATAATTTAATTTATTCACTCAAGTGTAGTTGTCGCGTCTGTAGTAATTTCCGTATTTTCTACCAGAGTAAGAAATGAAACTGGATCAGCCCATAAACAGTCACGACCCACAAATGCCCCAAGGACAGGAAACAAAATGCCTTGTATGATTAATTGTCAACCTTGGTGTTCGCTATTTCTCAAGAAAGACACATTTCATTTACTGGTATTATCTATGTTCGTTTTAAACGGAGACTAGTCGTGTTGTCAGTGCGCATGCGACGTTGACGCTTTTGACATCTTTTGACACCTGTCACGGATATCGATCGTCGGAATCGATTAATTGATCGGTACGTGCATTACTCAGTGAGGTGCCATTACAACGCTGTGACAGGATTACTGTCAGTTTTTGTCAAACGTAAACATTTCAATATAAGGGTCTTAGACTACATAGTTGTAGTTGATTATGATTATAAATACTTTCTGTTTAACATTTTAATTGTACTGTTCACGTGGTAAGTATGCTAAAGCGATGCTCACTGGCTTGCCTTGAGCTTATCCATACTCATGAAGTGGGTTAAACTCAGTACGTAATATATGTATCCGTTCTCAAGGATTTATTATCAAATATAGATAGACTTGAAGTAACTTAAAGATGCATTTAGATAAGATCTTTCCTTTTAAAATGTTAATACTTACGTCTTTATCATTATGTAGTACGTTTGGTTATCGCGTAACTACTTTGTGATGGTTTTTGATCGAAGTGTTTGCATATTCACTTTCAGTTTATCAGAAAACAAATGACTTTATCAATAGTTTTATATTATAGCTTGTTTTATGTGCATCATTATCAGCTTATAAATTACTTGAGGTTATCGTCGCTGGCCTTTTCAGACATTTGTTGGTAGCAAAAAGTTTAATACCAACGTGTGTTAAGTATTTATCATGTTACTGTTACAGTACTTTGATTTTACAGCTAATCCAATAAAATGTTATCTTCATTACTTTTATGTTGTCGACAGATTCCTTTGTTTTAATTTTATTGATCTTAAACATTTAATGAGCCACAAGCTCTTTGTAGTTAAGAGCTGAAAAGCACAATAACATAACTGTCTAATATCTAAAACCTATCATCTTAAAAATATTATGTAAGTTAGCACATACATGTTACTTACCGTACGGTATCTGCTACTTACCAGGAGCTGGTTAAGACAAAGTTATTACAATTGATAAATTGATACTAAATGTGTTACTGTAAATGAAGAGTGTCGTGCGCGGTTTTACTAGATGTGTATCAATGAAAAATATGTCATTCCGTTAGACGATGTCCGTAGTAATAATACAGTTGTATGTTCGTAGCCACGATAACCTATCGCCCCGCAACCTCATAGCGTTCAGTAGAGACGCGGCAGGCATTATCGTGTCTAATCAGGTTCGCACGCGGCGCGGTGGCTAAATCATCCGATTATTGATTTCCGATGTCGCGGTCGTGATCGGGCGCGGGATTCAACGTTCGCCGTGACAGTGCAGCCATTGTCGGAGCCGACGGCGGCTCGCGCGCATTCTCCGTGATTAAACGCTTGTAATTCCAACAATATCATCCCGACTGTCGGATTCAATCTGCACACGCCGCGCGCCGCTCATCTCATGTCATCTTCCCCGCGAACTGACCTAACAGCACGGACCACTTGTATGTAATAAGTCAGTTAACATTAAGACCTTGTGCCCTGGATACGTCCCGGCTCATGTTATAGGTAAAAGAGAATAGCGAATTGCTGATACGGATCTCCTGCTGCAATAATGTCTTGATTTATTATTTCGCTCATGTGATTTATGTTATAATTAACAAGATATCAACGCCTCGTTGATCCAGTCTAATAGAGTTAGCGGTTGGTTTGATGCAAATACCTTCAATACATCTTGCCGAGATTATAACATATCTAATCTAAAGTAAGGTACTTGTCAGTAAATTATATCACAAAGTGCGCTTATAATTTATAACGATTTTATCTGTCCATCGTCGAACACGTCAATCTCTATTCCTTCAAGTGTAATGCGTCTTTTTTTAGTAAACGAATATCAGATAAGGAGGCTGTTCGCAAATTTTTGCTCTTATTGCACACTTGGCTGCAGTGAACAATAATAGGGGAGGCAATTTCTCGCGACATGAGATCGGCGGATGGTAACGAGCGGTCCGTTGTCGTTATTAAAGCCCATTGTTGTGATGCGCCGTATAAAGCCTAACGCAGCCTAGTCCCTTTCTAATGCTGCCAATAAAGCACTGAAAGTGCATTTGCAATACGATTAACTCTCTCGGGTGGTTACGCGGGTATGCACGACGTGAGTGCGACAGAATAGGGCTGACGTACCTCTTCACAAATGGTTCCGTTTACCAAAAAGTCATTCTACACCGTAACCCAATAACATCAATTGCACTTACTGCTTTCAAGTTATATTTTTGACCTCCATTGACTCCTACCCTTATTCATTTAAATCAAAAACAATAAAATATTATCATCCCAAACATATTTGCAATCAATACCAGTTCAAGAAAAACATTTCAATTAGGATCGCTGTTATAACGAACCAATCATAAGCTTCACTGAAATCAATATTGCTTGACCGTTTGACCTTTTCGACCGAGCAACCCTAGCAATCTAAGTCTGAACTCTATTATCGACTGTTAATAAAACTAGGTAGCGCACGCGGTGGTTGGCGGCTGCTGTTACTAGATGGCGTCTGCGGACGGTGGATGTGCTTGCGCATTTGCATAAGGAATTGGGTGCGCACGCTTCGGTATCGTCTCGCGGCGTATTTCTCACGCTACCCGCGGCCATTGCACGCTCTTGCCATCACCGCCTCTTCTTGTCTAATGGCTGTGTCAGCACGTTGCCCCTGTTCAAACGTTTTTTATTTTCTTCCTACTCGTCATAGACTCGATAGATCATCAGTGAAATACAAACCCGTTTTCAGAAAACCGTTTTGTAATATCGCCAGGAATTTACTATGTTGGCACAGTAATGATGCGTACCGAAATAAACAAGCGATGTTAAGTTCATAATTACACGAATCTCGAGATCGTTAAGAACTCGAAGTCGGTCGACCATTTTTCACTATTAAAATATATGTTCGATGGAACATTCGGCGTAAGTGTCGTTAATTGTATGGTGCATTGATAACAGGTGATTTGATGGCAGCCGTGTTAATTGTGACCTCGATTCGGTGTTATGGGCACCACACCTGGAACTACGGTATGACCGGACCAATCCCGATGATTACAAACTAGAATTACCAAGTAATAAAAACAATAATGGATACATATTAAAGCACTACCGTGTATCAAGTCTTAATAAACATGGTACAGTAATACTTAACCAACTGCAAGACGTCATTTCAGACAGTAAATAAAATTGCAAGCCCTAAGGGATAAAAGACAATAGCCAAATGAATATTTCATAAGGCCATTATTTAATGATGATGCTTATAATACAGTAGTGCTATCAATTAGAAGCGAAGCGGCAGTAATTTCTTTTACTAGATTAAACACAAAGCGAGCTTTGTCCCATGACCTTTGAGGTCAGGGCCTAAGTTACTAACGCTTGTCGTTTTGATACTTTAATAACGTTGCAACTTCATTTTATAGATAACAAACGTTTTGGTGTAAAGGGTACAAGCTTAGTAGGTTTCTAAAGTAGAACTACACAGTATAAAGTGAAGTTAATGGTCGAAAGGAATTATTGATCGCAAAAAGAAATCTTCTGCAGTAAATTGATCCAGTTATTGAAAATATCAGCAAATGATATCATCGTGGAAACTAAAAAGACATTATAATAGATCGTCTCTGAAATGGTTCAACAACGAAATGTATTAGTCGATTTATCGGCTTTAGATATCCGTAAATGGTAAGCAGCTGTAAACGGTAGGGGCGCCTTATTACAGACTGTTAGTGCGACTCTATGATACCACGTACATCTTTGGATTTGTATAAAACTGACGTTTCTTTTTTCGTTATGGAAATGTTTTCAGTCGCTTCTGACTTGCAGAGGGTGCTCCGCTGCGGCGGTCACTATTGTAAGTAGACAGCACGCAAGACATTCTCATGTAACGTGTTCCATGAAGTCGTCTACGACTTGCCCGTGCGCATCCAGCCCTCGGCCACGTTAGCCGCGCCCGCGCACACCACTAACTCCGCCAGTATGCGTAACTGACGCGACTGCCTACTCGTAACTCCCTATTGCAACGCTCCTTGTAACTACTTCCTTTAAAACGTAAACATTCTTGCCGAGGATT